>NW_022196898.1:106395268-106406521 GCF_008632895.1 Mastomys coucha | reverse complement strand
CGATAACGCATAGTGGGAATCCGGGCCAAGAAACGTCTGTTATCCAGACCGCCCTCTCGTCCACTTTGGCGTATTGCCTCACCTTGAGAATAGTACCAGCCTTCTCAACAGACAATCTAAAAACCAAAAATCAGAATTTTATGATAAAACCAAATTAAAGGAATATTTAATCTATAAATTCAGATCTATAGAAACTGTTATAAGGGAAACTCCTTTTAAAACTCCTTAAAAAATATTAACTACAACCAAGAAAACACAGAGAATAAATAATCCCAAATCATCAAAGTCACATACACACAGACAGACAGACACACCTATGCAACCCCATCTACACATGTGGACACATGCGCGCGCGCACACACACACACACACACACACAGACACATTTTGTCTTCTGAAGGTTTCATTATTAATATTATTTTTATAATTATTATTTAATTGCTTTTACAGTCCAGTCATTATCCCTCTCCTACTTCATTCTCCGACAGATCCTCATTGCATTCCTCCTCCCTGGTCTCCAGGAGGATGTCCCCACCACCACACAGCCCCCATCAGACCTCTCCCTTCCCTGAGGCCTTCTTATACTTTGATAGACATCTCCTTCTTAAGATCAGGAATTTTTTTCTTGTATGATTTTATTAAAAACATTTTCTGTGCATTTGACTTGTGTTTTTTTTTCTCCTAATCTTATTAGTTTTAGATTTGACCCTTTCATAATTTGTCTCCCAGGTTTTCTCAATGTTTTATGCCAGGAGTCTTTTGTAGATTTACCATTTTCTTGACTAGTTTATTCATTTCTTCTATCAGGACTTCAATGCCTGAGATACTTTAATCCATTTCTTCTTGTATTCTGTTGTTGAAACTTGCTTCTGTGGTTACTGTTTGAGGTCCTAAATTCTTCGTTTCCACATTTTCATCAATTTGGGTTTTCTTTATTAATTCTATTTCTATTTGCTGATCTTGAATGGTCTTATCCATTTCTCTCACTCTTTGTGTTTTTCTAGATTTCTTTAAGGAATTCTGTCTTTAAGGACCTCTTAAAGGTCTTGCATAAAGGCTCTTTCAAGGCTCTTTTTATTTATGTTTCAACTACTTTTAGAATATTCATGGCTCATTGTATTAGGGTTACTGTGCTCTAGTGGAGACATATTTCTCAGACTGTTATTGAATGTGTTTTTAAACTTTCATGGAGGCATCTGGAATACAGAAGATTTTAATTCTTGATGTTGATATCTAGTCCTATCTTTATTGGATGGTTGTATTGTTCCTTGGGTGCTTGTTCCTCTCTGGTTCTGAGGAGAGTATAGCATTGTGTTACCTGGGGTCTTAATAGGTGTACGTACTAGGAGTTCCAGGTAAAAATGTGTTTGTGGGTATTGGGATCTGAGATTTAGAAATGGGGATGAGCCGGCCATAGTGAGGATATAGAAGAGGTAAGAAAGCAGGATGTTCCACCAGGATCTATATAATTTGTCACTTAGAATAGGCACAGAGAGTGGGAAGAGGATATAGCAGAAGGTTTGCTTCACAGCTGGGTATGAGACTGGTGCATTGAGCTTGGACAAATAAAAGGAGGTGCACAGGTCTACAGCTAACTTACTTGCTTTCCTGGTCAGAGTGGCCTTCAGGTTCTTAGGAAATACATCTTGGAGTTGGTAGTTGGGACAAAGCAACAAGTTGGGGAAAGGAGGTTATGAATGGAAGATCTGTGGTATGCACTGGAAATAGGGGCAGGAGGCATATCAGTCAGTGTCTGCTAGAGGAATATAATATATAGAATTTCTCTGTCTCTGTCTCTCTGTCTCCTTGCCTCTGTACCTCTGTCTGTCTCTCTGTCTCTCTCTCTATATGTGTGTGTGTGTCTGTCTGTCTGTGTATCTCTGTAAGTTTGTATATGTGTGCCTATATGTGTATGTGATTTACAAGAATGATTTATAGGCTGTAGTCCACTTTAGCTTAATCTATTATTATAGTAATATGAAAATGATGGTGACACCTAGTAAAATTTTTATTGACAGAGTCCTGCATTTGTAGTCACTATGTTACTTTGTCCTTTCTCTGTTCTGTGTCATGTCAATGTCTCATCATATAATTACCCACCTCTCTCATCCATTTACCCACCTTCCCTTCCCACTCCTTGATGCACATATAGCCACTGATATCTACACAAGCATTTATCCCTGAATTTATCCATTTATCCTTCAGTACATCTACCCATGTATCCAACCATTCACCCAACATTTTTCCTGTTAATCTAGCATCATTTATCTGTAGGTAGAGATATGGAAGATTTCTAAACTTACATAATATTCTCCTAAAGTAGACTGCTCTGAGCACACCCTAGCAGATATGATTATAAAAGAAACAAAAATAATATAAATATAATCTGAAGCATTGTGATCAGAAGATATTTAATCATAATCTCAGAGTAACTTTTAGATGAAGCAATAAGGATGTTGTACTAAATATGCTGCCAAAGAAAAAGATTAGAACAAAATCAGGTATATACCCGACCCCAGTTAGGATAAGCAGTTTAGGACTAAGTCCTTCTAGGAGGATGATAGAAGCACACTTTCATACTATGAAGCATTACAGACCAGATTCATTACTCACATTAGCAAAGCTAAAGCAAAATATGACTAAAATTTGTCATGATAAGGATACATAAGATGTAGAAATTAGTTCTTAGGTTTCTTCCTACTTCTTTTTCTGTCTTTTTATGTTTTATTTTCAATTTTTATACCTATCCACTTGAATACCTAAAGTCAAAAGAAAACTCTGACACAATCCATGTTATGAATTTAAGAATGAAACACCTTTAAAGCATACTCACTTGACTATAATACCAATTAGGCTGTTCTTTTAATATAACTTTGCATTTTAAATTACATATCTGGTTTTTACAGAAAACACACACTGATCAGAAGTACAACTGTTGATATTTTCTCACTGGGCAGAAAATACTACACTCCATGAAATTTTAGCACAGGGACATGAGAAAGTATTTGAATAAGAAAGGAGAGGGAGAGAGAGAGAGAGAGAGAGAGAGAGAGAGAGAGAGAGAGAGAGAGAGAGAAATAGTCAGCAATTTTGTACTCTCTGTCTTCCAACAAGACAAGGGATGATTTGGATGTTTTGTGGCTAAAAATTCAACTCAGTGAAGCACAACACAAATAGTCTGTCAGATGGGGAGGTCTATGGCTTCAATGGGAATAATGGTTTCCTACAAGAGAAAAGGGATCCTGATACTCACAGTTACCTCTCTATAGACGCTTAAGATGGTCAGAACACAGAGCAAATGTGCTTACAAATACTAAGTAGATGAACCAACCTGAGAGGAGAGGAAAGAACATTATAGCTTCAAATTCTCCAGGAAAAATGTCACTATAATCTGTGGAACTAAGGTTAATTATGAGGCCTCCTTAGAGGGAAGGGATCTTCCAAGGAGAATTCTCCTCTGCAGCCATAAAAATATTGTTGTTTAGATCACTGCTTAATCAGACTTTGTGTTTAAAATAGATTTTTCTTCCAAAATAGGTTAAACACTTTCTTCTTTCTTGAAAATGAAATTCTAGTAGTTATGATAAAGAGAAAGCATGATGATCTATTCATCCTAGAGCCTGTTGACTAAAGAGGATAACTGTTTTGTTGGTGGGTCCTAAAATGGCCTCAAATTCTTTCCCTTTCCTCTTGGGCAAGAATTCATTTCTATGGATATACCAATCAGAAAAAGACATTAACCATTATAGAAAGACATGAACACCTCTGAGGCTCCAATGAACAAGGTGTTGTACTCTCCAGACAAGAAATTTTCTAATATTCAGCAATTTATCAAACCCCTTGTGTTGTTTTTGGATACCCAGCTCTGTTATTACAAAATACATTCCTAAACTAGCCCTTACCTAAATGTCTTGTACCAGAGATTAAATAAAACCCAAAATAACTATATTTAAGCCATTTCTGGTCATGGCCTATTTATTAATTCATCTCCATCTCAGCTACTAAATTGCTTGAGAATAGGGACACTCACCACTGCATCTTCACTACATGATGCCTTTAAAATATCAAGCAAAAGCATCTTATCATGAATTACCATGACTCTTATCTTAGATTGCTTTTAGAAACTCTTGAATTTTTGAAAGATCCCCAACGTAGATTTATTATTTTATCTTATCTTCAATGAGCAAGCCTAAGCCCCTGATAAAGTTACAATTCATGGTTCATGTACTAGTGTGTGACCCTTTGCACCCACAAGGTATTTGAGCACATATACCATGAGGCACTTGGATACATATATCCAGGGAGTACTTGATAATGTATACCTACAAGAAACTTAAAGTGTGACTTAAAATGTAGCATGTAAACTGAGAAAATAGATCCTGAACTTTTTAAATTTGAATTTTGAAACCTGTTTTATTAAGTTAAGGAAAATTTTAAGTATTTTGGGAACATTATGGATATTTAAATCAATGTTTTCTCTCCCTTTTATTAAATCAAAACTCACATCAAGTATATTTTGGGAGAAAACTCAGCATATCGGTTTGAGATATGCTATGGTTTTAGAGGTATCATTGTCCCAAAAAGAAGTTAAATTTTTGATGATGATGTCTGTAAGGATTGCATGATGAAATAATAGTGTGATATAGTGATGAAATAGATTGTTTGGTTAATTTCAGCAGCTTTTGTTTGTTGTTTATTTGTTTTTAGTTTTCACCTTGTAAATGTGGCTGCTGAATGGTTAGACTTGTCCATATAACTCCAGTATATCCATCAGACTGTGCTATTATAGAGAATCCCTACTCCTGGCCATTTTAAAACTGCTGCTGATCAATGTAAGTCAAATTCAATTTGAGTCCACTTGAAATGATGAAGATGAATATTTGGGTGGAATTTTAGAATTGGTGAAGCCTTCTTACCTAGAACACAATCTTGAACTCCATAATCACACAAAAAAATCACCAAATCTAAGTGATTTGCTCAGTCCCCTTCCCCATACTTGATGAGGAGATCAATATAGGAACCTGTACATTCTGTTCTCTACTCTTTTCACATGCTGAACTTACCTCCTTTTATTTATAAAGACATCATTTTGATTACAATAGAGTGTTGGCTATAATTAACTAAGCTCAAACTTGCAGTTGATAGCCCTTGTTCTATATAATAGTGACTAGTGGTTAGGGTTAGGAATTTACCTTTTGTAAAGGAATTTTTATATTGCTTTCTTTTTTCTCACAAAACTACAAGAAGTTTCAGATCCAGTCCCACACAATATTGATAATTTCTGAAGAAAATCTTATACTCAGATTTTGTGAACCCACCTATCTGAAACTGGAGACTATTAGAGAAAAGGAAGGAAATGATGTTGGGAACATAGCATGAAAGTTCTTGTGTCTGCAGATCTTGAATGAAACCAGGAATGTTATACACACAAAGTTCATCTCTGTGAAAGATGAAAAAAAACCCGTTCTTCCATCCAGAAAGCTGAAAATTGAAAATTGTTGATAGCCTGGTGATTTGTATTATTTGTTAGGCCATATGAAGATCCTATAGTCAGGACAGGAGTGGCCTGTAAATGACCCATATAGCTAGAGACTCTATCATATTCCCACAGCAAGAACAGAGGTGGCTAGTAGCCCAAATGATCCCTATGCTATTTGTAAGATGGACACCAGGCCAGACCCTTAGGCCCTTAGCCTACTGCAGGTAGTGTATCTCTAGAACCCACCTTCTTGGAAGAAATTATGTTCCCTGAGTTGAATTTCAATGTAATTACACTTTCTTGTGACCCATGGATTGTATTACAATAGAAATAATTTTACAAATTATACTAAGCTTAAATATATTGGGAATAAACCATCTGTTTTGAAATTCATTGAAGTTTGAGCCAGGCTCCCAAAGTCAATCTGCACCAGGTTTTCATTCTTATCTCTGTGCGGTGTGCTTCCCTATATGACACCTGCATGAACCACTCCCACCACCACCCCAGAATGAGGGAGAAGAAGGTACATACAATAATATAGAAATAGAAGTGAAATATTTTGTGTCCATATATGAAAATGTTACCAAAGCTGCATTGTCTTATATTAGTCATATATATTAATTATACATATGACTTATAGTACTCAAAATTACCAGCATTTAAATTATCGGCATGGCATTCAATCCCTATCTAATACCATCTTTCATTCACTTGTTTTTTTCAACAAATAATAGCTATTGAGAAATTCTGTTTCCAATTCTTCAATGTTGGGACATTCAATTTTATCTGACTTTGCAGTTGAGAGCATTTTTAAAAGACATTAGTTTGGTTTGTAGTATCCACATGATAGCACACAATCATCTGTTAACACCTCTTATTGGCTTCTGCAGGCACTAAGCATACACACTGTACACATACATGTATATAAAAATAGTCCATAAAGTGAGTTAATCTACTTGAATTCCTAAATTTTGAGATCAATGAATAGTATGCATCTGTAAAGATACTTGGAATATTTTTCAAGTCACTGATTGGAATTATGTCTCATTATTAGTAGCTATGTAATAGTCTTTGGAGAGATACTGTTACATGTTTCTGACTACACAGATGAAAGGAATTGACTATTCCGATTGATTTTGTTCAACTTGACACAGACCTCCAACTCTCTGGGATGAAAGAATTTTAAGTGAGAAGTTTTCTCCATAAGATTGACCTATAGGCAAGTCTATGGGATATTGCCATAATTAATGATTGATGTGGGAGGACCTAACCCAGTGTAGGTTGTGATTACTTATGGGAAAGTAATCTTAACTGTATAAGATAACAACCTGAGTAAGCCATGTAAAATATCTCCATGACTTCTGCTTCAGCTTCTGCCTCAAAGTTCCTGCCATGACTTCTCTCAGAAAGGGTTGTAAGCTGAAATAAACTTTTTTTCCCAAGTTGCTTTTTAATCATGGTGTTTCATCACAGAAATAGGAGCTCTAACAAAAATTTTGACCATTCTTCCTCCTGAAAGATCTGACCTGGATCCAAAATGTCAGCTACAGGCACTCCTCATTTTTTATGAGTCTTCTGTCTTAACTGGTATACAAGATTTCTTCTATCCAGACAGCTGCTAGCATGCTTTTGGTGATGTCTTTGAATGGCAGTTGCAGATAAAATCTATTATTCACTAACCTCAACATGAACCTGTTCTACACACTAGTGTTGGGATCAGAACCCTGATGTGTTGTCTCAATCATGATGATCTGCCTAGACAGATGCTTCCCATCCCACATCCCCACCTCTGAACTCCAATATCTACAATTGTTTATAGTGTCTCTAACAAGGCTGACTGAATGTGGGCTTCAGGTATCTGATGTTTCTGAATGTACAGAATTTACTCTCTCTACTTTTATACCAGATAGGTCTCTCCAAATATTTCAAAATCTATCTCAACAGCTTCTTTATCTTTCATTTTTTACTTCTAAAACCAACACTTAGATTAAAAGTGATTGTTACCTCATAAATAAACTCATAATACTTTATTACAGTGCTACCAATGATAAGCATCAGTTTTTCATTTGCATAGGAGTCTTAACCTACTAAGCTCACTTAATCTGTACTTGTAGGAATAGAGGACTGTGCTATTCTCAGCTCAGCATTTGGCATACAGCAGGCACTTCACGTGTGTTTACTGTCAAAGTAAACTAATAATTATCATTGTATTCAGACCTTTCAGTTGATGCCCATAGAATGCAACACAAGGTCTAAATCTTCTTAGCAGTTTTTCACAAACTTTCTGTCTAAAGTCCCCATTCTTCCTATGTCCATATATTTATTCATGATCCTGGGAACTAAAATAAACTACTCCCTCAATGGGTATCTATGTTTCTGCCTTCTAGCCCTCAACTTCTCTGAGTTCACAACTAAACTATTTTCAGGGTCTACTGAAGGCCAAATGAGAACAGGCTTATAGGAGCTCTTTGTTACCTACAGATCTAAAGAGAGTGGGTGTCCTGAAATGTAGGACAGCTCAAAAAGCAAAATTTAAAATGTTCCTGAGCCATTGTTTTATAACCTAGGATGTGCCAATTTTGTCTTTGCTGAAGTCCTGAAGAATCTTTGCCTTCTCTTACATGTTCCTTTGTGCTTCAGGCTTTTCTTTCTCCTCTCTCTCTACATCATTTTCTTCATTCTGTTTCCTTTTTGTGACTTATTTTAACCCTGCTTCCAGCTCTAGATGCAACATGAGCTCCTGACCTCCTTTCAACACTCACCTAACTCCAGTCTCATCTTCCCTACTGTCTGGCAGGAGCATTGAGGATCAACCCCTTCATTTCCCCCTGAAACCAATGAGGGTTTTACCACACATCTTCTCACTTAATTTCCCATGAAACTAGAAGGTGTATTTCCCCCAAAAACACTGCCCTTGAATTTTTTTGTGTCTCCCTTGTGGTGAGTGAACTCACTGTATGAAGGCTGACTCATGCAGGTATGAATGCCAGCATTTCCTTTGCTGTCAGTTTCATGAAAAGAAATAACAGAAATGAAGACTACCTGTGATTTTGTTCTTTAAGATAATGTGTTTCCTTTATTCATTTAGTAAATCTCTCTTCAGGTCCCTGAGAAGTACCTGAAGAGCGATTCCTTAATGAATGAAGGTAATCTAACTTTTAGTTTAGTCACTTTCCCCAACCCACCTCTATTGGAGACTGGTCTGGTGCTGCTTGTATTTAAATGCTAAATACTGACTCCAGAGATCTGGTCGCAGATCCTTATATATGCACAGTGATGGTATGTAAACCTTTTTCACCAATTTAAAACTACTGGTTAAATAAAACTGGCAATAGCCAGCTACTGAGGGTGAAGTTTGAGTTAACAGGCTGGGGTGTCCCAGGTAGGCACCATGATGGGGAGAGAGAAGAGTGAGAAGGAGTATGAAGGAGGAGGAGAAGACAGGGGAACAAGAGATCTCTAGGAGTCCTGGTGGACCAACAACAAATGCCATAGTGATATGCCTCCCCAGGAGGCCAGACTCTTAGAGCAGAAATAACTCAGAGAATTTTAAATAGCAAGTATTTCAGTACCACAGTTGAGCCAGTTTCCAGACTGGCAATTATAGATTTAGATTAGTGGTAATTCCCCAGTATTTGTACAGAGCCTAATAATTAAACATCATAGTTTGAGTGTCATTCACTTAAAATTATACAGGGATAAGTTTCATAGTTATTCTTATACACCTCTCTGCTTCCCTATTTTTCTGAAAATGATGATAAAGTGAGAGGCAATGTGCAGAATGTCCTCAGGCAGTTGGCAGCTTATAGACAGTATTAAGTAACCTCCTCTCTATGCAGCACCCAGTGTGTTGTGAATGGTCTTAGGCAAGCCCAGTGGCTTATGAGTCTATGTTGTCAGGTCCTACCTCCTACTGCTTGCTAAGGCTTTTACTTCTACATGAAAAGTATATTCTTTTTTTCTTTGCCTTTTCTGTTTGCCTGATTGGATAATCATCCATCCTGGATGCTGTGAATAAGGCTCTCACTAGCAGCTGTTCTCCATAATTTTCTGTCAAGAGACTGTGAAGAGACCAGGAGGTGTTCCTTCCTGGTACACCACTTCCCACTGAATCCCAGCAGGTGCTTACCATTATACTTCCTCTTGGAAAACATTTGGTTTTCCTTCTGTCTTCTTGATCCCCAGGACCATCTTGCTGACAAGGTATACCATCATAGAGCCATGCCTATATTCTTCATCCCTTTTCCTTACCTTGTTAACCAAGTTGCTGATTCTCAAACATAGCTATCTATAGAGGCTAACAGTTATAATAAATCTCAGCTTAGAATACTCATTTACCTTTTTATTTGGGAAATATTTAAAATAGATTATCTTTGTTATTAAAATACTACATGAATATTCCTCAGATGTTAAAACCAGAATTTATTTATAGTTGTGTTTTCATATTAAAAAATCATATTGATTGCTTATTATCTTCTTGCTTATTTTGTTGAAAATAATATTATTGAGGCTCTATCATATGTCTCTTCTTTCATCTACCTATATACAAGCATAAACCTACATTGAAAAGTATAAGTATTAGTATATAAATGTCATATGAATATGATATGTGTTATCTTACTAGTATAACATGTATAACATTATATGCAAGACTCTTCCTTTTAAAAGTACATAATACAGGATAAGAACTAAAATACTTACTGTTTAAATATACAATAATAATTTTTTATATAAGTAACATAAAAATTCTCCCAATAAAATAAATTCTAAATCCTAAAAACAACATTGCATACATTAAACAGAAATTTCAACCATATTCTAATAATTCAAAGAAAATAAAGCTAAGGGACAAGCATTTAGTTTGCCACAAGAGGCACAGACAAAGTTTGTGGCAATGGTTAATTACAACCTTTACATCAACTCAGCCTAGATTATATAATGAGGGTGATGCTACCGACAGGCAATTTTATCTAAAAACACATCTTGTCCCATTAGTTAGAAGATGCAATAGCTACATACTCATAGAGGAGGGCAAAGGTGACCCTTTCCTTGGTCTGTAATCAAATGTCCATTGCATTGTGAGATCAGATTGGAAGTTTCCAAATGACACATTAGGTTTCAGCTGTTATTCTTAATGGCACATTATGTGTCATTTGATCCAGCAAGATGGCAATGGCCCATGAACACAGTGGAAATGTAGTTAATGAGGGAAGATGTTGTAAGTCATTATCTAGTGAAATTTCATGTTATCATGTTTCTTTTTCTCACTATATATGTTCTCATGTAGACACTTTCTCATATACAAATGCATGCTTTTGCTAAGGTATAATTGGTTATTTAGAGAGCACAACATTAAAGATGATGTGCCTTGTAAGATACCTCTGAATTTCAGTTTTTATGCCTGTAACAAGGGATTAACAATGCTCACAGCCAATGGATGTTGTGAATAGATGAAAAGGAGGCATGAGAGTGAAATATGTATCTGAACCTGTAATTTTACAAAAAAAAAAATGCCTCAGATTTCATGTATAAAAGAAAGGGATAGTATACTGATATTTGAATAGCTTTCACAATTCTACTAGGCTGTGTTTCATTCATAATAACTCATGCTTGGGCAGCACATAATGAAGAGAAAAGTCTGTAGGCTCCCAGCTAGCCAGCATCAGAGCTGGTACCTAAGCTGTACCATTGCTCAAAGAACATATATGCAGCCGGGCGGTGGTGGCGCACGCCTTTAATCCCAGCACTTGGGAGGCAGAGGCAGGCGGATTTCT
>NW_022196898.1:106374117-106395215 GCF_008632895.1 Mastomys coucha | reverse complement strand
AAAAAAAAAAAAAAAAAAAAAAAAAAAGAACATATATGCTCCGAATTGTGATTAGTTCTGATCAGAAGAGCATTCAAGGGTAGATGTTATCTTCATAACTTGGACTTTGAATTACAAGCAGAATTTCAGTAGATGTCAATAGAGAAAAAGGCACATTTTGAGCAAAGGGTGATAATGTTTACAAAATTGAAAGGGTAATTTCCATGCCTAAAGGTAATACAGAAGATTTGGGATGAATCATGAACTTTCTAAAAATCCAGAAGTGACTTAAGTTTGCTTTACCAAAACATAAAGAAGTCACAGGGGTGAAAGATAGTAATTTATTTAAAAAAAAAAAACTTGTGGTCTATTCCCGTTGATTACCTATAGTTATGTCCTAACCAGCATGGCAGAGAAAAGTGGTTATTGTCCTTAATCTGTACACATGCTCAGTATGAATTACTCTCATTTTACTTACATATGGATGTGTTTGGTGCTCACGTGCCACATCCTATGAATGAAAGTCAGAGGATAGCTTGTAAAAGTCAATTCTATTCTACCATCTGGGCCTAGGAACTGAATTCACAGCTTTGGCTTAGAGGCAAACACCTTTACCAATTGAGCCATTTCACAAGTTGTGAGTGTTAATTAAATGGACAGAGCAACAAAAATGATCCAAAGAAAAATGAAAAGAGAGTAATCAAAGAAATTTTTGACATGTTTATTCCAATCAATGAAAAAATGTATACCATGAAGCTGAATGTAAGAGAGTCTTCCTTAAATAGAACTGACTGCAGAATATTAGAAGGTCAGCAGATGGGGCTCTAAGGTGAAAGAAACACAGAAATTCAGTTTAAGATATAAGGACATATAGTAAATTTAAAGAAATGTAAGCTATATCCACAATTCAGAGATAAATTTTCACTTTGTGGGTAAAACACAGACTATTCATAAAGCCAGTTCCCTCAAGAGGTAATTAGAGATAAAGGGACCCTCAAAACACAGCAGGGAAAGCAGGGTTTATAGCAACAGAATTATAAGGCCAGGATTTGGGCCTAGGAAAGAATGGCAAGCTAAGGAAAATGAGGAACTGTGGGAAAAGGCATCCTGAAATTTATATAATCTCTAACTATGATTGTACAGTCTCCAGCAAGTCACATAAATTCTGTCTTATTTCCACACAGTACAATTGCTGTAATGATATCATAGAGGGCAGTATGCTACACCAACTCTGAAACTAGATTTCAGAGTTAAAATTCTAACTGCGTACCTGGGTAAGATAACTATCTCTCCCCAAATTCTTCATATGTAAATTGAAAAGTGTTGTTCTACTGGATGCAAGTCTAATACAACAAAGCATGAAACAATGACAGAGTGCTATTATGATTCCAGGATTGGGTATTCTGAGCTTTTGGGCTAATACCCACTTATCAGTGAGTGCATACCATGTATGTCCTTTTGTGATAGGGATATCTCACTCAGGATGATATTTTCTAGTTCCATCCATTTGCCTAAGAACTTCATGAATTCATTGTTTTTAATAGCCAAGTAGTATTCCACTGTGGAGCAGAGACTGAAGGAAAGGCCATCCAAAAACTGCCTCACCTGGGGACCCATCTCATATACCAAACTCAGACACTATTGTGGATGCCAAGAAGTGCTTGCTGAAAGGAGCCTGATAAAGCTGTCTCCTGAGAGGCTTTGCCAGATCCTGACTGAACTGAGCATGGGGTCCCCAATGGAGGCATTAGAGAAAGGACTGAAGGAGCTGAAGGGGTTTGTAATCCCATAGGAAGAATAACAATATCAACCAACCAGACTCCCCAGATCTCTCAGGGACTAAGCCACCAACCAAGGAGTACACATGGAGGGACCAACGGCTCCAGCTGCACATGTAGCAGAGGATGACCTTATCAGGCATCAATGGGAGGAGAGAACCTTGGTCCTATGAAGGCTCAATGGATGCCCCAGTGTAGGGGAATTTGAGGGCAGGAAGGTAGGAGAGGGTAGGTGGGTATGATAACACCCTCATAGAAGTAGCGGGAGGGGGGATGGGATAGGGGGTTTCTGGGGGATGGGAGAGAAACCAGGAAAGGGGATAACATTTGATAACATGTAAATAAAGAAAATATGCAATAACTTTTTTTTTTTAAAAAAGAAAAATATGTAACCAATAAAAAGATTAAAAAGATAGATTCCAGGATTGGGCTGATTTGTTGTTCAAAAGAAAGAAGCATTTTAAAGTTGAAAGATTGATAAATTTGACTAAAAGAAATCATAATAGATATAGTAGATAATTGGAATATCATAAAATGGAGGATGGATAACAACAGTTATGTTACAAAATATAAGATCAATATTCATACTATAATCTTTAAGAAGCTTACAAAATTTTTTAGAAAAGAATAAGCACACATTCAATACAGCTGTTTATGGATTGAGCAGAAAGGGAGAGCATGACAATAACCCATGTGAGTAACAGACAGTGTCTTCCATTACTGCTAGGAACTTACTATTTTGTAAATTATGTGCATTTATTATGATTTTTAATTTTTAAAATGTATTATTATTATATATGTGCATGCTGGGAGTTTGTGTGTGTGTGTGTGTGTGTGTGTGTGTGTGTGTTGGTTTGCATGCTATCATATGCATGTGAGAATCAAAGACAAATTTTTTGGAATTAGTCCTCTTCCCCCCTTTTCATAGGTTCTGGGACTCCAAGTTAGATCACTATACTTGTGTGACAAGGGCATTTACCCACTGATTTCACCAGCCCTCTAATATTTTAAAAATGGAAGTTATGAGAGAAGTACCTATTTCTATATAAGTTATGAGTAGATAAATTACTTAGTACAGTGTGTCTAGTATGTAATAGGATCTACATACCTGCTAATTCTCATTTTTGGTGGTATATAGTCACATTAGAAACATCCTGGATTGGTCATGTAAGATAGATCTTATTTTAAGGTATTATTACAGGGCAAAAAGTATTAAGAGAGAACTTGGTCTGCACAGACAAGATCAGAAATGTACCTGAGAACAGAAGAGATCTTTACCCAGTAGGCTTGTTCCTGCAGTGGGAATGATTTAGCCCAGGATTGTTCATTAATCATACCATTGTTTGAGTTTTTCCCTACCATGGTCTACCATGGTTTTACATACTATAGCTGTTCTCAGAAAAACAGAATGTGCAAACCGCAGAGAATATTATCCCAATTCTTTTTTTTGTTTGTTTGTTTGTTTTTTTTGTTTTGTTTTGTTTTTTGAATTTCTTTTCTTTAATTAGATATTTTCTTTATTTACATGTAAATTTCTCCTTTCCCAGGTTCCCCTCCAAAAAAAACCAAACAAACAAAAACAACAAGAACAAACCCCTGTTGCCTCCCCCCTCCCCGTGCCTGCCACCCCTCCCTCTCTCACTTATTGGCCCTGGCATTCCCCTACACTGGGTCACAGAACCTTCACAGGGCCCAGGTCCTCTCCTCCTATTGATGATTGAATTTGCAATCCTCTACTATACATGTGCTGCCAGAACAATCAAACCCACCATGTGCAGTCCTTGGTTGGTGGTTGAGACCCCGGGAGCTCTGAGGGTACTAGTTACTTCATATTGTTGTTCATCCTAAGGGGCTTCAAACCCCTCAGCTCTATTGGTCCTTTCTCTAACTCCTTCACTGGGGACCCTGTACTCAGTTCAATGGATGGCTGTGAGCCTCTACATCTGTATTAGTCAGGTACTGTCAGAGCCTCTCAGGAGATAGCTATATTTAGGCTGGCTTGGCCTTCCTTCAGTCTCTGCTCCATAGTTAATCTCTGCAACTCCTTTCATGGGTATTTGGTTCCCCCTTTTAAGAAGGAATGAAATGTCCACCTTTCGGTCTTCCTTCTTGAATTTCTTGTGTTTTGTGGGTTGTTCTTCCTTTATTCCAAACGTCTAGGCTAATAACCACTTATCAGAGAGTGCATACCATGTGTGTTCTTTTGTGATTGGGTTACCTCACTCAGGATGATATTCTTCAGGTCCATCCATTTCCCTAAGAATTTCATAAATTTATTGTTTTTAATAGCTGAGTAGTACTCCATTGTGTAGATATACCACAATTTCTGTATCCATTCCTCTGTTGAAGGACATCTGGATTGTTTCCAGTTTCTGGCTACCCAGAAGATGCTCCAACATATCCCAATTCTTAAGCCAATTTCTTTTATTTCCATCCCATAAATAGAAAAACATTCTGCTTTGCTTCTATATCTCTTGTTATTTCTTCTATTACTAGAAATGTTGGAGTCCTCAATTCAGAAAGCATTAATAGTGGGTAGAAAGAGAGCATCTCACTCAATAGCATATATTGCTCTTTCAGAAGACTTAAGTTTAGTTCTAGAGTTCACATTGAACATCTTACAATTGCTTGTAACTCCATCTTCAGGGAATCTTAACTTCTTGTCTCGAAGAGCATGAACATGCTCATGCATAGGCCCACCCACAAACACATAAATATCTATATACTCACACATAATTAAAAATTAAATTAAAAGTTTAAAAGCATTAATAAAAAGTATGTGTCTAAAATAAAAAAGCAAAACCACAGGTCAAAACAGAGTCCAAGGGTGATGCATAGCCAGGGCTGCCCAGCGTACACTTTTGATGAGTTCCTCACCAAAAATAAGTGGGGTCAGGTAAAATAAAACTGTCCTGATAACAGATTGTTGAAAATGGACTGTGGAGATCATAAAAGATCCCAAAGCTCTAAAGTCCTGTACAGAGAGTGGGAGAGTTCGCCACACAGTGCTACTTACACAAGTCATGAATATGCATGTTTTATAACAAGAGAGATGCTACTAACAAACTCATTGATTCATCTAAAGAATGTTCTAATTATTAACCAGGGAAAGAAAGGCATGTGATAGCAAGATGATAGGTAATCACTAACAAATTAAACCAGGCATCAAACCTTATGTACATTTTAAAAGATTATAAAATATCAATATGAAATCACAATAAAGTATTAAAGGGAAATAAAGACAAGGTATATGAATAGATATCCATTTATAAATTCAAATAGGCATTTCCTAGTGAGCACAACATTTGTTTCATGTACAATTTAGAATATAAAAATAAGCCCATTTATTTTTGGACCCATATTGAGGAATAAACAAAAAGAAAGAAAGAAAAATCAAGCCACACATTTAGGTATAATCTGTACATGTGTTTGAAAGTGAAATATGTATTGACTATCTATGTTCATAGGTTAGTCACCATTATAATTCAAAGTACTCACCAAGAGACTTGCTAGGATTTATATCAATAGATAATGTAATATAGTGAAAGATATTATGTTTTTTGACTATAATATGATAGTAACTGAAATTAATTTCTCAAAAGCCAGAAAGTTTGACAGAGACAAATAGAATCATATCAAATTCCCATTAGAGCAGATAAGATGTTCTTAATGGTAAGCAGGTTGATAAATAGGATATATCTTTCAAAATACCCAAGTGGTAACATGCTTGGTAGTAAATGATGTATAAATAGCTTTCATGAGAAAGAATGAATATTTTAAATATGTATATGGATACTTTAGGAGTCCTTCATAACATTTAAAAAAAACCCACCAGAATAAAAGACAAATGTACCACCCAAAGTAAATATGACAACAGAGTGATAAAGAAAGAAAAAAGACAGACAGGCAGACAGACAAACAGAAACTGATTCAACTTTCTTAAGTCATTCAAAAGAAAGAATATGCAAATGATATGTTAAGAGAAATATTAGAAAAGACTGATTCCTTATGGACTAGTTTAAAACGTAAGATAAAGTACAAGAAGCCATTTAGTCAGTAATTTATTCATTCAGTAATTTAGTCAATCAGTCATTAATAAATTCAGTCAGTAATTCATTTATTCTCTCATTAAAGCAGTAACTCATTAATTTAGTTTATAATTTATTTATTCAATCAACTAGTAACTCATTCATTCACTCACTCAGTCAATAGTTTATTCATTCAATCATTATTTTAGTCAGTTAGTATTACCATCTTCATCAGAATCAGAAGAGGCTTTGGTAAAAACTTTGTTTTGTGTGTGAACACACACACACACACACATACATACACATATGAACACAAGAAGAATCATGTTGGGAGGTATTGAGACAGATCAGTAGATAAAAGCACTTGTCACCAAGCCTTATAAGCTGAGTTTCATCCTTTCATTCTTTGGCACAGTATGGCAGAGAGAGAGAACTTACTGATTAAAGTTGTTTTATGACCTCCACAGGAGCACTGCAGTATGTGTGAACACATGCACATATGTGTACATAAAGAAATACCACCAAAAAGTCTCTCACATATGAATGACTTAAGATAGTGTCCTCCAGATGTAGGCCATGGAAGTAAAGTGAAATATTTTGGAGTCTACTACAGAAAGGTCTAGGGTACTGGATTTTGAACCACCAGAGCATGTGATGTACATACATAAAATTTACATTCCTTTGTGCTGTATTGAGTATGGAACAGAGGAACAAATGCATGGCAAAAATACAACTGGAAGGTGGTGTTTCTAGAATCTGAACCATTTGTACTCTTTAAGAAACAGGGAACGTGGTAGCTATCAGTAATTGGTAACAGAATGGATTCAAAGTAGAGATTAAGAGAATAGCATAAAGTATTCCTAAGTGTAATGGCTTGTCAGCTGGGTGGATTGGTTCAATGTGGTTAAATGGAGAAGGCAGATGTTGAGGTAGCATGAGGAGCTGAATTCAGACACACTAAGTTTAATATACTATTGATGTGTGAGTGAAGATGTGGAAATAAGGAAACTGTCATCTAATTTATGTCACTGTGCTGGTTAATATTCATTGTCAAGTCAATATAATATAAAATGACCTAAAAAAAAACTCTAGGAATATTTCTGAAGGAGATTCTATGTTGGCTTAATTGAGGTAGAAATGCCTACCCTCACTATGAACAACGCTATTCCATAAGCTGAGTTACCAGCCTGAATCAGGAGAAAGTATGCAGAGCACCAGTGTTCATTTCTCTCTGTTTCCTGATAACAGTCTGTGAGACCAGTTATCCCATGTTTCTATGAACATGACTTCTTCATCATGCTTGGCTAGTTTCCCCCATAGCTGTGATCCAAAATACATTCTTCCTTAAATTTCTTTGGTCGGTTATTTAAGGAAAATAAATAGGAAAAATAACTAATACCATCATTGTTTGAAGAACAGTAGAGATTAAGATTTAGTAACACTTTCAGTAGCTTTTACTATAAGTTCTCAAATTATAGATCAACAAAAATTATGAATTTGTTTATAGGAAAATAATGTTAAGATGGAACTAAAATCACCATTAAGCAGGAAGTAGAGGAAGCCCTGGGTAATACTGCCAGTTTGAATGAAGTCCATGCTTGTTTCTCAGAACAATCTCAGAATGGCCTTTATCTTGGTTGTACTTTTGATGCTATATTGACTGAGATGTGATGGTAAACATAATTAAACCAAAGCACTTAATAACAACATGTAAGCAAAAGTTAGAGAAAAAAGGGTTTGTGAGTGGCTACCTTGCTTGTCATTGACTGCATAATTTCAGAATAGTATCTTACTCAGTCTTGAGGAAAACAAACCAAAAATAAAAGGTAACCAAATTAAGAGACAGAAAAAAATTTAAGGCAAGGGTATATAAACATAAAGTTGTAGAGTGGGAAGAATTTGGATATTTGTGTAAAGCAAACTAGAAATTTTCTTACTACAAGTATACCATGCTATTCAAAGGGAGACAATGGAACCCATGAAAGGTAACATTGTAGTAGCCAGGCTTTAAACTGGGCATGTAAACTAATACGTTAACTTTTGCTGGCAATGTAACACTCTTGCTGGCCCTGGAACTCTGAGAAAGAGAGACATCAGTTGCTTGTCTGCCCAGTAGATATCCCGTCATATGTCACACTCCATTTGTCTCCAGAACTGTCTCTCAGGAACAAAAATAACATTTTTTTCTCCCATGTATCAAAAAATGTCACCCATTTCCCCTATTATCTCCTATCAAACTGCTTTTTGTAATCTGCCATTCCACTAATTATCTCCTGTAGTTTCCCACTGTGCTGTCCTCCTCTTCCACTGATTTATTTTAATCTTCTAAAAAAAAAACTCTGCCTACAATTTCTTATTTTTCAAGACAGGAAGTTAAAGGTGTCCTCCACATGACATTTGTAACTTGAAGAACTGTGGGATTTATTTTAATTCTAATGCTTGAGCAATGCGTTATATATCTAGAAAGCAGTACAGATGTATCTCAGATTATAGTGAAGCTGCCCGAGTAGCCTTCCATAATCTGAAATTACCCTAAATTGAAAGTAGAGTTGGCCAGGAGGTGGTGGTGTACACCTTTAATCCCAGTACTTGGGAGGCAGAGGCAGGTGGATTTCTGAGTTCAAGGACAGCCTGGTCTATAGAGTGAGATCCAGGACAGCTAGGGCTATACAGAGAAACCCTGTCTCAAAAACATCACCGCCACCACCACCAACAACAACAAAAAAGAAATTAGGGTTGATATACTAGATACTGGACTCAATAGTAGATAACAGCATGCAGGTGCCAGCATATTGTGGATTTTCCACAGAAGCATAGCCTGACCCAGGGGTCCAGGCCTTGTTACTACCTAGCAGTTCAAGGGCATTTTAGTTTGCATCACCAGTCAAGGAAGAAAGAAAACTTCCAATTGAGGCCCTGTTTCTGTCAAATTCATAAAAAATTTGCACTGTCTTGTAGCTGAAAAGCTCAAGGTGAACTGTGCTTCATTAGCAATAATTTGTGCACTCATGTCCTACTAGGCAGAGGATGACTGATTGGAGTGACACTTTTACCTTACTTGGTACCTGGTTGGTACTTTCAGAAGTGGTAATTGGAGGGCATGTTCAGTATTTCTCCCAAAAATCTTAATTCTGATTTCTCCCAAGTCATCTTTTCCATGCTTCTGTATTTTTTACATTTTAAAATGTATAATCTACTTTTTCCTAAAGTGAATAAGTTCAGGGATAAAAATCAGTCCAAAATATTCCTCATTAACAGTTCATCTAGGATGTTTGCTTCAAGAAAAGAAAGGAAAAGGAAAGGAAAGGAAATGAAAGAGGAAAGAAAACAGGAAAATTCACTTAGAAATCTTGTCAAATTACCTGTTACATAATTATTGTAATGATAGTAACTAAAATCCAGAGGATGTTATTTGTGAGAGATTTTAATTACTAGAAGAAAACACACAGTTGTTGTGTATGGGTTGTCTATGTTGATACTCTTCCCGATCTTAAAATGAAAAGGTGTGAGAGGATGGAGTCAAACCCTGGCAAACCATGGGGACAACAGTTGAATTTGAACTCTGATTCCATAGCCAGTGTGGTCAGTATGGCCCTGTATAAGTGAAAAAGTGCTGAAGATGACCAAGATAATTTCTTTAATGAAAAAACATATAGCCAACTCTGAAGAAGAGTAATTAGTGAAGTATAAGATACTATTAAATTAGTGCCATTTCACTTCACATCATACCACATCTCTCTCTCTCTCTCTCTCACACACACACACGTGTGTATGTGTGTGTATATTATACACATACTGGTATGTATTTTAAAAATCAAGTACTTCAAAGCCAAGCACTAAAAAAATACTACCTGGCAAAAATTTAAGATCTAACTTAAAATTTACCCATAATAAACTGAAGACTACAGGGGTTGTTTCCATTAAACATCATTGTTGGAATAAAAATTCTCACTCTCTTCTTTTTTTAATTAAAAGTCATCTATTTAAAAACTTTCTTAAATATTAACATATTTCCAAATTGTTATTACAATCATGATATTTATTAAGATCTAAATCTGGATCAGGTGAAAATTGCAATGTTCATAGAAAGGAATGTTTTTTCACATTCTGGTTGAGCTAAGTACAGTGCTGCAAAGTGCATGATCCCAGGCAAGTTGGTCACTCACAAAGCAATTCTCAGATAAGATTTGAAGATCCTCTGAACTACATGCAGAGAAATTTAATGGGTATTAATGATATTTTAAAAGAGATGCTGGACTTGTTAGCAGTAAGCATGGATACTTAGATGGTGCTAATGTTATAGCCTAACAGATTCCCTAAATGCCTTTCATGTTGGGGAGAAATTCCTGTTTCTATGGCAACCTGCAGTGAGTTAAGAAGGGTACTGTTAAACTGTACTGCAATTTTGCTTACTCTTTCTGAAAGAAAAATGTCAGAGAAAACCATCTCTTTACCCATGGTTATAATGGGAGCTCCTCCCTCCACACCCACAAGCTTCTGTTCTGCTGCCAAAGAACATATGAAAAGCAGCAAATCAGAAATCTACTTAATAATTGACCATCTTTTATATAAGCTGCAGACCCTTCAGTTGGTGTGGGTGTCACATTTTTAGCATGTTAACATCTACATATCTGTTGGAATGGATCAAAATAGACAATGGTGCCAAACAGTGAGCAGAAGAAATAATAATGAAAACACCTGCAATGGCCTGATTCCTAGAGGCTGCTTTTAAATTCAAGAAAACTACTTCCTCCTGGGTGATGCATTGCTATTCTGCTATTCTTTGTATTTTGAAAGGAATGAGAATATAATGAACATTTATGTTGTTCTGTAAGGAGTCCAAATCAAAGCTCTGACAGAGGACATCCACCCACGTGTTTGCTGCAGCTTTTCCTAATTCATTCATTATCCTGCTTCAAGCTCAAGACTGAGCTGTGTCACCCAGAATGACAGAGGCAGCTTGTCCACTGGCAGTGCTCCCAGACCATTGTTTTTTAATGATAGGCAAATGAAACAATTTAAAATCTCCATCTTTTGGCATATGTCATAGAACACTTGCTGTGAATGTTCACTGAACATCTACTGTGTCCCAGAAATTATGTTAAGTGCTTATATGTATCTTCTAAAGGGCAGCTGCACAATATCAAAACATATGGACTTTACATGTTATCACAATTTATAAATTATTGCATTCTTATGATCATCTGTAAGATGCTGGTGAGCCTTAGCTTACAAGGAGAACCCTGAGTGAATCATGTGGAGTTGGGAATTGATGTAAAAATCAAGAGAAAATTTTATTCTAAAGTGTTGGGGATATCCTACACCTGAAGGAGAGACGGCAACACTACCCCCCAACTTCCCCTCCCCACCCCCGCAGCCCATTTAGTTAGTCTTTGTACAGTTTTCAGAGCAGCAGCCATTAGGCACAATGTGATTGGCAGAACAGTGTGACTTTTAAACTGATTGGTCTTTAGGGAATGAGGTGGGGCATGGTCTGTCCTATGGAATGTGTTTACCTGCTCTACCCTCCCCAACACACACACACACACACACACACACACACACACACACACACACACACACACACACACACAACATCAGGTGGCTGATGGTCAGTCCTGCGGAATGTTAATTAGCCTTCCCCTTCTGGAAGGGAGGGGTCTGAACTGACCTCTTTGCATCTTCTACAGTAAAAAATTCTAAATTATCAGAAATAAACTTCTTGAGACTATCTACCTCTCCTTTAAAACATTTTTCTGATGCTAAAAACCTAAGTAAACATGTATGTATTTATAATTAAATATACTATCAGGACTCTCATGAAGTTTGTTCCAAACTAGAAGGCAATGACTTGTGAATTCTATTGTTGCTTCCCATGTGGAAGTTGGAGATCAAGAACATATATTTTATTTCTTTCTAGACATTGTATTAGTCACTGAAATGCACACATTTTAAAAAGTTCTCAAATAAGTTTGAGAACCAAGAGTTGTATTGTGTTGGAGACTGCTCACCCAATTGTTCTGTCTTCATTATTGATTAGCACCATCTTCCTCTGTAATATAGAGTCAGAAATCCATAGCACCAATTACAGTAACAGCACAAAGGAGAAACTGAAACATAAGTGGATATGGTGGAGTCTCAGATGTGGTGAGCCTTCCTGTAATGGGGAACAGTTACACATATAGCTCATAAGAATAACATCCACATCTGGTTGGAACTCCATTTGCTGAACCTCCCATAGAAGTTTAGTACTTTTGCTTTGTATGAATGTTGTGTTTTTTCTCTATACCAAGCAAATGGGACAGAACAGAAATCTATTTACTCCTTAATTAAATGAAATTGCATTTAGAAGTCTTGTTCCATAATTTTGTGATGATGCAAGTGGTAAGTTTAGTTTATTTTGTTGAATGATGACAATAAACACACAGAACAGAGATGAGTAATTTAGATTTTCAGAGTTTCTACTAAGGAAGTTACTCACTGTCAAGAATAGATGGAGTGATTTAAGGTATATGTCTTACACAGCAGTCATCCTTCTATATACTGTTCAAAAATGCAGGTGTTAAGTGTAAAAGCCAATAAGATAGTGGGGAAAGGGAAAAGGTAAGGAGGTCTAAGCCATGCAGGCTTCTATCCTTAATAAGGTTTTAAAAGTGGCTTCCTTCATTCAGTTGGCTTGTTTTTACATCTTCTACCCTGGGAAAAGAAAATTTTTGTCCCATCTGGAATGGTTGCAACAAGGAGCCAACTTCGAAGTAAGAATCAGGTCTTGAGCAAATAATCCAACCTAAAGTCACCATGATTTAGAGCTTTTCCAACTGTTTAGAACTATGAGAAAGATTTTCATGGAATTTAATTATTATAACTGTGTCAAGAAGTTTGGTGTGGCTATGATACAATACCCATGATAAGAACCTTACAAGAAGGAAATACTTTGTCCATGGCTTCTGAGGTGTCAGCTATAGACTACTGGTACAGTTTTGGGGCTTGTGGCATTTCACTTTGATAGATGCATGTTGCAGAGTATATTGCTTAGCTCATGGAAGTTAGAAAATAGGGAAATAAGACAGGGATAAGTCCCAGTGTTTTCCCTCAATGAGTTTACTTGACATGTAGACTTACCTCTTGAAAGTTCTATCATGTCCAGTGGTGCCATAAATTTAGTATATGGGCTGTTGAGGGTCATTGAAGATCCAGCCATATATAACTTCTTTGGCAAAAAGTAAGAAAAAGAAGCTCATCTGTAACCTTAGCACTCAGGAGCTAAGTCAAGTGTAGTTATGTGAAGAAGAGGCCAGCCTGGTCTACATAGAGGGTTTCAGAACAGTAAAAGCTACACTGTGAGACCTTGTCTCTAAAAATATTAAGAGGAAGGTCACTGAAAATTATATGCTCCTTGACTTTTTTAAATATATTAATTTCTGAAGAGAAAACCAAATGAATGGCTATTTTGATAAACAGGAAAGGAAAATACCCTAGTTCCCTGTTCCAGCCTCACCATCTCATAAACGTGCCATGGAACAATGAAAATTTCTAGGAGAGAGGATATGCACAGCTGTCTGTTCAACAAATTGCTTGAAATGTCTCTAAAGCAATGTTAACATTACATTAAATGTTAATAAATCATTTTGTTACAATAATGTTAGGACATTTCTCCTTTTACCATTAATTAACTACAGAAAAGGCCCAAGATTGCTTGAAAGTGAACTTGGTCATAAGGCTAAATTCCTGTGCTCACACATTAGAAACACATGCAAGTCATTCATGCATATGGCCCTCACAATGACATTTCAGGGATTCTTTGTTTTAACTTAACAAAGCTGTGAAATACATCAGAACCAGGTCCCAGAAGTCATTGACATTGGCAAAAGCTGTTGGTCACAGTAGGTCTTGCAAATATTGGAAAGCATGGCGAGAAGTAATTACTTTTTTAATGATATAAGGCAGTGGATCATAACCAAAACTTCAGTCTCCATTTTATTCTGCTTGACCATTGGATAGCTCATGGTGCACTGTTATTTAGCAATGATAATGATGTAGGCAATATTAAAGGAGGTATTCTGTATAGCTAATAACTCAATATTATTTTGAAACTATCATAAATCAAAAATGAGTTCAATACACTCAACATACCATGTACCAGGCTAAGCATCCCAGTATGCTGTGGAGTGTTAGACATTTCCCATGTGACCATCCTCATGGATGACTCAAAGCCATAGCCTTGGCCCTATCAACCATCAGGAGAGATATTCTTTTTGTACTGCCCATCTTCAAGATAGACTATTATTTCTACATACCACTAGCTTGGAAGGAAATAAGATTCAAAATTCATAATGGGGTCCTGCATAATGCATATTGCTTTGTATAATGGATAATTGAAAAATAATCATTAATTTGAGTACTTTAAGTTGAAAGCTATCTATAATGTCAGGGGCTCAGTCAGAGTGGATTTTCTAATAGCTGTGTTCTCTTTTATTATGATTGGACACAATCCACAGACAGACATATACATAGATAAACATATTTGCTTGAGGTGGTAGTGGCATTGAGAAGGGTTACATGTAGAAATATTGCCTCAACTTATACTCTAGTTTAAATTTCTAGAAAGGCAAGCAAAAGTAAACCTAAGTGTGCAGATGGTTCTCTTACTTTTCATGAACTGTATCAGAGCAAACAGTAGTCTAGGTACCAGAGCCAGTATGAAATGGATACTTCTAGAAAACCTGGTATATTTTGAAGGAAGCATGAAAGATGTCAAAAACTTTCCAGAAAGAGCACAGCTGGGACTCATTTGTAAAACATTTCATATTCCATTTATCATTGAGTGTTTAGCATTCAGTGGTTGCCTTCCATTGCAAAGTGATGAACCACCATAATTGTTTCATTGCATGCATTCTTATAGGTTGCACACTTCTGAAGTGGATCAAGTCACTTATAATAAATTTATAGAGCCTCATCCAACAGGGCTCCATGCATGACTGTCAGAAGAAAGAATGAATAAGTACAGATTAAATCAAAGCACAATACTGATTGTTGCTTTGAATAAGTATGATTCACAGTAATCCATATTTTACGGATAATGAATATGTATTAAGCTAGTTTAATTGTAGAGCAAATGGTGTGTGTGTGTGTGTGTGTGTGTGTGTGTGTGTGTGTGTATACATGTGGGCCCATGTGTGTAGAGGAATATCTGTGTGTGTACATACATGTGGTGTGAGCAAATGTTTAGGCTAGAGATCAACCTTGGTATCATTCCTCAGAAGATGTCAATCTTTTATTTTCTGACTTATTTTTGGGATGTAGGCTAGATTGACCATTGGGCCCCAGGGATCTATATCTTTTGACCTCCCAAACTCTGTATTTTAATTTTCTCATTTAAAAATGGTAAGGATGTTGTACTTTCATCAAAAATAATTCTATTTAATATTTGTAAAGTCTTAATAATTTGTAGATATATGAAATATTTATCAAATATTGGCTATAATAGTTTATGTAATACACTTAGTATGATCTTGTCTCGGCCCTCAATAGAGTGATTCTAGTCACTTGATGCACTTCCTATATTCCTATATTTCAGTATCACTTTGATGCCATTGTTGTCAGAGTTGAATTTGAGTGAAAATACTGAGCATTGGCAATGGTATATACATTTTTAAAAAGCTTATATTTCATCATTTTACATTACATACAGCTGTATTTTTGGTGTTATGGTATTGGAATGATGGGATGTCAAATACTTTTTAACACTTTAACCTTGGCCTTTTCTTTTCCATTTGATACTGTCTCTGCCATGCCTGATTTCTGGCCCCCTATGGAGAAACTGGTGTTCTAGGTGTTCAGTTGTAAGCTCATAAACTTATTAATCAGCGGGTGAGACAACTTGACCATTCCTGTACTGTAGATGACTATGAATAGAAACTTAGCAACTGCTGTATAGTGAACTCCTAGGGAGAAAGTTACAAACAAGAGGCTGAGATACTTAAGAAACACATGACAACATCATTAAAATTTGGATATGGGTTTAGCAAATGGGTATTAAATTTGGATACCAATTTCCACTCACTGACAACATGCATATTTCTGCAGCTGGCCTGGAAGGCTTTGCTCTATCTTTGATAGATCATGTTTTAGAAATCACAAGGTGAGATTTTTTGAAGCTCCTTGCTTCGAACAGAGTGCAGTAGCCAGAAATGCAGCAATCACCTTGTTCTGAAAAGCCAGGCACAGTAAATACAGGCTTGGAAAAGTGCTGGAAGCAAGATTTCAACACAGATAATGGTAATGTTCTCAGTTTTGTAAGTAAAATTGCTATGTCAGACTTTTGTACCTGTGTGTGTGTGTGTGTGTGTGTGTGTGTGTGTGTGTGTGTGTGTGTTTCCTTTGCAGAGTCTGAATGCAAAGAAAGAAAAGCTACATTTCAACATTTGCTGTTAGTCAGCTTTACTTGCCATGTTGCTGAAGTTGGGTTATCATCATCAGACTTTATTTAAAACATCGTCACACTTGGTAAGGTGCAATCTCTCCTTATGGCAAAGCCACTTGACAGGAAGTTCCTCAGAAACTAACACATTTGCAGAGACACTTGTAATATGTTTTGTGACTAAATTTCCTTCTCTTTAATTTATGAGCATAATCACATTAAGTTTTGAGGTCTTCAGTGGTTTTTCCATTTCCATTATACAGTCAAAAGAAAAAATGTAAAAGCCTTCATTGAATTTGAATTTTAGGTAAACAAATAGTTCCTTTTACTTTAAGTATGCCTCATGTATTATATATGTTACATAAGACATATTTGTACTAAGAGTCATCTGACATTCAGATTAAACTGGGAGTTTTATATTCTTATTTGATTAATCAGAGGATCATGCCTTAACCCAGATGTGTGAAACCACAGCCAAGCCCTCCTTTGTATTTCTTTGTATATCATACAAATTTGTTAGAAGCCATACACCTTTGATCTCACTTGCTGCTCTTTCTATTTTAATTGTAGTCCTCTGTTGTGCCCTCACACCATCCTGTCTTTTGCCTAGGCAGCATTGATTACACCAAAACAATGTCTCTATGCTTCCAATCAATATTTGTTCAAATCTCAAAATTTTCACTAGGATGACAGATTTTACTTTTATTGGGATTTTATGTAGACAATATATAAAATTTCTGTTGCTGGGTTAAATTTGGAGTAAACTGAAAATAAAACTTGTAAGACAGGCAGAAAGGAAGCAAAGCTGACTAAAGAATATGATCATAAACCTGTATCCAGATAGGATTATATTATTCTTGAGTTGACTCTAATTGCTCAAATTGCAGGCAACTTGAAGTAAAGACAAAGTTAAGGGGTTGAACCTTTTCTCTCTAACTGGTGAGTCAGGATAACTCTTTCCCACTTGAATCTGAAAAGCAACTCAGAAGGCTTTTTCTAAAATATTCTTTTAGATGTTAAGTAGATATTCTCTTTCCTAGCCAACTTATTTTGAAAACTTAAATGTGAAATAAAGGTCATTTCATAAATGTCCCCATATTTTTTTTCTTAGTTCACACAGTTAATCATTAGGTCTGTGGTTCTACTATGTATTTGGCAAGATCGCCAGCAGGAGAGAGTCAAGATGGCCATGCTATTACCTTCTAAAGGCTACCACTCCACACTGAACACTGATGATGTCTTGAGATTCTCCTGTACAGATAGTGGTCACTAAACGTTTGCCTCTGTTAGGTTCTGAAATGATCCAAAATTGAACTTATTCTGCAGTTTTAAACACCTGCACAATGTGTGCATATCTGACTTTCCATCAGGAGGTGGGGATAAAAATCACCACTTCTCCAACTTGAAAGAATACCAGAAGGGTTTTTAGACAGTCAGCAGTTTCTGAGTAGAGACTATTTTTGAGAAGTGATGTAACTGCTCAAAAGGTGTCCATGTTCCCATTCCCTTCATCCTGGTTTTTGTAAGTTATTACCAAGCCATATAGCAGTGGAATACCCTTTGTTTTTATCACTGATGTGTCATTTAGTGTGAACAGACATTGGTTCCCATATAATAAGAAAAAGTTCACAAAATGTGATGTTTTCAGAATGATTTAACTAAGGATTGGAGACTTATTCTAAAGGTGGGTGGCAATATCCAATGAGTTTGAATCCCAGAGTGAATAAAAAGAAACACAAGTATTTTTCTTTCTCTGATTCATGATTGTAGATACAGTGTGACCACCTGCCTCTTCCTTTTTCCACCATGCCTTACCAGCATAGAAGAACTTAGTACAGAATTGTGAGCCAAAATTAACTCTTTAAGTTTCTCTTGTCTGGTACTTTATCATAGCAACAAGATCATTATCACAAAGTCTAAACTCTTTGTCTACTTCTCATGGACTAATTTGGTTATTATATTCTACTTCTTGATCTCTATTCTGTCATCTCTCAAGACATCATTTCAAAGGAGTAAAAGGGACAATAGCAAGATGCCAAGTATCTCATAAGTTAAAAGTCTAATTTGTAAGTGAATCAGTGTTATTAGTGTAATGAATATCAAAATAGAAATTTTGTTTGGCTTTATCAAGCATATTGGAAGACATAATATAGCTCTAATGTTCAATCCTAGAGCAAAAATTTTACAAAAGTAAAGTTCACTCCACACCCCCCCACACTTCTGCTCTTTCTTCAAAGGTAAAAAAACAGAAGCTGAGCTTATCATTCTATCATCTATCCCTTTGTTAGGTAAGACACAAGTTAAATGGTGAAGTGTACATGATATTAGAAACAATGGAGAATCATGGTCCCTATTTTCAACTCTATTACTGCTCAATGTTGTGAGCTAATAGGCCCTCCTCATTTTAGTTGACTTCTGAGATAAAACAGACTTGAATGCAGGAGTTATTTTTGCCTTGCTTCCCAGTACATTCTCAGAAATTGGCGTAGTGCTGACCCTGGTTAAATATTTACAGAAAAAATACATGACTACATAGAACCATTTGTGTGGAATTTTGGGAAAGCACATTGATAACTAAACTTGTGTCACAGCAATGGACACAAGTTTAGTTATCACATGAAGGGCCATATATAAAGAGTCTTTCTACTGCTCTTCCATGGTGTAGAAGAAAACAGCATAGCTCTGACATAGAAATGATCCCTTACTCACCATTCCTGGTGCATCCAATTTCTGGTAGTATGGAATATCAGACTGAGGGACTCTTCAGTCATTCTTCTCTCCCTTCTTCTGTAGAGGCAGCAGGGAAATATCCTAGTTATCTATCTGTTGAATTTTTGTCTTTTACTGTCTATTTTAAAGCTAAGTATGGCTCTCAAGACCAGGAACCTGCACATAACACCTGTGACCCTGCCCCCAAGGTAATTCTGTTTGGTAAGTAAAGATGCCAATAGCCAAGTGCCAGGCAGAAGAGACATAGATGGGTTTTAGGTTTCCTGAGCTTGTGGAGAGAAGAGATTATGAGAAAATTGGAGAGTGAAGAGGAGGAGGAAGGAAAAGTGGCTATGGGTTAAAACTCAAAGAGAATGTGGCCCAATTGGAGCTAAAAGCAGCCCAGATGAAACATAGTAGGCAATAACTTGGAGCTATTGATAGAAACATAGATTTAACAGCATGGAGGGTAGGCAGCTACCTAGTTCTTGTGTTGTTTAAGGCTTATTGTAAATATAAAGGATGTGAGTGTGTCCTTCATTTGGGAACTTATTGGTTTAAAGGTAGGCTAGAAACCATAGACCAGGACTTAGTTACTTTCTAGGTCTACCCCATGAGGCCCCTAAATAATTTATAGAAGCATGCCACCACACAGAATGACAAATTAAACAAATAGTATAAATTAAAGAATTTTGCATTAAATGTGTGTTTATTTCATTTTTTTCTGTGCATCATTTTACATAATAACTCCAGAGCTAAGTTCAAGTAAGTATCATTGAATATAATCTATGTGAACTGCATCTATTTGATAAATTTTATGATAATTTATATCCAATATATATCTAAGAAGAAAAGAATGTATATTTCAATAGAGATATTGTTAAAAAGCTTGGTCATAGAAAGTGGGAGTCTAATGACATGGTTTAAAAAAGCAAAACTGTGTTGGAAATTTCCAGGAATTTTTTTCCTAATAAAAGATGAAGGGATGACTAGTATGATAAAAGAAGGGGTGAGTGATATGATGGGAATTCTGGTTATAACAGAAACAATGAAAGAAAATTTCTGGGGGCCCAAGAACGAATAGAGATTTAGTACTTCAAAGTAATACAACCCAATTACTCTAAACATTTAAAAAGGTATTCCATGAATACATTCACAGATGGATAAATGAGAAGAAAATCAGACAAGAGGAGTGCTACTGGAAAGGAGATACAAAATAGACCCTGAAAGAAGCAAGAGTTTGGAATAAGAAGTATCTAGAAAAATGGGTGACTTCAGAATTTGCAGATATGTCAGAATAGCACTGAACATGGTATAAAGCTTGTGGATGTAAGTCTTACTGTTATTAAACTTTAAACAAAAGCGAGGTCACAAATGAAGAATGACTAGATATACTGCCAAGTAAATGTCTTTGATATGCCACATTGCTACATGTATGGCTACTATGATGAGATATACCTTATTAGAACACCTTACATGTAAGTGTTAAATTTAGACAGCAATAAATAATCTCTTTAGACAATTTTATAACTAAAATATTCTTTTTTCCTATGCATTATTTTTTATTAGATATTTTATTTATATGTAAATTTCTCCTTTCCCAGTTTCCCCTCCAAAACACAAAGAAACAAACACAAATAAGAAAAACAACCCCCTGTTGCCTCTCTCCTCCCCATGCCTGCCACCCCACCCTCTCCCACTTATTGGCCCTGGTATGCCCCTACACTGGGGCACAGAACCTTCACAGGGCCGAGGTCCTCTCCTCCTATTGATGATTGAATTTGCAGTCCTCTACTATACACATGCTGCCAGAACAATCAGACCCATCCATGTGCAGTCCTTGGTTGGTGGTTGAGACCCTGGGAGCTCTGAGGGTACTAGTTAGTTCATATTGTTGTTCATCCTAAGGGGCTTCAAACCCCTCAGCTCCATAGGGCCTTTCTCTAACTCTTTCATTGAGGACCCTGTACTCAGTTCAATGGATGGCTGTGAGCCTCTACATCTATTTTAGTCAGGTACTGTCAGAGCCTCTCAGGAGATAGCTATATTTAGGCTGGCTTGGCCTTCCTTCAGTCTCTGCTCCATAGTTAATTTCTGCAACTCCTTCCGTGGGTATTCCTTTTAAGAAGGAATGCAATGTCCACCTTTTGGTCTTCCTTCTTCTTGAGTTCCTTGTGGTTTGTG
>NW_022196898.1:106354378-106373263 GCF_008632895.1 Mastomys coucha | reverse complement strand
TGATCCACTTGGACTTGAGCTTTGTACAAGGAGAAAGGAATGGATCAATTTGCATTTTTCTACATTAAATTATTCTTACATTTCACATAGTTTATCAAATTTTGTGAAATGGTATTGTTAAAATTTGGTGTCTTATGCTTGATTTTTTGTTATACTGAGCTTACAGAAATGCAACCTGCTGTCATTTGATAAGTAATAAAACTGAAGTTCAAAAGGTTAATTAAATAGTACATTTTCCACAGATGACTGAACCAAGGGGTTAAACATAAGTCTCTGAGACTTCACATTTCTGTTCTCTTGTATAAACTGTTTTTTTCTAGTACAGTTCAGAACCTGTTTTGATCCAGCCTCACAAGCCTAATTCCATTTGCAAACACAGGAATGCATGCTCCTGTCACCATGGAAAACTTTTCCACTGAGATACAAAAATTTCCAGGTGTCAGTGGTGACACAGAAAGCCTGTCAATGGTAGACAACAGCAAGCCTTGTAGCTATCTGATTTATATTAAAAGGAGAAAAAACCAGAAGGGTCACAACAAATAAAATAATTCTGAAGGATGGAAAGAAATCTTGTTTACTGGTGAAGCACGGAAATGACAAAAAATCACCCAGAAATGACTCTGGGTTATACAGAAAACAGAAACAGAAAATAATATATTATTAAAAGAAAAAAAAAAGACCTTGAATTCATCCAAAGTGGTTATACAATGCAGTAGAAAAAGTATATACAGAACAATGAATTCCTGTGAAGTCCCTCTTCATACAACTCAACATGCCTCTCAGGGTGTACTTACTTGATCATGCTCCATTTAAGCCAACCCAAGATAGCTGCATCCCCAAAATACATTATACATTGTAGTTGTGCCTTAAACCTAAACCTTGATGATGAAAAGGGTCAGAAATTGTGCCTAGAAAGCCTCAAATCCATGTTAAAAAATAAAACTATTCAAGCATGGTGGTGTATGTTTGGAGTCTGAGCATGGGGAGTAGAGGGCAGAGACAAACAGATCCCTAGAGATTATTGGACAACTAACCTAAGTGATAGACAAACTATAGTCCATTGAGACACTCTCATAAATAAAATAAAATAAAATAAAATAAAATAAAATAAAATAAAATAAAAAGGATAATGGATGGGTGTTGAGGAAAAGCATTAGTGGTTGACCTCTGGATTTCATGCATCCCATATAGGTTCATACACAAACACATACCCACCTGTACATATGCATAAGTGCAGACTCAAATACAATGCACACTCAGGACTATCTCAAAATAAGGAAACTGAGGAGTAGATAGCAAAAGTTACACAAAATTAACTTATTTTTCTTTTAAACTGTTGTTTTATGGGTTCATCTTTAGGAAATTATCACTACCTCCACGATTTGGTTATTTACATGCCATACTTTTGAAAATATTTGATCTCCCATGCACTTTTTAACAACTTTTGAACCATCACATTTTGAGTACCAAGTAGGTTTGTCCAAATCAATGGTAAAATTATCTTCCAGAATACAATAATAAACTTAATTTATATAGCACAATGACAGTAAAATGGCTTCTGCTTTCATGGTTCATACATAGTACTTTGTGTTACCTATGTAAAGTTCCTTTGTTAAAATACAACTCTGAACTATTGATACTACTAAGAAGTAATTGGATTATTACTAGGAAATGAGGCCAGATGGAATAAATAGGTCATAAAGGTTGGTCTTGAAGGGTGTCTCTTTCCTGTATTCTTCTTGCCTAATATGAGCTGAACCACTTTTCTTCTATTTGGCAATCTCATGATGCACTGCCTCAGAGTACATGAACCATGAAGCAATAGACTCAAGTGAATTATGAGATATAGTGGGACACATGGAAAGCAATCCTAAGAGGATAACTCATAGCTCTGAATGCCTCCAAAAAGAAACTGGAGAGACTATACACTAGCAGTTTGACAGCACATCTGAAAGCTCTAGAACAAAAAGAAGCAAATACACCCAGGAGGAGTAGACCTCAGGAAATAATCAAACTCAGAAATGAAATGAACCAAGTGGAAACAAAAAGAACTATATAAAGAAACAACCAAACCAGCAGCTGGTTCTGTAAGAAAATAAAAAAAAATCGATAAACCCTTAGCTAGACTAACTAGAGGGCACAGAGATAGTATCCTAATTAACAAAATCAGAAATGAAAAGGGAGACATAACAACAGAAACTGAGGAAATCCAAAAAATCATCAGATCCTACTACAAAAGCCTATACACAACAAAACTGCAAAACATGGATGAAATGTACCATTTTCTAGACAGGTAGCAGGTACCAAAATTAAACCAAGATCAGGTAAACAATTTAAACAGTCCCCTAAGCCCTAAAGAAATAGAAGCAGTCATTGATAGTCTCCCAACCAAAAAAAGGCCAGGACCAGATGGGTTTAGTGCAGAGTTCTATCAGACCTTCAAAGAAGATGTAACACCAATAATCCACAAACTATTCCACAAAATAGAAATGGAAGGTACTCTACCCAATTTGTTCTATGAAGTCACAATTACTCTGATACTTAAACCACACAAAGACCCAACAAAGAAAGAGAACTTCCGACCAATCTCCCTTATGAATATTGATGCAAAAATACTCAATAAAATTCTTGCAAACCAAATCCAAGAACACATCAAAATGATCATCCATCATGATCAAGTAGGCTTCATCTCAGGGATGCAGGGATGGTTCAATATATGGAAATCCATCACCATAATCCACTATATAAACAAACTCAATGAAAAAAATATGATCATCTCACTAGATGTTGAGAAAGCATTTGACAAAATCCAACATCCCTCCATGATAAGTCTTGGAAAGATCAGGAATTCAAGATCTGTAACTAAACATACTAAAAGCAATATACAGCAAACCAGCAGCCAACATCAAACTTAATGGGGAGAAACTAGAAGCAATAGCACCAAAATCAGGCATTAGATAAAGCTGCCCACTCTCTCCCTAACTATTCAATATAGTACTCAAAGTCCTAACCAGAGCAATTAGACAACAAAAGGAGATCAAAGAGACACAAATTGGAAAGGAAGAAGTCAAAATTTCACTGTTTGCTGATGATATGATAGTATACTTAAGTGACTTCAAAATTCCACCAGAGAACTCTTAACCTGATAAACAAATTCATCAAAGTAGCTGGATATAAAATTAACTCAAACAAATCAGTGGCCTTCCTCTCCACAAAGTATAAACAGGCTGAGAAATAAATTAGAGAAACAACAACCTTCACAATAGTCACAAATAATATAAAATATCTTGGTGTGACTCTAATTGGGCAAGTGAACAATCAGTATGACAAGAATTTCAAGTATCTGAGGAAAAAAATTGAGGAAGATCTCAGAGATGGAAATATCTCCCAGGCTCATGGATTGGAAGTATTAACATAGTAAAACTGACCATCTTGCCGAAAGCAATCTACAGATTCAATGCTATCCCCATCAGAATTCCAACTCAATTCTTTACAGTTAGAAAGAGCAATTTGTAAATTCATCTGGAATAACAAAAATCCTAGGATAGCAAAAACTGTTCTCAACAATAAAAGAACATCTGGTGGAATCACCACCCTAGACCTTAAGCTGTACTATAGAGCAATTGTGATAAAAAACAAACAAACAAACAAAACAAAAATAAAAAACCCTGCATGGTACAGTGACAGGTAGGTAAATTATAGGAATAGAATTGAAGACTGAAAAATGAGCCTACACACTTATGGTCCCTTGATCTTTGACAAAAGAGATAAAATAATCCAGTGAAAAAAGACAGCATTTTCAACAAATGATGTTGTTTCAACTGGCAGTCTGCATGCAGAAGTATGTACATAGATCTATTTTTATCTCCTTCTACAAAGCTTAAGTCCAAGTGGATCAAGGACCTCCACATAAAACCAGATACACTGAAACTAATAGAGGAGAAAGTATGAAAGAGGCTCTAATACATGGCCACAGGAGAAAAGTTCGTGAACAGAACACCAAAAGCTCATGCTCTAAGATTGAGAATTAACAAATGGGACCTCATAAAATTACAAATCTTTGTAAGGCAAAGGACACTGTCAATAGGACAAAATGGCACCAAATAGATTGGGAAAAGATCTTTACTAATCCTACATCTGATCGAGGGCTAATATCCAGTATATATAAAGAACTCAAGAAGTCAGACTCCAGGGGACCAAATAACCCTTTTAAAAATTGTGTATAGAGTTTCTTGTGGTTTGTGGATTGTTCTTTCTGTATTCTGAACTTGTGGGCTAATAACCATTTATCAGAGAGTGCATACCATGTGTGTTCTTTTGTGATTGGGTTACTTTACTCAGGATGATATTCTCCAGATCCATCCATTTCCCTAAGAATTTCATAAATTCATTGTTTTTAATAGCTGAGTAGTACTCCATTGTGTAGATGTACCACAATTTCTGTATTCATTCCTCTGTTGAGGGACATCTGGGTTGTTTCCAGTTTCTGGCTATTATACATAAGGCTGCTATGAACATAGTGGAGCATGTGTCCTTATTACATGTTGAAACATATTCTGGGTATATGCCCAAGAGTGGTATAGCTGGGTCCTCCAGTAGAACTATGTCCAATTTCAGGAGGAACCGCCAAACTGATTTCCAGAGTTCCAGCTTTCAATCCCACCAGCAATGAAGAAGTGTTCCTCTTTCTCCACAACTTCTCTAGCATCTGCTGTCACCTGAGTTTTTTATCCTAGCTAATCTGACTGGAGTGAGGTGGAATCTGGACATTTCATTCCTTCTTAAAAGGGGAAACAAAATACCCACAGAAGGAGTTGCAGAGTCTAACTATGGAGCAGAACCTGAAGAAAGGACAAACCAGCCTAATATAGCTATCTCCTGAGAGGCTCTGACAATACCTGACTAACACAGATGTAGAGGCTCACAGCCATCCACTGAACTGAGTAAAGGGTCCCCAGTGAAGGAGTTAGAGAAAGGACCAAAGGAGCTTAAGGGTTTGAAGCATCTTAGGATGAACAACAATATGAACTAACTAGTACCTTCAGAGCTCCTAGGGACTCAACCACCAACCAAGGACTATACATGGTGGGACGGATTGTTTTTGCAGCATGTGTATAGTAGAGGATTGCAAAGTCAATCATCGAGAGAAGAGGCCCTTGGCCCTGTGAAGGTTCTGTACCCCAGTGTAGGGGAATGCCAGAGCCAATAAGTGGGAGAGGGTGGGGTTGCAAGCATGGGGAGGGGGAAGGCAACAAGGGGTTTGTTCTTGTTGTTTTTGTTTGTTTGTTTGTTGGAGGGGAAACTGGGAAAGGAGAAATCATATGACATGTAAATAAAGAAAATATCTAATAAAAAAAAGAAAAAAATTGTGTAGAGCTAAACAAAGAATACTCAACTGAGGAATACTGAATGGCTGAGAAGCACCTAAAGAAATGTTCAACATCCTTAGTCGTCAGGGAAATGCAAATCAAGACAACCTTGAGATTCCACCTCACACCAGTCAGAATTGGTAATATCATAACTCAGGTGACAGCAGATGCTGGTGAGGATTTGGAAAAAGAGGAAAACTCCATTGTTTGTGGGATTGTAACCTGGTACAGCCACTCTGGAAATCAATTTGGTGGTTCCTGAGAAAATTGGACTTAGGTAGTAACCTGATGACCCAACAATACCACTGCTGGGGATATAGTCAGAATGCCCCAACATATAATAAGGACACATGCTCCACTATCTTCATAGCAACCTTATTTACAGTAGCTAGAAGCTAGAAAGAACCCAGATGTCCCTAAATAGAAGAATTGTAAGGAGCAGGCCCTTAGCAGGACCAGCTCCATCTTGTAACAGGAGATGTTTTGAAGTCGTTTTGAAGTGAGTAGTTTTGAAGTATTGCTTATCAGCAAGAACATGTGTGAGATGTTTTGCTAAAGCTTGGAAAATATTTTGAAATATTGAAAATAAATATTTGTGCTCAAAAACAACTTGAGCTGATAGTCAGATGCGAATGGTTATCAGAATTATACGTCAGCAGTGACGTCAAAAACAACTTAAAGAAGCATCAAGAAGACCATCCAACACTCTGCTCTTGGTATCCATGGCTGCTTGACGTGATCCTCCTGAGCACTCAAGACTGCCGCAACGACCACAACCACACCAATTCGCCAGAAACCACCAGAGACCACTGGAGACTTCATGGTCAAGCACTACTTCGAGGTCAAGCAAAACTGAAACCAGCCGAGCTAGAGAGTCGCCCTTCTATCTCACTCATTCCTGACATTGCAGCCCTCAAGACCACCTGCACCCAGAGTCTACTGATCAGGTCATATACCCTCGGACAGAATGGTAGATAGAATGTCATGTCATAGATTGAATGATATTTTACCTAGCCATAGCCTATGTAACTTGCACCGTGATAATTTATTGCCTCCTGTGTACAATTGATCTTGAAACTGAAAGTAAAGCTTTGAAAACCAAACCAGTTTGAGGATCTCTCGATCCTCTTGAGGTAACGATCGATCTGGAGACCTTTGGATCCAGTATGCAAATCTGAGTAGAGGTATGCGGTCGCCACACTCCCAGCGAGGAAGTGCCACTTGGCCTTTGCTCGAGACAAGAATTGATACAGAAACTGTGGTACATTTACACAATGGAGTACTACTTAGCTATTAAAAACAATGAATTCGTGAAATTCTTAGGCAAATGGATGGAACTAGAAAATTTCTTCCTGAGTGAGATAACCCAAATACAAAAGAACACACATGGTATGCATTCACTGATAAGTGGGTATTAGCTCAGAAGCTTGGAATACCCAAGACACAATTCACAAACCACATGAAATTCAAGACGAAGAAGACCAAAATGTGGATACTTTGGTCCTTTTTAGAAGGGAGAACAAAATACACATGGAAAGAATTATAGAGACAAAGTGTGGAGCAGAGACTGAAGGAATGACCTTCCAGAGACTGCCCCACCTGGGGATTCATCCCACATAGAGTGACCAAACTCAGACACTATTGTGGATGCCAACAAGTGATTGCTGAGAGGAGCCTGATATAGCTGCCTTCTGAGAGGCTCTACCAGTGCCTGACAAATACAGAGGTTGAGACTTTCAGCCATCCATTGGACTGAGCACAGAGTCCCCAATGGAGGAGCTAGAGAAAGGACCCAAGGAGTTGAAGGGTTTTGAAACCACATAGGAGGAACAACAATATGAATTAACCAGTACCCCTAGAGCTCCCAGGGATTAAACCACCAACCAAAGAGTACACATGGTGGGACTTACGGCTCCAGCTGCATATGTAGCAGAGGATGGTCTAGTTGGTCATCAACGGGAGGAAAGGTCCTTGGTCCTGTGAAGGCTCTATATCCCAGTGTAGTGGAATGCCAAGGTCAGGAAGTGTGAATGGGTGGGTGGGTGACAGGGGGATAGAGGGTTTTCGGAGGGGAAACCAGGAAAGGGGATAAAATTTGAAATGTAAATAAAGAAAATATCTAACAAAAAATTAAGAAAAGAGGCATGTATTTACAAAAATTAAATAAAATAAAGCCTTTTCTCCTTAAACCATTGTCAGAGTGGTAAAAACAGAGGAGTGATTAGCCTTGTTTTTAAGAACCAATGGCATTTTACTGGTTATATGCATTACCAAGACTTCCTAATGCAAGGTTTGATTTTTTCCCTATATTTCACTTTCCTATGAGAATATAATTATAGTCTTTCTTTTGAAAGTTCTAAAAATTTCCTTTTTGCGTTCTTTTTTAATCAATTTGGAATTTATTTTGAAATAAGATAATGTTACAAGACTCTTTTTTCATATGTAATCTAACTTTCTTCATAGAAATTAACTAACACCGTGACAATTTTGACAGATTTTTGTGATGCTTATGACATTTCCAACGTACTAACTATGCATGATTCTATTTTTCCTTCTATATTATGATTAACTTTTGCTTTGATTTTCAAAGCCCTCTAAATTAATAATTGTACTAAAAAACCATAGTATCTGAAAATTCTTGGTCTGGTGGCAATAAATGAGCTGAATAATTGAATTATCTTACTTTATACAGATATAAATTCAATGTCATAAAAGCTAAATGCTGGCATAAGGTAACAGTATTGCCAATTTTAGGAATATTTACTTTCTCTATCCAAAGATTCCTGTCCTCAGGGCCAGTGTCAGCATAGTAGTTTATTTACTATTTGACTTGAAAGAGAATACCAAATAATATTATCAGGGGATGAAAATTATAAGTAATGATCATGGACAACACTAAGTTATTCTTCTAATTACTCAGAGTGACAAACATTCTGAATTAGCTTTTTTTCTTGCTGCTATGATAAAGTACCAAACAAAAGCAACTTAAGAAAGGAAAAGTTTACTTTGGCTTACAGTTTGAGGTTAAAGTGCATTATAGAAGGGAAGTAGTGTCAGCAGGAGCAGATGGCATGGTGTACACATAGTCAGGAAGCAGAGAAATGCTGAATGCTGGTACTTAGCTCATTTTATCCTTTTGTTTTCAGTCTTGGGCCTGGTCCATGTAAAACATGATTCAGTTGAGTTCTTTGCCACTATTTATACCAAGAAACTGTATTAGTTATTTCTTTTGTTACTATGACAAAATACTAGGAAAATAAATTTAAAGAAGGAAGAGTTTATTTTGATTCACAGTTCAATGGTAAAGTTCATCATAGTAGAGAAGGCATGACAAGAAGTAGCTCTACACACAGAAACAAGAGATGGATGAATACTGGTGCTTAGCTCACTCTTTTCATTTTATTCAGTCCAGAACCTCAACCCATGAAATGGTGCTGCCACAGTTAAAGTTGGTGTCTTGCTTCAACTACCCATGTAGGAACATCATCATAGACTTGCCCAGAGGTGTCTAATCTGGATGATTTTAATTTTGCCAAGTTGACCATTGGCATTAATAAGATGGCCTTTCTTCCACAATCCAACACAATTTTCAGTTCTATCTTACATATCATCAGTGTGGCTTTTATTTTTCATATTCCTACTAGAATTTTATTCTTAACCAGTTAACCAGTTAAGTATTTAAAAACCCTGAGAGGCTCCCCAGAACTCTCCTCTTTCTCTTCTCTTTCTAAGACCCTTAAAAGAACTGCATCCCATAATTAACTTAAAGTAATACAGCTTTTCTTAACTTCAAAGCTCTCATGTCTTCTAACCAGAATGTAGAGTACTCTTCTGCAATTTTCTATTTTAATTGACTTGGACTTCTAATAATTGGTTTTTCACAGTTTAGAGGCAGAGAATTCTGAAAGAAAGTGCTGGAGATTTGGGCCTAGATGAGAGCTTCCTTCTCATAGATGGCCAGCTTTCAGATGTAACTTTAATGGAAAAGGCATTAGTTCATTGAGTCTCTTTTAGGTATAAGTTAGTTTCATTCTAAAGGCTCCAAGCTCAGGCTATAAGCCCCTTTGCCAAATTATCTATGAAAGTTAGGATTTAGCCCGTGACTCTGATTAACTTCAAAATTCAATCCGTTGTGTAATATAGCCAACTAGGCAATATATAAAAAAAGCTATGCTTAAAAATATTCTTTAAAAACGTTGAAGATAATACTATTCTTTAGCAAACAATATTATTTATGGTAATCTTGAATTATATAAATTGTTGGACAGTAAAACGATGCCAAGAAGCATGGTAAGTTAGAGCAGGTTGAGACCCTGAGATTCCATGGACACACATCTGAAACTTAGGCAGCTCCCTACTCCCTGCCAGATTCCTGGCCCTGAACATGTGCCTCACTCCTCACATAAAGAAATATGACCTGTGGTCTTGTGGATCCAGAATAGAGTTCTCCATGCTAATGAGGTACCTAGATACACTGAGGGCTTAGCAATAAGCTTCTCTTGCCAGACATCCCTCCTTGCAAAAGGTGTTTGTTCTCAGGTCTACCCTGAGAAGTGGCTTATGGTATAGGTATCCATCCATTTTCTGTCATGAACAGAAAATAAACAGTTTACAACCATGGAATATCTCTTTCATCAAAATCCACCATGGGGAGTCATGGAGAAGGTGTTTGACTACAGAGATGCATATTAATTCTCCCTTAGAAGGCCTTTCTACACTTCCAGCCTGCCTCCACCAAGCAAAGGACAATCAATTCTAGGGCAAACTAGAGCCCCCTACCCCCTGTACCCCCCAGGCCCCAGGCTGGATGCCCAATCTGTTCTACAATCTCCTGCCACTCCCTGTGGCATCTGGATTCCAAGAGTCTGAGAATCCCATGGGCCAGCCTAGTCAAAGGCCTGGGGACCTCAAACTAGCTCTGGCTTCCCCACATCTCAGACTGCACTTTCCCACTCCCAGAGCATTGTCTGGGTGCTTGCCAACATCCCCAGCAGCAGCTTGGGTTAAGTACAGTCAAACTCATCACATTCGGCCTCCCCAGGAGGCCACACCCAGATCACACTCACAATAGATCATATTTATTTAGCCTGAAACTGTAATATTGGGGGTAAGAAGGATTTGCTTCCTGTTTGTGAAAATCATAAGAATGGTATACATTAAAACAACAGTTATAAATTCAAAAAGAATGAAATAATATCACCTTTAATCCCAGCACTTGGGAGGCAGAGGCAGGCAGATATCTGAATTCAAGGCCAGCCTGGTCTACAAAGTAAGTTCCAGGACAACCAGGGCTACACAGAGAAACCCTCTTTCGAAAAATCACCCTGTCAGAAAAAAAAAAGAATGAAATAATACAAAGATTTGGAAAGTCTTTAGAATGGGAGAGAAAATAGAAAGAAGCAAATATGACAGAATATTAGGAAAGGCTTCATGAACATAAATGTGTTAAGAATAACAGTGAGTTGATAAAAACTTAAAACTTGGAGTACAACTTCCAATAGTCATGCTGTAAAAAAAAGTATTCACATTTATAGAGCATAACTCAGTAATTAGCATGGATAGCTAAAAATTAGCAGGTGATTATTAATTTAGTGGATATAAAAGTCACAGATATTTATTTTGTATTTTGTGTTTAATTTTGTATTTAATTTTGAAGGAAGACTGTAATTATATGATAATGGTTATCTATAGGACATTCAGGTGGTAACTGACACATATAAATGATGACTTATATGGCATAAATGTTGATAAATGCTTATAAAGCAAGTGAAAAGATGGTTGAAAAAGTAGGCTGGTAGGAACTACTGAGTGGCAAGTCTTTCTTGTAAAGTTAAACTTACTGAGAAATAGAGAAACTATAACTCTGAGCACCTACATGTTCAGTGTCTTAAGCATTAACCGTAACCATGTATTTATTTAAGAAATAAATAAAGCAGTGAAATAATAAATTGTGGAAAGAATGATTTTCATAGGTTTGTTAAATAAGTATTTATTGAGAAATATTCTGCAATGAGTACTGTGTTATAAATGGTAAGAGAAAATTTTCTCACACACAGGGATTTTGAAATGCATTAGGATTTCCTAACCTAAGTTATGTAGGTATTCAGATTTCTTTTGATTTTTTTGTGGGGTTTCGTCAAGGGAAAATGGTTTGTGAAGGCTAGAGTAGCATGTATGTACAAAATAAGATCTAAGAAGGATCTGAAGGGATGGAATGATGTACAAAAACATGAAAATGCAATGTTCATTACAATAGTCACAGAAATGCATAGGAACTAGCCACATAGGTGAAAAAAGGACCAAGACCAGAGAAAAGACTGTAAATCTGAGAAACTAAATGTCAGAAGTGAAGTGATAACTGTAGCAATTCATAGGAAGAGAAACTAAGGCAGTAGAATAGAAAGAAAGCATGTTTATCATCCCACGTGCTTCAAAATAAATTAAATATTACAACTACTACATGGCTGCAGAATTTGGGAGCTGAGTGATTATGAGTAGAACTAAAAGAGAGACTAGACCAATGTTAGCTACATAAACTGATATTACATTAGTTTAGTCCAGGATTAGTCCAGAATCCCTAGAGAAAGAGAATCAAAAAGAAATTGACAAATGACAGACAAGCAGATAATGGAGAAATAGATGTATATAGATGACAAACAGTTAATTCATATGTAGAGTTGTGTCATTGGTTTATAAAGGTTGAGTGACTTGTTTTACTCAGTTTACCTAGTCTAGTGTTAATCTCTTTTGAGAACACACTCAAAGCCACACTGAGATGTTTAACACCAGTTTGTCATTTCAGACTTTCTAATTTGGTTTCTTCTACTCTTTTGTCTGAAGCACATAATAAAACTTTCATCACAGAAGTATCCTGACTACACCCAATGCAAAGGAATATCCTTATACTCAAAAAGTGAAGACACACTAAGAGGAATCTGAGCAGACAAACTTGATAAACCCTTATTTGCTGATATTAGCTCAAACCCCCTTTGTGTAATTTCTCTTTTGTGGCTATACGATTACACACAAATTGCTGCCCATAGATACAAAGATCTCATTTCTCAGGTCTTCATTTTTGGTTAAGACATAAGGTGCCTTAGGTTTTCTATTGCTGTGATAAAATCATGAGCAAAAGCAACATCAGAATGGAGGAGTTTATTTCAGTTTACAACTTGCAGGTCACACTTCACCACGGAGGATGTTATGACAGAAACTCAAGTCAGGAACCTGGAGGCAGAATAAAAAGCAGAGGCAATGGAAGAACACTGTTTGCTGGTTTGCTCAGTGTGATTTCTTGTCTTATTCCATAGCATTTGCCTTGGAGTGGCACTGCTCTCAGTGAGCTAAGCACTTCTACATCAATTAGTAATCAGAAAAATGCACTATATACTTTTCTATAGCCCAATCTATAGGAATATTCTCAATAGAGAGTCTTTTCAAATAACTCTAGCATGTGTCAAAAGTTGATGTAAGACTAACCAGGACAAAAGGCTCCTGCATCATTTAAAGCTTATTTTAAATAAATGAATCTATAATTTTCTTGTTCTAATTTTTTATAGGGAATGTAGCCATGAACTGTTGACTAGTTTCATTTCTGTTACTGTTATACAATACTCTAACAAACTGACATAAGGGGAAAGGGCTTTGTTTTAGCTTACAATTCCAAGTTACAGTTTATCATAGCATGAAAGTCAGGGTGGCAAAACTTAAAACACCTGCTTACATCACATCCACAGTAGATGTATAGATGCATGCCAGTTCCTGACCCACTTTCTCTGTTTTGTACTAATTTTTATAAATCTCCCCTTCTCTATGTGTGAGTGTGTCTGTCTGTGTGTATGTGTCAGAGAGAGAGAGACAGACAGACAGACAGAGAGAGAGAGAGAGAGAGAGAGAGAGAGAGAGAGAGAGAGCTGTATGTGTGTGTACTTGCAGTGAGAGTTTTGGTTTCTTTAAAATCCCAAATTTGTTATGTGAATATGGTTTTGTTTTAAGCTCAGCTGTGGGATAAGAGGGGGCTTCACAGCAGGTGATTATGATTTGTCTACCCTAGTAGCAGAGGCGTGATTTGTGCCTGCTACAGCTAGTTTAATTCTGGAGACTTTGGAGAGCAAAGTGATGAAAAGAAAAAAAAACTTGTATTTCTGATAATGAAGATTGGACTGGCCCCAAGATATACAACAAGAAGTTGTGGATCAGCAGCAGTTATAAATCAGCAGTAACTAACCTAAAGTGGTCTACATCCCTTTTCTCTTCTGTCTTTCTCTCCTAACTAATGTTGTATGGTTAGAAGGGATTAGGGTGCAATAAGGATTGGAATGAAGGTGGTAGATATAAGAACCCAATAAAATAGCAAAGCAATTATGCAAACAAGTATTCACAGAGTATAGAATAGGGCTTTGGATTCTCAAGAACAAGAGTTACAGGCAGTTGTAAGTCACCTGATTTAGAAGATAGAAACTGAACTCAGAGTCTCTAGAAGAGCAATGAGTGCTTTCAACATCTGAACCATTTCTTTAGGCCCTAGTTTCTCGTCTTTTATATAATACATGACAAAAAGAGAATAGTATCACCCACTTAGTCTGGTTATAACCAAGACTATCCCCAAAATACATTCTCAGAAATCAACCTCATTGACACTCTATTCCCAGGTGATTCTCAATTACATCAAGTTGACAAAATTACCTTCACTGGAAAAAGAAGTTATTTCCATTTTCTTCTCATAGAATCTGCCTTGCCTTATGGAGTAAAAAAAAAATGTCTCAGAGCTTAGATGTTATCATGTTACAGGTCTAGCCACAGGAAAATTACCACTCCACTAAGCAATTTTTCTATTAAGGGAAGCAAATGGAATTAAAAGTGGTGACTATTTTCTCTTGTTCTTGCTGATGTATGGCTACTCTTTCTAGATAGGAAGCTTGTTTTTGACATTCATAGAACAGATAGTACCTGTAGAATATTCATCCAATATCTTGTCACTAGAAAAGCATACTTCTTTAACATTTTCAAGTGTGTGCTTTAAAAAATAGCTTGTAGAAAAATACATTTCTTGGAATTTTGAAAAAGTTGAAACAAAATTAGATTTGAAGAATCTTGAATTCTGCACAAAGAGGATAATGAAAACAACCAATTCAACTCTTAAAAGGTCCACAAGAGCATGCTTAGATGCTAACAAAGATCATTCTGTCTATCAGGGTTAGGATTAGTTGGCCTTTTCTTGACTTCTCAGAACATTCACAAAGACCTCAGTCAGTATTTCTTGGCATTTATTTAGCGGGGCATAAAGAAAACAAAAAGCTTCCACTGGGCTTAGTATATTGTGTTCTGAAATATCTGTCTAATTAAAGACAGAGAAATCAAACTATACACAAAGACGCATCCATTATTAGGAAGATCCTAGAGTATTTATAAAGACATAACTGGAGGTCACATGTCATGGATGGTTACATATGCTGAGATCTCAGGAAAACTAAGAATTTAGAGGTCAAGGATGCATTGAAGGAAAGGGGAGGAGGAAAAATGAGAACATAGATAAAGGGAGAAGAAAGGGGAGAGAATATCCTAGAGTGTAACTGAAGCCAATGTAGAGCCACAGTGAAGATTTGTCTCTGTAAAGACAGCAACTTAGAAGAGCAGCATAAAATGAGTATCTCAAAACAAAGCAAAACAAAACAAACAAACAAAAAACAAACCAAAAAACCTTTCTGGTTGAGAAGGGGGAGACAAAGTGAAGTTCAATAGAAGGTAATGAGAGTGGGAAAGCTGAGGACAAAGGTACAGCCTCATGATTTGACCACGTGTCTTCTGTGCTTCTGTGTGGAACATGTCCACAAACATTTCAGCTTGGAAGGAAAAGAGGAGAAACAGGTAGCTTTAGTGACTATCTTCTGTTATAGTGGTACATACGAGAGAAGATGAAGGAAATGTAAAGAGTCAAATTTATCAGTCTTGTAGGATTGTAGCATCATGGCGAAGGATAATTTCTGAACTTTTTCTAGCTATGTTCACTTATGGAGACTCTGTGCCTCTTCCCTTGTGGGGAATCTGTCACTAAGACTTTAGTATTTCAAATAGAGAATAGAAATTAAATACTCAAGGTCAGTACATTTTAGTCATTCAGGTTAATCCTTTTAATTCAGATATATTAGACAAAGAAGTAACACTTACATTCCATCACTTTTCAAGTCCAGTTAGTCTTTAATCCTAATTATACCTGACCTGATTTCAAGTGAACGTAAATTCATCCTCTGCTGGAGTAAATAAGAACCACAGAGTTTTTGTTATTCATTAGAACAAGCCTCTGTCTCCATTCTAATTATCACTTGGGCTTTTAAGGGTCCAGGTTAAGTGGAGTTGTCAGAGTTCTCTTTGTTGTATAATGAAGTAAGAAACATGAATTAATAACAACAGCTCAGGTTTGGGCCATGTTCTGAAATTCACTATGTCCATTAGTCCATTTAAATCCAAAGATGTTGGGCAGAAAGTGTGCGTGACTCCTCATCCTTCTAGTGAGAGTAAGAACCACCTCCTCCACACTGAGGTGATAAATGTAATGAGCTTGATGCCATGCCAGGAGCATAGCAAGTGCTAAATAAATGTTCTCTGTAATTGTTAATACTGGAAAAGGGAATGAGGAGATGAAGAGAAGATAGGTAGTAAAGTAAAAAGAGGAAAAAGAGGTTTATATCTGGTTTATGACTGAGAAGCTCTGAATCTCATCTGTTTGAAAAGGTTGTTCATACTTGTGCTGTGTCACTAAGCCAAGTGGACTGAAGGAGATACATTAAACTGATATTGATTCATTTTGTTAATATCCACTCTCTCAGTCAGCAATGGGGATCAGTTAAACTACAAATGTGAATAAAAAGATTTTCGGAAGACAGAAAATTGAAAGACTAAGAACCACTCACCATCTATATGGGGTTGTGTGTTTGTGCTTAATTTATCCAGACCCAGACTACCCTCTTTGCAATATGAAGCTGAACAGTACATTTTTATCTGTATTTATAATGACACGGTTAATGCCAGAAGGCATGTAGACATTTTCATATAGGCTGGGTATATTAGGGAAGAAGCTCAATAAATTGTACTCTGTCATTTTATCCGTATTTATTTAGTTATTTCTTTGATAGTTATATTGTTCAGATGCCTGGATATTTACATAGCTTATGATTTTAATTCTTCCTCTTCTTAGTCTCTCTGTCATGATCATGTGTGCACACACACAGACACACACACATCTGATCAAGTTCATTGTATTGGTACTACTTTCCTTCCATTCGTAGGTCAAGATTTGGGGTACCATTCTTTTTCTCTCATCTTTCTTTTTAATCTGTGTTAGGAGGCAGAGATTCCAACTCATTATATAGCCCAGATAGAACTCATAGTATGTATAGGTCAGAGAACTGCACAGGCTAGTTGGGTTTCTCCTTCCACTAATGGGTCTTGGAAACTCAGATCATCATTCTTGGGTCCTTCATGAATTAACATAAGTATACTTTAGAGAGCACAGTTAGTATTTGGAACTTTGTGACAATGTGTGCTAAAAGAACTTTTTTGGTTAGCTAACAAGTCAGTAAGGTTCATAGTAAGTGGGAGAACCAATATGTCTATTACTTACACACACATTGCACTTTTAACATCTTTAAAATATTATCATTTAATTTTGTTGAAAAGAAACTACATACATATAAATGAAACAAGAAAGCTCAAAAAATTCCCAAATTTTTGTAACGTACCAATTAGCTATCCTATATAATCTTATGCAACACTGTATGAACACAATTGAAATTGAGTGAGTAGATTAATTTATCCAGACCCAGACTACCCTCTTTGCAATATGAAGCTGAACAGTACATTTTTATCTGTATTTATAATGACACGGTTAATGTCAGAAGGCATGTAGACATTTTCATATAGGCTGGGTATATTAGGGAAGAAGCTCAAGATCAATTTTCTATGTTGTGTCAGCTCTGTTCTGTGGCCTGCTTCATGCACTGAAGACAAAGTATTAATAAAATCAGCACATTGATTGCCAGTTATTGTTTAACTTAATTTATTTTTCACACTCCATATTCCATTCCCCACCTCCCTGACCCTCTGACTGTTCCACATCCCAAAACTCCTTCCCACACCCTGTCTCCACATGGATGCCCCCAAACTCCACCCCACTTGACTTCTAAACTCTCTGGGGTCTTCAGTCTCTTGAGGGTTATGTACATCATCTCTGAATGAACACAGACCTGGAAGTCCTCAACTGTATGTGTATTGGGGGCCTCATATCAGCTGGTGTATGCTGTCTGTTTGGTGGTCCAGTGTTTGAGAGAACTTGGGGGTCCAGATTAATTGAGACTGCTGGTCTTTCTGTAGGATCACCCTTCTCTTCAGCTTCTTTCAGTCTTTCCTAATTCACCAACAGGGGTCAACTGCTTCTTTCCATTGGTTGGATGCAAGTATCTGCATCTGATTCTTTCAGCTGCTTGTTCGGTCTTTTGGAGGGCAGTCATGATAGGTCCCTTTCTGTGAGCTCTCCATAGCCTCAGTAATAGCGTCAGGCTTTGGGACCTCCCCATGAGCTGGATCCCACTTTGGGCCTGTCACCGGACTTCTTTTCCTCAAGTTCCTCTCCATTTCCATCCCTGTAATTCTCCCAAGTCTCTGATACATTCTGGCGGGTGCCCTCAACCTCCTATTTCCTGAGGTTGCCAGTTTCCATTCTTTTTGCTGGCCCTCAGGGCTCCAGAACTTTTCTCTCAGCCAATACCAGATCAGTTTCCCCTCTTCCCTCCCCCCACCCCGCAACCCGCCCAATCCACTTTCCCTCTCAGGTCCCTACCTCCCCAATTGTAATTGCTTTCTCTCTTTCCCAAGTGGGCCTGCGGCAACCTCAGCAACCTACAGATTGGGAAAAAATCTTCACTAACCCCACATCCAATAGAGGGTTAATATCCAAAATATATAAAGAACTCAAGAAGTTAATCACCAAAAAACCAAACAAGCCAATCAAAGAAAAAAAAAAAAGCAGTATAGAACTAAACCGAGAATTCACAACTGAAAATTCTCAAATGGCTGAGAAGCACCTAGAGAAATGTTCTAAGTCCTTAGTGATTAGAGAAATGCAAATCAAAAGGACCCTGAGATTCCACCTTACACCAATCAGAATGGCTAAGATCAAAACCTCAGGTGACACCACATGTTGGTGAAGATCCAGCTATACTACTCTTGGGAATATACCCAAAAGATACCCCACCATGCAAGAGTATATGTTTCACTATGTTCATAGTGGCCTTATTTGTGATAGCCAGAAGCTGGAAACAACCCAGATGTCCCATGACAAAAGAATGGATAAAGAAAATGTGGTTCATTTACACAATGAAATACTACTCAGCTATTAAGAATGAGGACATCCTGAGTTTTGCAGGCAAATGGATGGAACTAGAAAATATCATCCTCAGTGTGGTAACTCAGACCCAAAATGATGTTCATGGTATGTACTCACTAATATGTAGATATTAGC
>NW_022196898.1:106338278-106354368 GCF_008632895.1 Mastomys coucha | reverse complement strand
AAGAAGAAAGTACAGAATACCCAAGATAACAGTCCACAGAACTCAAAAGGGTTAATAAGCTGAAGTGCTCAAGATTGCCAGTTATTTTATAGTTTGAAGAGGCAGACATACAAATATATACTCGGCCACCCAAAGGTTAGAGAGTTTCAAAAAAAGACATACAAATGAGGATACAGATAAAGTGGATGTGATATGTAAGGAACTATACTTAATGCACATTCTTCTGCATATACAATCTTGGATTTACTTTAATAGTAATAAAAGTATCAAGTGTTCTTTAGAGTAAATGAATCAGGTGATCTTATCATTAAAAGGCATAATTAATTAAGAGACAAATTAATTACAACAGAGCAAGAAAACCATCTATAAAAATATTCAAAGTTATAGCATGCCCTATCATGAGTAATTGCTACAAATGATATTCTTAGATTGAAATAATGCTTATGTTTTCATTATACCCTTTATTTGACACTTTCATATGCTTTAGTCATGACTGGATAAAGTGTTGGTTAGTCTTGAAACATTTGTAAAACATCATTTTATCCTTATAAAATTCCACCACCAGCAAGATATAGTAAATGTGTGTTCATTTTAGTAACAGATATCTGGAAGAAATCATTTGCTCTCTACTATATACAACTCACTACCTATACAACTTTCAGGAGGATTGCTAACATTCAAACCTTTAGTTTTCCTATTTGCAAATGGAAGACAGTCACCTCTTATCACAGGCCACTTCTGAAATTTAGGAACAAAGTCCACTTACATATTAGCCATAGGGTGGTTAACAACTGTTTGTCCATAACTGTTTGTTATTCAATTTAATTTAGTCAAAAAACCAGATGCAAACAAATATGATATGATTGGTTAAAATACCAGAAAAATGAAATAATAATAAATATCATTATGAGGTGTATGAAGATTTTTTAAAAGCAGCTTATATTTGTAAATTAAACTTATAAGACACAGATGAAGCTCTTCCCCACTTTCTTTTCTATTGGATTCATTGTATCTGGCTTTATGTGGAGGTCCTTGATCCACTTGGACTTGAGCTTTGTACAAGTAGATAAGAATAGATCAATTTGCATTCATCTAGAAGCTGACTTCCAGTTGAACCAGCACAATTTAGTGAAAATGTTGTCTTTTTTCTACTAGATTATTTTTGATTCTTTGTCAAAGATCAAGTGAGCATAATTGTGTGGGTTTATATCCAGGTCTTCAATTCTATTCTACTGATCTACCTTTCTGTCTCTAAACCCATGCAGTTTTTATCACTATTGCTCTGTACTATAGTTTGAGGTCAGGGATGGTGAATCCCCTAGAAGTTCTTGTATTGTTGAGAATAGTTTTTGCTATCCTAGGTTTTTGTTATTCTAGATAAATTTGTGAATTGGTCTTTCTATCTCTGAAGAATTGAGTTGGAATTTTTTTGTTTGTTTTTTGAGACAGGGTTTCTCTGAGTAGCCCTGGCTGTCCTGGAACTCACTCTGTAGACTAGGCTGGCTTCAAACTCAGAAATCTGCCTGCCTCTGCCTCCCAGCCTCCCAAGTGCTGGGATTAAAGACATGCACCACCACCTCCTGGCCTTGAGTTGGAATTTTGATGGGGATTACATTGAATCTGTTGATTGTTTTTGGTAAGATGGCTATTTCAATTATGTTAATTCTGCTAATCCACGAGCATGGGACATTTTTCCATCTTCTGTGCTCTTCTTCGATTTCTTTCTTCATAGACTTAAAGTCCTTGTCATACAGAGCTTCCGCTATCTTGGTTAGAGTCACATCAAGATAGTTTATATTATTTGTGACTATTTTGAAGGGTGTTATTTCCCTAATTTCTTTCTCAGTCCATTTATCCTTTAAGTAGAGGAAGGCTACTGATTTTTTAGAGTTAATTTTATATCCAAAAACACTAGTGTAGTTGTTTTTTAATTGTAGTTCTATGGTAGAATTTTTGGGGTCACTTATATAATAGCGAAGGATGGGGAGTTGGGGGTTGCCACTAGAAAGTCTCAGACTCCATCCAGGGAAGCTAGAGGCTCCAAGGAACCAATGAGGATGTCTTTTGTCGAAATACCCAACAAAAGGGCAATACAACCTGTAAAGACCATCTCCAGTAGATAGGCATGGCCTCCAGTTGACAAATGGAGCCACCTTACCATCTCAAAAATTGGTAACTCAGAAATATTCCTGTCCAAAGGAAAGACAGGGAAATAAAATGGAACAGAGACTGAAGGAAAGGCCATCCAGAGAGTGTCCTACCTAGGGATCCATCCCATCAGCAGACACCAAACCCTGACACTATTGCTGATGTTAAGAAGTACTTGCTGACAGAAGCTTGGTATGGCTGTTCCCTGAGAGGTTCTAACAGCAACTGACCAATACAGGTGCAGATATTCATAGCCAACCATTGGACTGAGTCCAGGGACTCCAATGGAAGAGGTAGGGGAAGGACTGAAGGAGCTAAAGAGGATTTTGCAATCCCATAGGAAGAACAATATCAACTAATTGGACTACCCAGAGCTCCCAGAGACAAAACCACCAACCAAAGAGTATATATATAGAGATCCATGGCTCCAGATAGATGTGTAGTCGAGGGTGGGTTTATCTGACATCAGTGGGGGGGGCTTAGTCCTATGCAGGCTTGATTGCCCAGTGTAGGGGGAGGCTAAAGTGGTGAGGCAGGAGTGGATAACAGGGTGTAGGACCACCCTCATAGAGGCAAAGGGGAAGGGGAAATAGGGATGGGATGGGGGGGCTGTGGAGGTATAACAAGGAAGGTGGATATCATTTGAAATGCAAACAAATAAAATGATTAATAAATAAAAAGACTCAGATGAAAAGCTTATGAAGCAGCTAGTCAAGTCTAAGTTACAAAATTAATCTGAATAAAGTGATTGATATTCCAACTTTACACTGTAAGTACACAGATTAAAAACAAAAGTATGACAGAGGGTTTCTTCCATACATTAACCAAACCTGAAATTAACCAAGCTTCTATCAAGGGGCAAAGCAAAGAAGTGCATTTGACCTAATTAGAGTACATCGTATCTAAAAAGACAAGGACAAGAGACAAAGACAATATTGGGGAAGAGAAAATGTCCCTTACCAGAAAATAGCCTAGCCATCATTTCTAACCAAAGAGGTAGCACATCCTTCTTCTTTGGTCTTCAGAGACTCCAAGAAAGAAGGGAGAGGTGAAAAGAAATGGGCTCTGTCTCCAGGCAATGAAAAAAATGGACAACCCTGTCAATCCTTCTAAATAGGAGTTTCCAGATTTCAGAAGTTCATACTCATTGAAGACATTTTTAAAGTATGATAATTTAACTGATATGTTTCAACAGGAATAGTAGTAGTAGTAGTAGTAGTAGTAGTAGTAGTAGTAGTAGTAATAATAATAATAATAACAATAAATTGGTGGTCAGCAGGCCAATGCCTAGAGTTCTTACCTAAGTAAGCTGAAATCCAAGGCAAGAGTGAATAAACAGTCTTAGAAAACAAAAAAACTTAGCTGTTGAGAAACAACTAATTTCTCTACAAATTAAATTTATCAGTCAGAAACTAATGAAACTACAGCCAGATTTTACCAATCAGAAACCACTATTTCATTTCTATTTAAAGACTTCTCATTTCAAAAACAAAATGCTATCTTCCTCTTGCTTTTTGTAAGGACATCTAAAAGTTTTCACTCACAATTCTTGCTAGATTCTACATTGTTTTGGGTTTGATGCTCCTGGATTCAAAAATAACTGTTAGCTTGAAAACTCATTAAAATTTTAAGTTTATTATTTTTGCAAAGTGACCTTTATATAATTTCAAAGGGAATGGTTCTATGTTTAGTTATAGCCCTCATTTTCCCCTGAGAAGTCAATCAGTTTAAAGAACAAAATCTGAGACCCACTCAAATCAAAAGTAAGACACTTGGTCCCTTTGGTATAAATATACAAAGTGGCCACAGAACTACAGAGCATTATGCATTTATCTTACTTGTATAAGATTAAAGATCACAATTGAACAATATGCCTCATGGTATGTGGTTATTTGACAATGATATGCCAACACATTTCCTTGTGGCCCATTTATTATTCTAAGTGCAGTTATAAAAACTATAAATAAATTGCAGCTATGAATGAAATTCTTTTTTAAAAGTATTACTTGTGTGTATACAACTTGTATTTGTTCACAAATGTCTAATGAGTGAATGTCTTATATAATTTTATTGCTCTACAGAGAACAATACAGTCCTTCCAACATACTATATAAAAAACTTTGGCAAAGCTAAGTTCCTCCCAAAACAATTAATGAACATGGCAAATGCCTCATTAACACTTTGTTTTTAGCCTTATGATCTGATCTAAGCCTATGAATAAGTACTCATCTATTATCTTTATTAATAAAATATGCCATTGGCCATATATGTGAGTTGGAAGTGCTGAGACTATGAAAAGTGATCACATTAAAATAATATGAGTTGAGCCAGAAGGGTCAAGGACACCTCAAGAAAACCCACAGAATCAATTAGCCTGGAATATCAGAGCTTACAGAGACTTAACCCACAATAACGGAGATTAGATGGGTCTGGACCAGGCCATTTGCTTATATCTTATAGTTGTGTAGGTTGGTCTTCTTGTAGAAGTCTTGGCAGTGGGACTGGGGGGTGCCCCTGATTCTTTTTCCTCCTGTTAGGTTGGCTTGTTCAGCATTAATATATGGGGAGGGAGGTGCCTAGTCTTACTGCAATTTAGTATGCCCTGATTGTTTGATATCCATAGAATCCTGCCCTTTTCCTAAGAGAAACATAGGAGGAGTAGAGGGAGAGGAAATAGGGGAAAGAGACTAGGGGAGGAGGAGGGGAATCTGGGGCCAGCATATAGTATATGAGAAAAGAATTGCTGAAGATGAATGAGATAGGAAGAAATGGAATGTCTATGTCAAGTTCAGTCATTGTGAAAGGTATAGTACTTAGTTATTCCAAATTCTTGCCCTTGCAATCATGTTGAGGAGAGTTGCCAGATCCTTGCCAAACATACTGATTTATAGAAAAAAGTCCATGGAAGATGATTCCCAAAAAGAAAAAAAAAATCAACCAACCAAACAACAGCAAAAAACAGTCTTCAAAAGCTTAAGGGAAGATCCTTCTAGATTCAGAATGTAGTTTTGTGAATTCTATAGTATATTAAAACATCACGCATATAAATATTAAGGAGCATATACAAGGAGCACAGCACAGTAGCACTTCCACTCTACTTTCAGTCTATAAGGCACAGAAGAGGACCTTCCAGTGGTCATCTTTATTTGCTATGCTTTCCTTGTCAGTGGGGTAGTATCAATCTACTGTGTCTTGGGCATCAGAATAACTGTTGTCTGACACAGATAGTGGTGGTAATCATTCCAAAACCTGAAAGGTTCCTTAAGAGTCTTAAAGGGTTCCTGAAATATGTGAATTTAAAATTATGGATTGAAAAGGCTTACAAAATGAAGGAGCTAGAGAAAGGACCCAAGGAGCTGAAAGGTTTGCAGCCCCTTAGGAGGAACAACAATATGAACTAACTAGTACCCTCAGAGTTCCCAGGGACTAAAACTCCAACCAAAGAGTACACATGGGAGGGGAATCATGGCTTCAGCAGCATGCATATAGCAGAGGATGGCCAAGCCGGTCATCAATGGGAGGAGAGGACCTTGGCCCTGTAAAGGTTCTATGCCCCAGTGTAGGGGAATGCCAGGACCAGTAAGCAGGAGAGGGTGGGATGGTGTGTAGGAGAAGTGGGGAGGGAACAGGGGATTGTTTTAGTTTTTTTTCTTATTTTATTTTACTTTATTTTATTTTATTTTATTTTATTTTATTTTTTGGAGGGGAACCTGGGAAAAGATATATTGTAAATAAGAAAGCATCTAATAAAACAAGAAGAAAGAAAAGGCTTACAAAAGCATAACAATGTTAAAAGGATCAGCCTCTTCCTGATCACAGAACATGAGATTTGACAAGATTGTTTTCTAACTTCTGTGTTGCTCCTTTTGACATATGTTATATATTATGTTTTAGCAACTTATGTTATTATTCATAATTTTCAGCTGATAAAGAAAATTTATGTTTATTTTGTCATGCCAATTCTTTTATCTTAGGGTGATTCTTCCTGTTTAAAGAAGAGGTTAAACTTTCTTTGAAAAGATACTTGCATATAGGGCATCTTTGCTTCAGAGATCTTAGAGGTTAAGGCCCCATCTCACATACAAATTTACCTGACTTCTACTCTCAGCTGGTCTGATTACTAGTCCTCTGTTATTTCACTCTTATTTTGTATGATATCATAGAAATTAATATATACATATTAATTTGTATTATATTTAATTGGTATTCAGTACTCATTTCCAACTCTTTCTACAGAGAATTACCATAATGTTGATTCTAAAAGGCTAAAGATTGTATTCTGCAGGTTTCCTCATAGTTGGGATTATGGATACAAATTAGGTTCATCAATTAGATGAGCTCACAGATGTCTTGAAAGGTAAAAGGGAGAAGGTGTAGACATATTCCTGTCACATGTAATCTTATACAAGTGAGCAAAAGTCCTATGTAAACAGTACTTTTTCTTGAGCCATAAACTAATGTCTAAATTTGCAAATATCAGGAAAGAATTCAGCTGACCTTGGGAGCTATGGCTTGTTTTCCCTGACCTTTTGTAGAAGAGTCTTCCAACAACAAGTGATCAGGATCCTCCTCTGAGAGATAGTATTGTTACACTTTCAAGGCCTAGAGCCTACATACCTACTCCTCAGTGACCTTAAGTACCCAAGACTGTGGGTTTAAATCAATTCCTTTTTCAACTGTCTAGAGTGGTTTCTAAATCCTAGTCTCAAGGCTCAATAATCAACCTGATTAAACCTTAGCTTCCTCACTTGGAAATTGGGGCAAATAGGTATTTGTTTAATTGGAGAACTAATTCAGATGGCTTATGCAGAATATTTGACTCAGCATGCAGCACAGCAAGGCCCTAATATATATTTAAAGGAGCTATTTTTGTATCAGCCTTTTCTCAAACAATCATTTAGCTGAGTTTAATTCAGTCACAAGTTGTCAGTCATGATCAACTAAGCTCAAACCAGGTAAATATAACCAGCCACACGGCTGTTTGTAGCCCTCGTCTGTGTTACATGCATAAGTAGTGCCTGCTCTACTGTTCTACAAAGCCATAAAGTCTTCTTTTTTATGCCAGTTGCAATAGTCAAAAATGGTTCTATCCTCAGTTAAACTGTGCTAAATATAATGTGTCCATATTTTTTTATTTGAACAATAGGAAAGGCTGAGATGAGAATACTTCTGATCTCCAGATTACATCAGCATCAAAGCTGTAAAAATAGGGTTGCTTTGTAAAGAGGGTTGTGGGTACGAAATGAAATTCCATGAAAAAGAATCAAACCTGTGTCATACATTCCACAAGGCTGATCAGTTTTGGAGTTTTTGGAGTACTAAGATGTTATATGTTGTGAGCTTGAATTATCATAAGGCAGTTTCTTAATAGGCATTCATTACTCACATTTTGTCTGATACATTATCCTTATGACTATGAGGTGTAAATTCTTTTTGGAATGCACAAACAGAACCGTAGCTCCTACCAATGTAAAGTCTAAGAGTGTCTCAAGAACTATGGAAATTTAGTAAAAATGGGGATTACAATCAATTATGTAAATCTTTTGACACTGGGTAGCAAAATATTTTAGGACAAGGCATTTGTTCTCCATCCAGAACCAAAAATCCTACTCCCTGGCTTTCACCCTGTGGTAGAAACATTTTTTTTTTGGTATTTAATCACTGTCTTAAGTAAAAACTGCCCATGGGGTTAATTTTAAGACTCATTAGAGTAAAGATTATGAGAGTATTTATAGCATTCCTTTTATTCATTCTTGCCATCTTTTGGATGGTCTTTAAATTAGCACTCTCTTCCCCAACTTCTTCAAGCTCAGTCAATCAATTCTGCCTGCAAGTTTTAAGTAGTATCTCTCTATGCAAATTAGAGGTCCTGCCATAGGTGATTAAATTAAAAGAGGCTCTACAAAGAGACTTTAATGGGATCTATTGATCTGCTCATTACTTGGCCTTGAGTTTTTAGACATCATTAGCAGAAGACAGAACTTAACTGAAGAGTTTCATTAATCTAGAGATGTGCAGGCAGGAGAAATATATGAAAGTAAGCCTTCAGGGCTCTTTAGCCATGTATGAAGTAGAATTTCTGACTACATCAGTAGAGTAAATTTGCTGATACTTCCACTGTGGTATAAGTTCTATACCATGTCATTTAATTGGTCATTTCATTTTCAACATCATAGTAAGATACAGTAAAACCACTGTCACAGAAATTCATGAATTTTCATGAGAATGCCTTTCTCTTCATTTACATGATTATATGTAGAATATATCTAATTTTACAAAAATTTATACATCTTCATATGAACACATCAGTGCTGATGGAAAATAGCTTTCTGGAAAAATATAATGTTTAAACTTCTTTTGGCACAAAATAACAACTCTGTCTTAAAGAACATAAGAAAATAGTTTGCTCTGAGCCAAATCTAAATGAACCTGGCCTGGGACTTGAATATAAGTTAGAGTGAGTGATGTTACACTATGAGAGAAATCAAAGGAGCTATGATAGTCAAAGAAGAAATTGAATGAGTTAGAGGATAACTTGGCATGGAAAGTGCTTGCCACAGAACTATGAGGACTTGAGTTCGATGACCAGAACCCCACAAAAAGTTTGGCATGGTAATGCATGCTTGTCATCCCAGCATTGGAGAGATATATGGGTGGATCCCTGAGGCTACCAAACCATCCTAAACAAGTATATAAGTTCAAAGTCAAAGAGAGACTCTATTTCCAAAAGAAGATAGAAAACTAGGTAAATGACTCAGTTGGTAAGAGTGCCTGCTGTACAAGCACAAGAACCTAAGTTGGATTCGTAATAGGTACATAAGCATTAAGGCAAGGCTTTACATATCTGTGACCCAGTACTGAGAAACATGGTTGATAAGAGTTCAGATTCAATGAGATACCCAATGTCAAGGTAATAAGACAAAGAACAATAGAAGACACTCAACACTCTCCTCTGGTCCTTATGTTTGTATGAAACATTCATGCACCTTCTGAACACATACAAAACACACACACGCACACACACACACACACACACACACACACACACACACACCAGGGTGGAAACATCCTTAAGAACAAATACTCCCCAAGGTTGAATGGCTTCCACATAGGCAAAAAAAAATACACATACTTGTATATATGAACAAGTGTATAAACACCAAGTTGTGCCTCTCTCCCAAAAAAGGTAAAATAAATCATAAATCAACATATTTGATGCACACATTGGTGGGTTGTTAGGTAGGTTGCTGATGAGTGGACATTAGCTTGTACAAGTTTCAGCTATTGTATTTTTAGCATCTTAGCTTTAGGCTTGTCAAAGCTAAGGTGCTAAGCATAAGGAAAGAGTATAGAAGTTTACTAGTAGCACCAATAATGTTAAGCCAGATGTAGAGTTTGGAAGTAAATAGATATTAAGTTTATTAATTTAGCCCAATATGATTTTTCATATAGAAACATGATGATCCACTTCTCCTGGACAACGCTGTTCTATTCAGGCATACTATTTGGGGATCTTCAGTGTATATAAGGCATCCTCAAAGGACTACAGTTTCATATTTAGTCAGCAAACCTGGTATCTCTGTTCATAGGTCAATTGGTATCTTAGAGAAGACAAATATCATAAAATGGAATGAAAAAAATATCAAGAATGGGGAAATCCAGTAATTAACATATATTTAATCTAGTCAAATGTCTGTTTAAATTAAAATAAAATAGAATTTCAATGTGATGCATAATTTTCATTTTTTTGCAGATTTGAAACCATACAAAATTCATTAAAAATGATCCTTAAGAAATTTTGACTGTTCTCTAGATAAGTGTCAAAAATTCTACAACAAGCACCTACTCAAAAATAACCTCACTTTTCAAATGTTAGTGTTACTGGCCACTAAAACAAAACAAAATGTTCTCAAAAGATCAAACATAAATGTTAAAATTGTTTAACATCTGCAGTCATCAGGGAAATGTAAATTATAATTACTTTGAAATTTCATCTTAACCCAGTCAGAATAGCTAAGATTAATTAAATAAATGACAGCAGATCCTGACAAGGAAGCAGGGAAAATGAAACACTTATTCATTGAAAGTGGGAATGAAAACTGTTAGAGACACTGTGGAAATCAGTGTGCTGGTTCTTCGGGAAGCTGAGAATAGATCTACTTTAAGATGTAGCTAAATTATATACCCAAAGTATTCTACATGATAGCCAGAAATCAGAAATTTCTTGGATATTGTTCAATTAATAGATAATGAAAATGTGCTACATCTATGCAACGGAATATCACTTAGCTATTTGTTAAAATGAAACTAAAATATTTCAGGTAAGTAGAAGGAGCTAGATATAATACTCCTAAGTAAGGCAACCCAGGTCTTGAAAGACAAACATTGTATGCCTTCTCTTATATGTAAATACTATACTTTAAACTTTAAATATACATGTTTCAGTAAAAACAACAATAAATGTTAAGTGGCTTGAAAGGGCCAAAAGGGAGAAGGGGAGATTTCAAAAAAGAGAAATATAATTAGTGTTATAAAGAGATAAAGGAGAAATTAGAATAGAAGATTTAAATGGGAGGTTGCAGTTCATAGTTTAAAAAAAAAAAATATTAGGTGGAATAACTAATGCTAAATGCCTTTTGAAATCATATAAATAACCTCTACCACAGAAGTTACTTAAAACATAAACATATGTGAAAGAAACTTAAATGGAGTAATTGATTCATGGAGGAGACAATGTAGACATCTTATACCATAATGTAGAACTTACAATGCCTGGAATGCAGTGTCTAATCTTGAGTCATTGGCCAAAAGTGTCTCATACCGCCCCCCCCCAATATCACAAGCTATTGGTTATTTTCATAACCTGATGGTAAGGCATATTTACAGAAAACACAACTTACTTATGTCATTGGACATGAAGAAATCAAACTAATACCCATATAGAAGCATAGTCCCTACCAACTCATGATTCTGGAAGGTACTTTGCATCCTACCAGAGTACAATAGTAATCATAACTGTCACACAGATATAAACTCTGAAATCTACAACAAAGTCCAACATGCTAGATATATTGGTGCAATAGCAGCACATATGTTATGGGAATGACCGACCATCTTTTAATTGGGTCTAAACCCCACTCTATGAGATAGAACTTATACCTAACACTGTTAAATTGGCCAGGAACCTGAAACTATGCAAGTCATGGACCCTAAGGGAAAATCTACTGTGATTATTCAACAAATGAACATACCAAAACACAACTTTTAATGACATATTGTTATGCTCTTAAAGCATAGTGACACTCAACCTTCCTCAGAAAAGCTTCTTCTTGTCATAGATGGCAATCAACACAAAGACCCACAACAGAACAATATGCAGAAATCAGACTTTAGAGCATATATAAAAACTCTCCCCTCACAGATTAGAAATTTATATGGAAAAGATGGAGGCAGAAAGATTTTAAGAGGCAGGGATGATGAATGACTCCAGGGAAAATGTGTCTTTCAGACTCATGTGACCTCACAGAGACTGTGACAGGATGTGTATGACAAGTTTAAATCTTACAAAATCTCAACACTGGGAAGGGAAGATAGATGCAAAATTCTACTAACTATCCATGAATATATTTGTAACAAATATCTTCCTGGTAGTAGAAAATCAGTTTTCTATAATGAAATGACACTGGGCAGGTATTACCCTCTTTCCAAAGCAGATTAGATACACATGAGTAACTGGCCAAGACAAAATGGACTCCATGGTTTTTTGTTTGTTTGTTTGTATTTTGTTGTTTTTTTGTCTTATTAGTTTTTCTTTTTCTTTTTTCTTATCTTTTGAGAAAGAGATAAATTACATGAAATTCAATAGGTAGGAAGGTGGAGAAAATTAGAGAGAGTTGAGGGAGGGGAAAGAATATGATCAAAATATATTGTATGAAAACATGTTTAAACAATAAAAAATAGTTATAAAGTGTATTTTAAATGTTCAAGTGGGTTCTAGCCTGCTTTCTATTTTTGAGCTTAATATCATGACCAAAAACAATTTGTGGAGAAAATGGTGTATTTCATCTTACCCTTATACATCAAAATCTACCATCTACAAGTCAGGAACTTAAGGCACAAACCTGGTACAGAATCTATGGAAGAGTTCTGTTTATTAGCTCACTCTCTGGTTGCTCTCAGAGACATGCTCAACTTGCTTACACAACTCAGGCCCACCTGCTTTGGGATGGCAATACCCATAGTGAACTATGGCCTCTATCAATCAAGACAATCTCAAATAAACATATCCAATCTTGCCTTAGCCCCCAAGTGACTCTAGGTTGTCTCAAGCTGACAATAAAAACTAACCATCAAAAATATTTTGCAATCTTGATACTACTGAGCCTTAAGCTACCTCTTACAAGTCTGCAAATAAAAATAAAAACAAGGCTGTTGTCCTTTTGTCTTGGTCACAGATTAATTTTATGGTTTTATAGTAAAAAAAGACATTTATTTTGAAAAGATAAAGGATATCCTGGCATTTAAAACTAATGCCAAATTTATAACTCTAACAGTCTAGAAGCCTTGTATTCCTATCTAGCTTCTCTTCTAGTAACTTAAGACCTGTCAGGAAAAAAAATGGATTAAAATTAAAAATAAAGGAATAAGGAAGAAGTCATGCAGTTTTTTCCAGTGAGAAAATATCTTAGTGAGGTATTGCACTATGCTAGTGTGTGTTCAGATCACCCCGGTGAGAGAATTTATTCTGTTAAAATCAACAGATAGAATGTGTGGGTCAAATCCTCATCTTACTGTTACACATACTAAAACAACAAGTAGAGCCTGGGGTCTTACCAGTTATCTCAATTCTAGGCTCAGGGGAAAAGGATATGATTAGAATATATCAACTTCCTGGAGCTTTCAGTGTCATAGAAGTCAAGAAAATGAACAAAAATTTAATAAATATCTTCATTCTTTTCCACCTTTTGTTTTTATTGTATAATACATGTGGGCTTCATTTATGATATTGAAATAGAAAGGGCCATTATCCACCTGAACATAACTGCTGTTGTATGTAACTGGAATGTCTCCCAGAGGCTCATGTGTTTCAACATGTGAATTTTCAGCTTGTGGAAATTTTTAGGAAGGTTCTGGAACCCTTGTGAAATGAACTCTTGCCGGATGAAGTATGTCACCGTAGGTGGGCTTTGACCCCTGGTCCCACTTTTTATTTTCTCTCTGCTTCTTGAGTACAGTTCCAAAGTCATCAGCCTGCTTCCTGCCCCAGCTGCTACTCTTCTCTGTCCATCCTCAAGCCTTCACCAACATGATGGACTATCTCTTTCTTGAACAATAAACCAAGAAGCCTTTCGCCTTTAAGTTGTTTGTGTCAGTTTTTCTCACAGAAATTGAAAATGATTGATATAATAACCATTTAGCATTTGTTAAAACTGGCATTAACCTCAGTAAGTACTGTTAAAGAGTCAGTAAGTCCAGTTTACACTGCAGGGGAGAAACTAAAGCCTCACTTTCTGGAGGATAGAGCATTTAGTTTTGACAATTCTTCCCAAAGAAATTATGTCTTTTTATTCTAATCATAAGAAACAGATTTATAAGTGATGATAACTGTATAGGAAAATAAAAAAGATGTGATATGAAAAGATGAGACGATATCCTCTCTCTCTCTTTCTCTCTCTCTCTCTCTCTCTCTCTCTCTCTCTTTCTCTGTATGTGTGTGAACATGTACACAAATGTGCATACAGATATTTATGCTTATGTGTATGGAAGCTAGAGGTCAACTTCAAGAACTGTCTATCAGTTAGTTTGAGACAGGGTCTCTCACTGGCCTGGAATCTGCCCATTTGGTTAGGCTTGCCCTTAGCAAGCAATCCCAGGGATACTCCTGTCTTTACTTTCTCAGTGCCAGGATTGCAGGCTCTCACCATTATGCTGGGATTTTTATGTGGGTTCTGGAAGTTTAACTCAGGTCCTCATCGATGTAAAAACCACTTTATAGTCTGCATCTCCACACTTGGAGACATCTGTTAAGAAAGCGCTATAAGCAAGAAATCAGTATAAAATTGCAGTCATGAAAAAAACATCAGAGAAAATGATGGGACAAAAGTATGCACCAACTTACTTATTTTTCCCACAACCCATAACATAATAATCTGTTAATAGATATTTAGGATTGGTGTCTTAAGAGACAGCATCAAGAAAGGAAAAGAAGAAAAAACCACAGGGAACAATTTTGTATAGAATATGAGTAGAGTTCACATACTGAGGTGATAGTTACCATTCAAAAGCAGAATGTCTTGAAGGGATTTTTAAAGCAATATTTTGAGTAAAAGAAAGTAACTCAAAGAAAAAAACAACACATGAGCATCTCATTAAATACTGAAAAACTCTTTGACAAAATGCAACACTCCTTCATGTTAAAAGTACAGGAAAGATTAGGAATTCAAGGTCCATACTTAAATACAATAAAAACAACATATAGCAAGCCAATAGACAATATCAAACTAAATGGAGAGAAATTTAAAATAAACCCACTAAAATCAGGGGCAAAACAAGGCTGCCCAGTTTCCCCCATCTATTCAATATGATACTTGAAGTTCTAGCCAGAACAATTAGGCAACAAAAAGAGAGCAAAACGATACAAATTGAAAAGGAGGAAGTCAAGATATCACTATTTGCAGATGGTATGCTAGTATACATAAGTAACCTAAAAAATCCACAAGAGAACTCCCACAGCTGATAAACAACTTCAGCAAAGTGGCTAGATACAAAATTAACTCAAACAAGTCAGGAGCCTTCCTCTACTCAAAAAATAAATGGGCTGAGAAAGAAATGAGGGAAACAAAATCTGTTACAATAGTCACAAATAATATGAAATATCTTGGTGTGACACTAAGCAAGCAAGGAAAAGAATTGTATGACAATAACTTCCAGTCTCTGAAGAAAGAAATTGAAAAACACCTCAGAAGATGGAAAGATCTCCCATTCTCATGGATTGGCAGGATTAACATTGTAAAAATGGCCATCTTGCTGAAAGCAATCTACAGATTCAATGAAATCCCCATCAAAATTCCAACTCAATTCTTCATAGAGTTAGAAAGAGCAATTATCAAATCCATACGGAATAATGAAAAACCCAGGATAGTAAAAACTATTCTCAACAGTAAAAGAACTACTTGGGGAATCAATGTCCCGGATCTCAAGCTGTACTACAGAGTAATTATGATAAAAACTGCATGGTATTGGTACAGTGACAGGTAGGTAGATCAATGAAATAGAATTGAAGACCAAGAAATGAACCCACACACCTATGACCACTTGATATTTGACAAAGGAGCCAAAACCATCTAGAGGACAAAAGACAGCATTTTCAACAAATGGTGCTAGTTCAACTGGTGGTCAGCATGTAGAAGAATGTAAATTGACCCATTTTTTCTCCTTGTACAAAGCTCAAGCCCAAGTAGATCAAGGATCTCCAAATAAAACCAGAAAAAAATGAATCTAATAGAAGAGAAAGTGGGAAAGAACCTCAAACACATGGGCATGGTGGAAAATTTCCTGAACAGAACACTAACAGCTTATTCTCTAAGACCAAGAATTGACAAATGGGACCTCATAAAATTTCAAAGCTACTGTAAGGCAAAGGATACTATCATTAGGACAAAATGGCAATCTACAGATTGGGAAAAGATTTTTACCAATCCTACATCCAATTGAGGGCTAATATTCAATATATACAAAAACTCAGGAAGTTAGACTCCAGAGAATCAAATAACCCTTTTAAAAATGGGGTACAGAGCTAAACAGAATTCTCAATGGAAGAATCTCAAATGACTGAGAAGCACTTAAAGAAATGTTTAACATCCTTAGTCATAAGTGAAATGAAAATCAAAACAACCCTGAGATTCCACCTCACACCAGTCAGAATGGCTAAGATCAAAAACTC
>NW_022196898.1:106307215-106334160 GCF_008632895.1 Mastomys coucha | reverse complement strand
AACTGGGAATGGAGAAATTTACATGTAAATAAAGAAAATATCTAAAATAAAAAAAAAAACTCAGGTGACAAGAGATGCTGGTTAGAATGTGGAGAAAGAAGAACATTCCTCCACTCCTGTTGGGATTGCAGGATGGTATAACCACTCTGGAAGTCAGTTTGGTGATTCCTCAGAAAATTGGAAAGAGTTCTACCTGAGGACCCAGGTATAACACTTCTGGACATATACCCATAAGATGCTCCAAGCAGCCTCATTTGTAATAGCCAGAAACTAGAAACAACCCAGATATCTTTCAACAGAGGAATGGATAAAAAAAATTGTAGTACATTGACACAATTACTACTCAGCTATTAAAAAACAATAATTTCATTAAATTCTCAGACAAATGGATGGAACTTGAAAATATCATCCTGAGTGAGATAAGCCAGTCACAAAAAGAACACACATGGAATGTACTCCCTGATAAATACTGATGATACAATTCACAGACCATATGAAACCCAAGAATAAAATGTTCACACCAAAGTGTGGATGCTACAGTACTACTCAGTATAGGAAAGAGAATGATCTCTGGGAAGTAGAGGGAGAGTGGGATCTGGGACCAAGATAGGAGGGTGAGGGAAAAAGAGGGGCCAGTTCAGGTATGGGAGGAAATGGTGGAGAAGTACACACACAGCATCAGGAATTTGAAAATAGGTGTGTAGCAGTGGGAGAGGGGGAACTGGAGGTAGCCACTAGAAATTCCCAGATCCCAGGGACCCAAGAGTTTCCCTGGTCCCAACAGGGAGGACTTTAGCTGAAATGCCCAACAAAGGGGAGATAGAACCTGTAGAGACCATATTGAGTGGATAGGCACAGCCCCCAGTTTAGGAATGTTGCCACCCAGCTACCTCAAAAATATTAATCTAGAGTTCCTCCTGTCAAAATGATACTCAAGGACAAGGAGTGGAGCAGAAATTAAAGGAAAGGCCATCGAGAAAGAGACCCACCTAGGGATCCATCCTATTTGCTGACACCAAACCCAGATACTATTGCTGATGCCAAGAAGTACTTACTAACAGGAGCCCAGTATAGCTATCCCCTGAGAGCTTTGCTAAAGCTGGACCAATACCGTTTCAGACATACACAGCCAAACATTGGACTAAGGGCAGGGACCCCAATAGGGAAGATAAGGCAAGGACTGTGGAAGGTGAAGGGGTTTGCAACCTCATACACAACAATATCAACAAGAACAACAATATCAACCAACCAGAACCCCAAAGCTCCCAGGGACTAAACCACCAACCAAATAGTACACAGCTGGTACCCATGGGTCCTGCTGGATATGTAACAGATGAATGCCTTGTCTGGCATCAGTGGAAAAGGAGCCCTTAGTCCTGTGGAGGCTTGATGACCTAGGATAAGGGAACACTAGGTAGCTGAGGCAGGAGTGGGTGGGTGTTTAGGGGAGCATCCTCATACAGACGTAGGGAGGAGGAGATAGGTGGCTTATGGAGGGGAACCTAGGAAGGGGGATAACATTTGAAACGTAAATAAATAAAATAAATAAAAAAGAAAGCGCAGTGGTCAGAAGTAGATTTTGCTACTTGAATGCTTCTAGAAAGATTATGTCCTTGTTCTTTCTCTTCATGAGATAAATCCTTAATGAGGATAAAACATTGAACTTCAAAATCCTTGTGAACTTTTTAGCACTATACAAAAATAGAATACAAATTTAAGCAGACTAACAAAATAAGAAACCATAAGAGAGTCAGTAATTTTTTTAAGGTTTAGAATTAAGACTACTGCATTAAGAGATCAAATAAAAAATGGTTTGATTAGGTAACTGGTACCTATGTACAGCAGGGAAGTAGATGAAATAAGTAGATAAAAGTGCTCTCTAATCTTGCCTGTCCTTATTTCATGTGATGTTAACTTTTCCACAGTTCTTAAGCCTGTGCCCTATTTCAGAATCTTTTCCCCCACTCATCTTCTGAACCTCAGGATACTGAGGGAATTTGATGTTCAGACATTTTATTTTTAGGATATCACATTATATAATATCTTGGGTTAGTGTCATTCATTTTAAAAACTGCTGTTTTGAACAAGAAATGAGAAAAATGTACCCAGTAGATATCAATCTTTACATCTAAACCTTAAAATCACCTCAAATAAAAAAAAAACCAGTCATCCTGGAAGCATTTTTCTTTTATCTATTAACAAATCCATATGTGACTCTGGGTTCATTTTCAAAGCCAGGTTACTGAACCTTTATTTCTAGCAGTAGATTTCAATAATTAACATTCCTGAGAGAACAGTTAACTACAGAAAAAAAACTTATATTTATTTTGTTTCCCTGCTGTTTAAAGAATGTTTCAACTACAGTATACTTTATCTTTAGAAAACTGGCCTCTCTATCCTCCCATCAAGGATAACCATAAAAGTACATTTAGAAAAGAAAACAGAAAACTTAAAAATTTCAAGAATGAAAGTTGCTGCAATACACTGAGATTCCAGTATCAACAAACTACACAACATATCTGCATTTTCATCTGTTCTACATGCAAAGTGCTCCTTTTACATTAAATAAATGTTCTGTGGAGTTCCTGACAAAATCAATTTGATATATATATATATATATATGTGTGTGTGTGTGTGTGTGTGTGTGTGTATGTACATATATACACACACACACACATACATGCATATACATATGCATGGAAAATAATAGTAAGTTTCTGAACAGCAGTTATGACAAAGTCAAAATATCTCCTGGCTTCACACTGAACTGCTAGGATTACTTTGGCTTTTCATTATCTCTACCAATCATTTGCTACTGTATCTAGTCTGTGGTGTAGGCAGAACTCTATGAGGTAAATTAGAGCAGCCATCCTGGAGCACTGCAGAGATGCTGGTATATGAGCCAGCCCAGTCATTAATTTCATCACTTACAAAGAGGAAAAGCATGTGTGTAATTACATGGTTTGCAAAGCCAGCAACACTGGCATCAGGGACTGTTTTCCTGCCTCCATTATTTTATCTGGACCAGAAGCTGCCTGCATGCTTTCAAAGGAGGAGGTGGGTGTGGGTAGGAGAAAAGGAACAAGCACTGTCTCTCCTTCCACTGTAGGTTATTGTTTCCCCTTAAACAAGCTTATCTCTCTAGTTCTTGTTAGTTCAACTAATTTTAGAAGTTACCATCTAGTACAATATACCCATGATACATTCCACAGACCTAAAAAAGCTAAACAAGAAGGAAGGCCCAATCAAGGATGTTTTAATCACACTTAGAAGGAGAAACAAAATAGTCATAGGAGGCTGAGGTGAAAAAGGAACTGAGTGGAAGAAAGGAGGGTGAGGGAAGTGGGGGAGGCAAGATCAAGGGTGAGGAGATACAGAAGAGAGGCCCAGAGAGATAGGAGAATGAATGGAAATCTGCAGCTGCCAGGAGTGGAGGAGGAGGGAAGAATCTCTAGGAAGTCCTGAGACTGGGATAGGGGAGATCCCCAGGAGTCATTGCTGGTGACCTTAGCCAAGATGCCTAAAATCTGAAGAGGCCACCTTCTGTAGTCAGGCTGAACCCCCAGTGAAGGGACAACAACACACCCACAAACTTTTGATCCAAAATTTGTCCTGTCTAAAAGAAATGCAAGGATGGAGAAAAAACTGGAGGAAAGGCCAACGAATAAACCAGCCCAACTTGAAAACTATCCCATGGGCAAGCACCATTCCTTGATACTATTAATGATACTCTGTTATACTTACAGACAGGAACCTAGCATAACTATCCTGTGAGAGGCACCATCCAGCAGATGACTGAAACTGAAGAACAGTGTCCATAGCCAAACATTGGGCAATGGTCAGGGACACTTATTGAAGAGTATGGGAAGGAATGAAGGCTCAGAAGGGGGCGATAACTCGACAAGAAGACCAACAAAGTCAACTAACCTAGCCTGCGTAGAGCTCTCAGTGACTGAACCACCAACCAAAGAACATACACAGGCTGGAACAAGGCCCCAGCCCATATGTAGCAGACATACAGCTCAGTGTCCATGGCTGCCTTGTTTGGCCTCAGTGGGAAAGCATGCACCTAATCTGGCAGGAACTTGATGTGCCAGGGTTGGGGGGGATATACTCAGGGTGGGCTACCCTCTTAGAGACAAAGGGGAGAGGAGATGGAGGAGGGAATCTGCGAGGGAGGGACCAGGAAGGGGAGCAGAGTTTGGGATGTAAATAAATAAATAAATAAGTTACTGAAATCAATGAGTCTGTGATTTTAGGCTTCTTATGATTACTCTAGTGTCTATATATTAGTAATAGAGTAAAATAATAATAACACTTGCCAGAATATAAAATAAAAAGTGAGGTTCAGACAAATATTCATTCTTAGAGTTACAAGGTAGCATGAGTGTATTGCTAATTATCAGGGACAAGATACACAAGAACTTTTAGGTTCAGTCCCTTAGCATGTCACTAAAGGTCTGGACACCAGGGAGTCCTAATACTTGGGCTTTTTAAAAAAAAATCTAATATTTTATTTTGATAACTTTCTTTGTGTTACATTACACTCTCTTCTCCTGGGTGTATGCATGGACAGCAGGGATAATCTTCAGCGTAGTTCTCTGACTAAAGCAAACATTCTCTTTGCTATGAAAATGTCCTTGTTCTCTCTTGGTATATTACAGGGTTTACACTTTAGAATCTGCAGAATCAGGACCAACAATGATTTGAGCCATTTATATTTCTCTCTAAATATAGATCTGATATCTCAACAAAAGACTAATAATATTGAAGGTCACATGGTATGTGAGAATAATTAAGTTGTGAATGGCTGGCTAATTTTGCTTTGGAGTTCTACAGATTTTTTTAAAAATATTTCCCTCCATTCTTTTCTTTCATCCTTCCTTCTCTTATTCCTTCTTTCCTTCCTTCTTTTTTCTTTTTGAGGTAGTAAAAGATAATTTATTCTGAAAACATTTTAAGTGACTATGAACTACAAACATAAATTTATGTTACCCCAGATTCCATGTTCCAATGTATAATCACTTTTACAAAGTTTTAAAGAACAAAAAAGTCATAAATAAAATCAAGTTTAATGTACATTAGTGGGTATATCAGAGAGGCAGTTACAGGAAAATTAGGGAAGCTTTTCTATAAGCCCAAGATGATCTTTTGGGTTGGTGGAAGTTAGTGGTCTTCTAGGTTAATAAATTCAAAGACATTTTTAATTGTTAGGCACAGATGTTAATTTGAAATAGGGTGCATAAGAAATAGCTGTTTGGAAGGCCTAGAACTCATCCAAGATAAGGCAACTAGCCTCTTGACGTTATTGTACTTTCATTCTTCCAGGAAATCAGACTCTCTTACAATTTTTTATCTTGTTTGGCAAATCAAAATATTGATTGATCATAAAAAAATCCTTTTCAGTGTATTCAGGACAAAGATTTATAAGCAAGTAAGGAACAGTCTCTATAAACACTTTCCATCTGGGATGTTGCTAAAATGAAATATGGTCATGCAGAATAAATATAATCACAGCATCAAATGGCCTGATGGTTGGAAGCCTCCCCATAACCCAGTGCAGCTCACAGTCACATCCTCAACCTACAGCCACCAAGGATGAATAAGCACCGCAAATTATTCTATTATTTCCAGAAGCTGATATACATAAAATGTAGGTAAAAGCATTTAATTTAATACCATATTTATCTTCAAAACATGAAGCATGAGAATGTTACTCCATCATTAAAAACAAAGTGATAAGTGAATAGGCTGTTAAATGCTATTTAGGAGACTACATTCTGTTTCAAAATTATCACTGAGATATGAATTCTACAAGGTAGACATGTGTGTTTTGTTTACTGTCATCTATCATGCTTAGCACAGAGCTGGCCTCATACAAGCTTACTCACAGATACACATAGACTTGTTTTTTTAGCTACTGATTCAGATCTGCAATTTTATGTGAATTGATTTGTCACTGATGTTCTCTACTAAACAAATTTTGTACTATGCAGGAGGGCTACAGTATTTATTTTTACATATTCTATGCCTAGGTAGGTACTTGGCCAGTGAACAGAATGATATAAGAAAATGATGTTTTATTAATTGGGAAGGTATGTCTGTAATTCTAGTACTCAATAGGCTAAGGCAGGAAGGTTGTAGTTTCAGGCCACCCTGGGCTAAATAGAAGGGAAGTACAATTTACCCTGTGCCTTAAGCATATGAACTAAGAAAATGAAAGACTCCTATCTGGGAAATTTTAGTTCCAAATATTGTGCCATCTAAATGATTCTACTTTTTCTTTCTTAAAAGGGGTTTAATTTATACTACTATTTATGAGACATTGAACATTTGAAACCAACCACTGCTAATATTCACTTTACTTGTAAAGGAATCAAATTTGTCTCTGAATTTGACTATGGTTATGGAGTCAAATGATCTTGTCTAAACTTATTTATGTACAGTAATCCAAAGCAATACAGACACTTTCATAGATAACTCAACAGACAAAAAAGAGAATGCACATTTACTCTGGGCACAGAATGATGGGCACAGTAGACAGAATGAAATATTGGAACAAGAAGAGATATATAAAAAAAGGAAATAATTCATAAAATCAGAGAAGCTAACTGAAAATGTCTAAGTATAGAATGTTTTTAAATATCATAACACAAAAATTAAGATATGTTATGGATTTCAATAATAAGAATTTAAAAGAGCCAGGAAACAATTGTAGGTTTAGCTGTTAGGACTAGTCAGATATAACTATGTAAGGGCTAAGACAGTAGGTGTGAATTGTTGGAAAACCTTAGTTAGAAATGCTGGGGAGTATTTTTAAGCTAAATTAGAAAAGTTAAGAAAGCTGGTAATGATTGCAAACCTGCTGTGCACATAATGTGCTGTTTGTGTCTTTGAGATTCAAATACTCTATTCTCTGGCCAGTTAAAATGATGTGGCCAGTGCTTTCTTGGAGAGATGCTAAAAATTTCATCACAAATCCTATGGAATTACTTGAATATTTAGGAATGCATCAGAAAGTGATTGTCTTTTATATAAACAAACATATATCTCATTATTTCATGTAACAATAAATTTTAACTATTTAGCTTCTATGCAAATATTTTTCCAATAATTTGTGAAATTTGTAAAAATAAGAATTTCAAAAATAAAGAACAAAGACAAACAATATTCTGTGTCACTAAAAATGATTATTTGATTATTGGAGATTACATTAATCCTTAATTTTGAAAATATTTTTTGACGTATATGTAACTGTTATCTGACAAAAAATTCAGTAGTTGGCCACACTGGATTGAGTAGAGATACTTAAAGTCAATAACTGACTACTCCATTCAGTGACTGTTACTGAGTTCTGTTATATTGATTTTTACATGAACAACAGCAGTTTATCCCCTTTTAGTAAAACTAATGACTATAACAAATGAAAAATTATAAACTAGTAGATATTTTATATTCATTAATAACTCATATGAATTCTGTCTTTAATGTCCTCACGCTCAAAATCAATTGGAATCTTAGATATCTACTCTATTATTAATGCTACTGTTAATTCTGTTCGTAGTTTAAATGGGAGCAAGTTCACAAGATCAGAGTTGGAAACACTTACCATCTAATTAACATTAAGGTCAGGAGTTAATATTGATCTTAATGCAAGTTGTTTTATACATGATAAAGTCTAGAGGAAGGTACTTGGCTGTGTAGTTATAACCTAATTAGAAGATAAAATTCATTCTTCCATAAGTAATGTTTTGATATAATGATTTCAAAGCATCAACCCCTTATAAAGAACAATGCCATAAGTCATACACTTTGAAAATAAGAGAAAGGAGAAAATAAAGATGTAAAGAAACAGAAAATAGATGGAAAGAAGAAAGAGAAAATTCTGGAGCATATTTCTGACTATTCTGGACTGAATTTGCATCACTCCTTAGCTTTTTATAAATTCTGTATTTTAAGCATAGAACAATTGTTGCAGGGCCATATGTAATATAGCTGTTCAAATTGTCAATTTACTTATCTTCAATAATGAAATCAAAATACATTTGTAAGAAAACAATTGATCCTAGATTTTTAGAAGATAAGTTTTCATGTGATCTGTGTGGTACTGGAAATACAATCCAGGGCTTTTTGTGTGCTGAAGCAAACATTTGATAATGGAGCTACATGTCTAGCTGCAGAAAATAAGTCAAACTGTGTATTTGCCCCCATCTTTATGTTTTCTGTGGCTATATACTCATATAACCATGAGTATATACTCTTGGCAATATAAAATACACATTGTTAGAATATTGTCAGTGACTAAATTTATGAACATTGTAGCTCAGTATTTTACCAAGTTTATTAAGACATGCAATATAGAACATAAGCAGAGCACAGCATTCATTTTCCTGTCCAGAGAGTCTACAGCATCCTGTCAGATCACTGAAGAAGTAAGCACAGATTTATGTTTTAAAGCTATAGAGTCTACCACCTTGATTTTTCCTTAGTCATTTCCTAATATGATAATGATGATACCATCACTGATCACCCACATAAGAGCCAGCTTTGTGAAATGCTGTTCAGTGCATGATTAGTGAGGACTCCTTCCAACTCTGCAGATGAGTCCAGGTATATTATTCTACTCTGCTCCATGTGATCCTAATACAAAGAAAGAATTAGGATGAGAACCTGTCTCACCATTGTCCTGACATCTCTGATCCTAGCGGTTTGAGGGGGACACTTTGTAAAAGGCTTCCTCCATCCACAACCACTATCTTATTTGGCTTGCATATCAGCCCTATGAAGTAGAAAAATATCAAGAGAGATGTGTTTTGTCCTCTTAACAGGTAAAAGAAAACTGAGCCTGAGGGAGGTGAAGCCACAAGCCCACATGGAGAGCTCTTAGACCCATATCTTCTGGCTTGCCCTGTGTTGGTTGAAATAGGTATGTATCTGATGTAGGATGAAAGGCAGAGGCAAGCTTTGCTTTTGTGTATTCTACTTTCCTTTGACCTAGGAAGTAGGAACTATTAGGCAACTAGTGGTGATTTGACTGAAAGTACTGATAGGGATATGTCATTCATGAGCCCTCTAAAGTTCTCTACCTGAGAAAGAAGAACCAGGAGCAGGTGTGAATTAGTGCTAACCATTTATTAAATACACAGATACTACAATGAAGGAAGTAGAACTAGTTTCAACTCTGGAAAATTTGGAGCATGGTACAGATAACCAGAGAGCAAACACCAGAAGTCTAGAGCTCAGCCTGTACACTTCAGTGGTCTTCTAGAGATAGTTAACTGTGATCACAGGACAGGAAAGAGATTACTAAGAAAATACATTTCTATGTGACACTGTTGCCTTTCTATATGTTGGTTATATTCTTGGAAAAATATTTCACCATGTCAAAACCTATAACACACAAAAACACACAAGTGTATGCAAACTCACATACATAAACAGAGACACACAAACATACACATCCATATACAATCTATATATTTTGTGTTGGTCTCAATATTTTAAATTTCATCTATTTTGCTTTACAAATCTTTTATATATTATTTCATTTTGGGGAAAATGATCCATAAGTATACAACACATCTGTTAAATACACAAAGAAATAGATATATTATATACAAGATAATAAGTTCTGTGGGAAAATAATAACAGACTAAAGGGTATCAAGAGAGCCTGAGACAGGGGTAGTTGTAATCAGTGTAAGCTTTATGCACAAGGTTCATCTGAGAAAATCATGAAGACACTGAGGGAAGGTGCAATAAGAATTCTTCGAAACTTTATGAAGCATTGCAATAATAATTAACATAGCTGCCTCCAAGTCAGAGCATGCTTGAGGTATTTGGCAGAAAACAAGGTAATAGGTTGGGTCGGAGCTGAATAATGAAAAAGAGGGAAATTGGCAATTGGAGCAGAATGTGGAAAGAGCCCCAAGGGTGAGTGAGCACAGGAAGATATTTAGTATCCTTCTGTCCGTTATGCTGAGATTAGATTAGAGGGAAGCAGAAAAGAAACAGGTCCATTGGAGAGTTCCAGTTACTGCTAAGCCTGACAGAAGCAAGGCTGGTAAGTTCATCTACTCTGTGTATTTTAAAGGATCAGCCAGTAGAATTCTGGAAAAAAATGCAAATAAATAGTTGAGTAAAGGCTCTTCTTCATACTATGAAAAATTAAATTTAATACTATATCAAGTTACATCAGAACAAGAGTAAAGAAGATAGTCTCAACTATAAATTAAGATATGATGCTAGTTGGATTTAGATACACAATTAGAGTGTAAATTTACACAACCATGTGGGAAATAATTTAAAGGTATTTACTGGCATTGAACATATGCACTCTCTGTGGCCCAATAGTTTTATACCTAGCTACATGCCTAAAAGAAATGTGTGCTCAGATTCACTGAAAGACATGTTTTAGCATTCATAAAAGCATGTTTTAAAACACCAAGTTGAAACCTACTCAGTAGTATAATGTAAATTGTAGAATAATCACATGGTAGTATATAGGAATGAGAAGGAACCAACCACCTCTTCCTGTAAACTGTATATCAATTCTCTCCATAATAACAGGGAGATTTATATAAGTTCACACAGGTCAATTGACTTATGCTTGCCAAGTCTGGTGAGAGCACCTTTGGTTGAAGATTTGGGACTGCTGCTAGGGAATGCCTCCTCTGGTATGCTAGCAACTATGCTCCTATTTCCAGAACCAGTGAATTGTTTGGCTTATGGAGAGTCATTTATACATTCTTTCTTCAATTCTTTATGCTAAATCTCCTTCAACTCTAAGAAAGTGAGGGATAGAAATTAAATACTGTGGTAGGTCTATCCCTATTAGTTAAAATACAAATCAGAAAAATTTCTATGAACAATGATTTTCATCTTATCAAATACAAAAGCCAGAAAACACATACAATCCTTTTTCCCACAAATCTTTTCTATGGAATACATCCTTCAGCTTCCTTACAAAACAAGCAGCATGATGTATGTGTAAACTTATCCCTTAAAGCACTGTGTGCCTCAGCAAGAAATTGAAACAACCTCAAAGGCCATCAGTGCAGACCCATTGAAATTAATTATGGCAGCACTGGTTCAATGGAAAATCCTGGGGCTGTGAAAAGGAATGGAGAAAAGGACTAAGCTCTGACTTGAAACAATTGTCAAAATAATATTGTTAAATTCCAAAAAGTAGTGCACAGGGGACCTGGCATGCACTATTATTTATATGAAAAAGTATGTGCTTGTGCATGCATAGTGAAGGATAATAAGAAGTAGCATTTCAGGCCTCCAAGTGGTAGAACATGACAAAAAAAACAGATAGTAAGGGTAGAAAAATTTTTACTAGCTTAGGTGAGTGTATTAGTTGTTTGAAACACAAATACAATGCACATTGAAATGAAGAATATTTCACTAGAAAGAAAATACATGCCCCATCATAGGATGACTGCAACTTGGAGAGAAGGGAGGTTGTTAAACGCTGACATTGTACAATAAGATGACTTTGGTATTACAAAATGACACCTTATATCATTAAGTGTGAGATTTAGTAAATGATTGAAAACGTCCAGAAAACATAGCTTTATTATTCCTGCTTAATGGGATATACGATGCCTTATTAGATGATATCATTGTCAATTGTCTACTTCTTTATTCATTGAATTGAAATGAACATAGATCACCTAACATGTAATCAGTATAAATTTGTCTTTGCTTTTTAGTTTTTCATAGTTCAAATGAAATTGTGGTAGGAATTTCTTCAAAATATGTATGTGTTGTATGCATCTCATATTGAAGTGAGAAGACAAGTGTAGTTCTAGCTGTGTAGATTTCCTTTTTGTATTAACTTTTTAGCTTGCTGTGAGGTCTCTACATCTGTTTTAGTCAGCTGCTGGGTGGAACCTCTCAGAGGACAGTTAGGCTAGGCTCCTATCTGTGAATCCAGGCTGACAGATACAAAAATAACATGAGGCTCCAAGGTAGATGAAGGAGGAAGGCAGGCATGCAATGTGTCCCTATGGATCCTCTGAAGACATTTATGTCCATTCCCCCAAATTGCCAGAAGTTGAGACTGCTTTCATTTAAGTCCGTCTCACATAGGGCACCTGTATATCTAGTCCAGCAGTGACAAATATTGCTACCAACAGTGTCTTCACTCATTGCATCATTGTAACATGGATTTGACCAACAAAAAGGCATCAAAGTCTTACAATGTGTCCCTGTAAATTCACTACCTGTGCAGCCAAAGCAGTAGTTGTTTCCTCGATCCATATATAGATATCCATGGAGACATGGCTGACTAGCATGTTCATCAAAACTAAGTTCATAATAGTTGATGTGTTAGAACGGCAGGTAGTGTCAGAACATACCACACTAGGCCCAAACAGTTCCATGTGTAAGAGGTTTAATTGAGAGAGAGAAAGAAACAGTAGCAGAAAGAAAGGAAGGAGAGAGAGAAAGAGAGAGAGGAATGTCCCCCCTATATATATGGGTTCTGACATAGTGGCTATAGGTAAAGCTGGGAGGTAAGCTCAGTGGATTCTGGGAATATGGCGGCTGTTGCCCTGGCAACAGATCTGTGAGACCTGTCCTTTCGACGCCATGTGATGTCACAGGCTTTGGAGGCCCTGATGCTAACATACCTCCCTTTTTGATATTATAAAGAGAAGGAAAGAAAAAGGGAAGGGGAAGCTGATGGTGAAAAGGGAACAAGGGCATCATGTCTCTTACACTACTTCCTGCCATCTAGGGGTGTTGCCAATGGGAGGAGGGTAGCTGACTTTCACTATCGGGATCCACTTGTTAAATGTTCATATCAGATTCCTCTGTGGACAATGACTCATCTGTGGGTAGCTACTGGTAATCTGTAACAGGATCTGATTACTGGTTTGGCTAGATATTTTTTGTATTTGTCATTGAAGACATGTAGAGACAAGATTAATGAGGCTGGTAGCAAATAATAACACCAGGAAGATGACTAGGAAAGGAGTTACAAATGAGAGTATCCACTTCCATATGGGGTTTTGAAAAATCCCAGAACTGGAGGTCTCATGGTCCCTGAATTTTTTTATGTCTGACCTTAGCTCCTGGATTTTATTTCTTACTATCCCGGATTGGATGACTTAGAAACAGCATTCTTCTTAGAGGAATAGGCAAAGACCACCTTCTTTAGCTGTCAGGACATCTAGTCCCCGTCTGTTCTGAAGCACCATGGTTGCCAAACAATAGATCTGTTTTTGGATAGTAAGCACAGTTTCAGACATTTTTTGAAAATCACTTTGAAATGGAGAACTGAATGTATTATATTGGACCATGGAAGTTGTTATCCCTGTAACTCCAGTACCAACACCTATGGCTATTCCTATAGCAACCAAGAGTGGCACAATTTGGACTGCCTTCTTATGCTGGGCAGCTATCATATCTACAACTGGGACTGGCAGGTGCTTGTTTCCCTGGATTACTCCCAGTTTAGGGAAAAGAAGTACTAATATGCTGACCAGCTAGCAGGTAGGCAATGATATGACTAAGTGCCACAAAGAATTGATGTGTTTTGGATTGCAGGGCATTGTGTCAGAGATGATATATCAAAGGCTATGGTTCTATTGCATTCTAGGGAACTTAGCATTCCCACTGAATGAGTCCCAGAGGCCTTGAAACAGGTTGCCACGCCAAAGAGAGGGACAGAAGTAAGGTATGGAGTCATGGCAACATTGGAGCCAGGGTAACTGACAAAGGGTGAGGTAATGATACTTGGCAGTATCACCAGAGAGGCTGTAAGTGACAAATTGTGAGTTAGTTCCAGGGAGTACACATAACCAGCAATCCTTAAATCCTCCAGGTCTGGTGACATATAGGAGTTGGTATGCAGAGGTCAAGGTCTGAAGTAAAAGGCGAATGACAAGTTAGAGCTATTTATGAGGGGTGATGTCAAAGAGGTAAGGACCTCAGAGAAGTGTTTGATTATCTTCCCTGTTTTTATGATACCCAGGGGTTGGGCAATTGAAACATATTTTCTCTGGATATGGATGGTACTTACTGGGGACCTGGGCTGATTTTTACAATAGAGCTTACCAACAACTCCTGTCTCCCACGTGGAATCCCATGGGTCTTGTATGTAGAAAAAGAGTGTCTTGTGATGTTGATAGAAGAAATGATTGATCCATGATCCTAGCATATGTATTTGACAAGATCAATATGGGCAGCCCCCATATTCATCTGGCCATTTTCTACAATAATCTTTTGTCTGATCAAAGAGAAAGCAAGTACAGAGATCATAATATTTAGATGGGATTACAGATACTGGGATGATAGCAATTTGGATTGGTTCCAGGCATCTGGCTATGGAGCAGAGAGAGGAGAGGAGAGAGACCTGGAGAGGATAGAAGGACTTGGTCTACAATGTTGACAGGCAGTGGACAGAAGGAAGGGTATGGCCGAAGTAGATGGTGGTCAGCAAAGTTCCATAGGAGAGAACAGAGGTGGCAAAGGAATGGGGTAAGTAGATGGTCTGGGAAAGGAGAACATTTAGGTGAAAGACAAGGATTTAGGACTTGATGTCCATACATGAGTTCAAAGGGAGAGATGAGGAGAGGTCGCTTTGGGAGAGCTGGTAACCTGAAAAGAGCCAGAGGTAGGAGTTTTACCCAATCAAGGTGAAGTTCCTGTGACAGCTTAACAAGAGTAGTTTTTAAATAGCTATTAGTTCTTTCTACCTTACTAGAAGATTGAGGGTGGTAAGGAATGTCAAAATGCCAAGGGATATTTAGGGCCTTAGATAGGATTTGAGAAACTTGGGAAGTAAATTCAGGACTATTGTCTGACTGGAGAGAGGCTGGGACACCAAACCAGGGGACGATCCCTTGGAGGAGGAGATCAGAGACTGTCTGATCCTTTTTGTTAGTTGTGAGGAATGCCTCTATCCACCCACGAGAAGGTGTCCACCAAGACCAGGAGGTACTTGGCACGCCTGACAGTGGGCATGTGGGTAAAGTCAACTAGCCAGTCAGTTCCAAGAAAGGAACCTCTAGCCTGATGGGTTGGAAAAGGGATGCTACGATACTTTGAGTTGGGGTCAAACTTCTGACAGATTTTGCAAGAAGCAGTGATAGATTTTAAGAAACTTAAATACTCAGGAGTAGGCTGTAGGTGGGTCTTAACAAAAGAAGACAATTCTTGGCTGTTAGGATGAAAGAATTGGTGAAGATAGGACAGAGTTTGGCAGGTATCAGGAGGTGAAGAAGGTGGAGATGTAGGTTGTAGTATAAGAATGTCCTGGGGAGGATGAAACGAGTCTAGGCCTCTAAGGGCCACAGCTCTAGCTACCTCTTCAGCGTTTTTTCCCCCTGGAGACAATAGAGTCATCTGTCTGGTGTGATCTAGAGTGTACAATCCCAATGGTTGTTGTTGCTGTCCAGCAGCAACGTTAAAACAGTGGGTTACTTGGAATATGAAGTTAGAAAGAGATAAGAGGAGATAGAAGGAGATAGGAAGAGATAAGATGGCCAACATTATACCTACCCATGAGGAAGGTACCTTAAAACATTAGACAGGAGCCTTTATCACTCAGCCATCCTGAATCTTTGATGAATACCTTTGTTCCCACCAACAAGTAGAATAAGTCAGGCAAAACCACACCCCCAAGTACATCAGCACGTCAGTCCAATCAGCGACTTCCTTTTTTCTCTGTGGAGGTGGAGTTTCCAAATGTAACTGGAACCAGGTTGGAGGTGTGACAAATAGCAGGAAATGGGCAGAGAGGTGTGGCTATGAGAGGCAGGCCTCAAACCAGGAGGGTAACAGGCTGTGAGAAGATGGAAGGCCTTTAGCATGGCCATAATTTGATTCTCATTAGTTACTGATCCTCCTTTTGTGGCAAGTAACCCATGCTCCTTCCAGATAGTGTGAGACAGAAGGATATGAAAAGCTTATTTGGAATCTGTGTAGATGTTGAGGGATTTTCCCTGTAAGGGCTACTAGTTCAGCCTGTTGATTGGTAGTCTGAGTAGGAATGGCCTGTGCCTCTACCACCTCAGTGTCTGACACTATGGCATAGCCAGCTTTACTAGCCCCTTCATGTAAAAAGGAGCTACTATCTATATAACAAATATAGATGGCCCAAGGCAATGTGCCCTCCTGTAAGTGTGAAAGATGAGGTAATAGTTCCTCTAAAGTTTCAGTGCAGGAGTGGGATAGGGAGTGGTCAGTATTAGGTCAAGGAAGAAGATTGGAAATATTAAGAGGCAGGCATGATTAGAAGGTGAGTGTAGAATCTTCTATTAGAACTACCTGAAGAGAAAGAACCCTAGAGGGAGGTAGAGTCTGTAAGCCTTTATAAGTTAGGAGCTGTGACAAGTTATAAGAAGAGAAGATGGTTATAGGCGATACAAAGATTATTTGACTCTCTAATTAGGAGTTCAGCAGCTGCTAAGGTATGGATACAAGGTGTCCATCCCTGGATGGTTAGATCTAGTTTTTATGATAAGTATACAGGTGCAAAAGAGGGTCCCAGTTGATGACCTAAGACTTCAAGGGCAAATCCCTCTTTTTCAGTTACATAGAGGGAAAAAGGATGAGTCAGGTCAGGGAGATGTAAAGCTGGGGCCTTAAGGAGAGCCTGTTGAAGCCTTTGAAAGGACTTGGTAAAAGGTTTGAGAAGAGGTTCATGGGTGGGGCCTAATGCTGCTTCATATAGGGGACAAAAAAAGGAGGGAAAAAGAAGGAACCCAGGAACATAAAAAGCAGCTATTCCTAGGAATGATAAAAATCTCTTCCTTTATAGAAGGAACAGTTAGAGACTGAATGAGATTCTTTCTTTCTAAGTTAATAATAGCCTTGTGGGTTGGGGTAATTATTAGTCCCAAATAGGTGACCTGAGGGGTGGACAGTTGGACTTTAGAAGGTGAGACCCTGTAGCTGTGACTGGAGAGGAAATTTAGAAGAGTAAGGGTGTCAGCTTGGCTAATTTCTAGAGAGGGGCTACAGAGAAGTACATCATCTACATAAAGTATAATCTTAGATTTAGGGAGAGACAAGGAGAGTAAGTCAGAAGCCAAGGCCTGACCAAATAGATGTAGGCTATCCCAGAATCCCTGAGGTAGAACAGTTCAGGTAAGTTGGGTAGAAAAGTGGGTATCAGGAACTGTCCAGGTAAAGGCAAATATGTTCTGTGACTGGGCATCTAGAGGGACAGAGAAGACTGCATTCTTGAGATCTAAGACTGAGAAATGGGAAGTCCCTGAGGGGATAGTGGAAAGAAGTGTGTAAGGGTTAGCCACAACAGGATGGAGAAGAACTACTGCAGAATTAATAGTTAGCATTAGGCTTCTTAACTGCTAGTATAGGAGTGTTAAAGGAAAAGATTTAACAGAAAATCAGTAGTATTTTAAATAAGTCTTAATGTAATACATATGTCCCATTATTATTGGATAGCATGGGTATCATTTAAATATACACAATAAAAATCATACTCTTATCCAAATTTTATGATAGTTATGTGCTAAATTATCAAATAAATTTTATAGTATAACCAAGAAATTGAATAAAGGACTATTCAAAATTTAAATAATTCCAGTAAATAGAACAAAAACAATTAAAGAAAAACAGTTCACTTTTAAATTTCCATTTTACTTTAAGTATTCAAAACATAAAGTGTTTCATGTAAATAAAATTTTAGCTGTATAAAAATTATCACTGACTATAGATATAATGCTGCAAGCATATCCCTAGGCCATACTTATCTTCTTTATTTCAGACTTTATGACTATTAAATAGTAATTTCTTATTTGTCCTTATGACCCAGATCTCGATTGTTACCTTATGCTTGATGCCAAGAGCAGGGCTAATTCAGATATCCCTGCAAGTAGAATTATGTAAGATTCACCACCTTAATTGGGTGATCCCACTTACCATAATGTCAAGGACAATTCATATTCTTTAGTATTACAGAATTTTCTTCCAAGGCTAAGTAATATTTGATTGTACTATGTGTATACCAACATCTTTATCCATTTATCTGCTAAAAGGCATTTTGTTTGCACCCATTTTTGGGGTACTATCAACAGAACTTTAGTGAGCACAGGAAGACGACAAGAGAGCTAATATCTCTTCTGCATCCTAATTCACAGAGTTTAGTCCAGTACTTTGCTGCTCACAAGACAGATTGAGCATATATCTTCTAGGGTAAAGTTTACAGTATCTAGTTGATAGTCATTGAGTGTAATACTATAATTTAAAATTGGATAATTTTCTAGTCATTGTACCTTCTTTCCTCTTACTATATCCATGAATTACAAAGAAAACTACATCATCTAATTCTAACATGGTTGTTTATAATTTCTTTTGGTGGTTGCAATATGTTGATTACATTGACAGCCTTATTCAAATACTAAAAATAATTCATGAAAATAGGAAAAGGAAAAGTTAGGATTAAAAGAATGATTCTAATCAAAATGCTACATATTACTTTAAAATACAATTATTAAATATAAATTGAGCCCAAGGCACTTTTATTTATTTTAAATATAATAATGGCTAAATCAGATTTAAGAAACTTTGAAACTTTCATCAAAAATTACCTTTTTCCATTATATCTTTCCATCAAGGAGGTATAGCCTTGCCCCAGGGAAAGGATAGTTGTCATGAGTCTGTACTAAGTCGGGTTCTCATATTGAAGGAGCAGAGATCAGAAAATACATTGTTTTTCAATGTTATGTTAGGCAGGGAGGTTTGCTTTCATAAAGTAATATATAAATGACTATTCTTTCAATGTCAATGCCTTTGCAGTCCTATTAATACTTTCTATGATTCAAATAAATGTTTCACAAAGATCATGACTTTGGGACTTAGTGGGGATTCCAGAAATTGCCAAAACCTTTAGGAAATGGGGCCTACTAGAATGAACCAGGGTTGTAGACACTCCCATAAAATCATGTAAGGATGCTGTCCTTTCTTCTTTATCTCTCTTTGCTTATCAGTTTCAAAGAAATTAACAGGTTGCTCTGCTGTGGGTCCCCACCATAATATACTGTATTTACACAAGCCTAGAACAGTGGAGACAAATGGTAGATTGAAACCTTGAAACTTTCATCAAAGATTATCCTTTTCCATTATTGAAATGATTGCCTCAGATAACTTGTCACAGTCATAGGAACCTCACCAAGCTAAAGAAATCTTTTATCTTTGTCTTGCTTTGTTTTACCAGTTCTTACTGAGCAATGTAAAGCTTCAGGTGATCTCACTAGGGGCTCCAGAATAGACAATAAAGAATTGTTCTCTGTTGCAGGATATGCAATCACAATGTGAACTACAAGACTGTGTAATTTACTAAAAAATCTGTTTTCTAGTAGTGGTGTAGCTCATCTCTAACAGACATCTTTAACTCAAGAGCATTCTGTATATTGTAAACAGGATTAAATAAAGTCAACCCAGGTTAAGAGGCAGAGCAAACAACCTGTTGACAGGGAGAGAACATAGGGAATAAACAGAGAGAGTAAGAGGAAGTCAGGACAAATAGAGAGATGCACAGGAAGTAGAAGAGAGGGCCATTCAGTTTCAGGGTTTTTGAGACAGTGTGAAAAATAATTTCCTTTTTCCTTTGGGAAGTTGGTGTAGAGGGAGGTCAATTGGGTGCTCTCTCTGCCTCTTTGAGATAACAGGTTTTTACCCCAGCATCTACCTCTGGAGTCTTTATTAGCAAAATTGATTGTTGGAGATTTTGTGAGTTTTTTATTAGCTATTCTCTTTATATTTCAAATCTTATCCCCTTTCCTGGTTTCCCCTTTGAAAACCCCCTATCCTATCCCCCCTCCTGCTTACCAACCTACCCACTCCCTCTCCTAGTCCTGGCATTCCCCTACTCTAGGGCATTGAGGCTTCCCAGGACCAAGGGCCCCTCCTCCCATTGACAAACAAAAAGGCCATCCTCTGCTATATATGCAGCTGGAGCCATGGGTACCTCCATGTGTACTCTTTGGTTGTTGGTTTAGTCCCTGGGTGCTCTAAGGGGTACTGCTTGGGTTCATATTGTTGTTTCTCCTATGAGGCTACAAACTCTTCAGCTCCTTTGGTCCTTTCTCTAGCTCCTCTATTGGGGACCTTGTGCTCAATCCAATGGTTGGCTGAGATCATCCATCTCTGTATTTATCAGGCACTGGCAGAGCCTCTCAGGAGACAGCTATATCAGCAAGTACTTGTTGACATCGACAAGAGTGTCTGGGTTTGGTGACTGTATATGGGATGGATCCCCAGTGGGGCAGTTTCTGGATGGTCTTTTCTTCAGTCTCTGGTCCACACTTTGTCTATATATCTCTTCCTACAGATATTTTGTTCCCCTTTTTAAGAAGGACCTAAGTATACATACTTGAGACTTTGCTTAAAACAAAAGTTTTCCTCCTTCCCTCGCCCCTCATAATTTCAAAAGATGTAAATATATATGGGTACATAACCAATAACAGACATCATTCACTCAGTTATTTATTCAGTGTCTAGAAAGTACCTGGTGGCTGAATCACAATGATATTGTAATTTTAAAATGTTATTCTTGTTATAGAACACTTGTCAGTTGTTATGAATGCTCACTTGACTACCTCTCTATCTATATGAACAGCTTTTATTTTGTTTTCACATAATATTTTTAAGAATTCTATGAATCAACATAAACTCCATTTCACCCTCTTGCATATGGCAGGAGCTCTTGAACTATAAGCATGTATGTAGCTACTTGAGAGGTTTTCTTCACCCATGTTGGGGTCTTGATTCTGTGCCTCATGTCTTCTGTCAGACTTCCCTGCTGCAAAGACTAGCAATGTGATGATTGCCTGGGATGGCATCATCATCTCTACTGTATAACCCATAGGCACCTACACTTCACTGACTGTCAGATGCTTTGGCAGAAGCTGATTTCATGTTGGCTTACAGCTTCTCCACATAGACCATGAATGCTCTACTGGATAGAATCATGCTGAAATTGTGTTATACTGTATCATAAGTAAAGCAAAAAGATTTTCAACTTTCAGTATGGTGTTTTTCCTTTAGAAAACATTATTCTGGTATGTTCCTTAACATCAACATAAATACTTACTGAGATTGCAATTAGTAGCCATTAAATAGCAAAACCAGAGACCAACAATTAAATACAATTTAGAAAGATTAATGAATTCATGATACATTTAACATAACTGCATAGTTAACTTTATACTATAGCCATCAAACATCAAAACACCCTGTTTTAATGAGTAACTTCTTAAAGCCTACTTGGCAGCTTGTCCATTTTCAAATGCCAGATATTATTTGCTAAAGCAATTTAATGCCTATGTGTGCTATTTTTCTTCCCAAATTAAAAATACCAACATGAATTTTGAAATAATGTTTTCCTCAAAACTCTCACTTGACTATTTTACCTATTTTATTGGCCAAAATTTTGTTTTTAAAGACTCGTTCTTGTACAGTACTTGGCTCCATTCTTTAATGTCAAATAAATTTCTACTCTTTAAGGCTGGAAAAGTTATTCACTGAAATGTGCATCTTGTGAGCTGACTATATAATGTTGTAGTAAAAGCTGGCAATATTTGAAGGTTGTTGTTTACAGGAATGTCCTTGTTCAATAGTAAGCAACAATGTAAAACATACTTTCATTACTTCTAATATATTAATAATGAAAATATGGGCTACAAGAGCAGAGGAAATTACCGATATATTCAACTTGATAACAAAAAAAAGAAAGGCTTCATAAGGTAAAGAATACTGAAACTGAGTCTCAAAAACTGAGACATAATCCCACGTGTATGGAGAGGATTTTCAGACATACAGGGAATAAGTTCTTCCACAAAGAAGGGAAAACAGTTCCCATCTGTAGCTATAGGCTGGAGGAGGCTGTATTGAAAATTTTGTATGCAGCATGACTACAGCACAGAGTATATGTGAACAGACAACTCAGTAAAGCCAGGGAAGCAGTGATTTTGGAGAAACTGAGTAAGACTGATAGGAGAAATTAAAGAGGGATACTCAAGGGCTGTGAGGTATACATGCATCATAGTTTATACACCACCTCTGAAATAGAACAAAATTCCCTATTATGGCAGTGAAGAAGAGTATAAACTGAGGTAAGACACTATGGCAATGCTGCTGAAAGCTATAGTGGTTTAGACTGAATCAATTATAGGAAAGCCTTTGGAGCTGATGTTTCAGAAGTATGTGAATATAAAACTGAGATGATTTCTACTTAGCAACAAGTAGTTAAACAATGTGTATTTGTGTGTTCATTCATTAATTAATTCATTCATTTTACACACAACTCTTGACCACTCATCATGAGAATTATCATGTTTGATCATTCATAGCTGATGCTCTTGGGCAAATAATGTCTTACTAGTGGGAAAGTAGGCTGGATTTCAATACCTGAAAGAGAGGATAAAAGCTTATTAAAGGCTCACTAGTGAGTAATTTGAAACAATGTCTAAAGGAAATAGACTACTGTAAATATGACAAACTGACTTCTATGTAGAATTCAACACTAATTCTACATACTGATATAGTCCATAGGCTGTCATTACTACGAATACTGCTTATGAGATACAAGTAGTGAATTGTTTTAATGCCTTCTATGTATGAAACAATGTTTATAATTATTTTTTACTATTGAATATTCAATTTACTATTGAATACTATTTTGAGGAAGCTCAGACTGGTATGAGAAGAAGTTAATCCACATTGGAAAATAAATATGAGCAATTAAAGGAGTAAATAAGTTCAGGAGGATTGGATTTTTAGGACAGAACTGCACATAGACAGCATGGAACTTGGTGCTATGTGCAGAGGTATATATATATATATATATATATATATATGTATATATATATATATATATATAAAATCATTAGCACAAAAAGAAGAAGAGAAGAGAGGTAGGAAAAACAAGTGAGTGTAAACATGTAGAAAATATTTTTTGAAGAGCAATAAAATATTATGTACTTTTACATGGCTTCTTGATTCTAGTTCATACGGAAATTTATATGCTTAAGCTTCACATGCAAATTAAAAATAATAATATGTGCCTTCCATGCTTATTAATTTATGTAAACTACTCTAAACAAAGCCTCATACAGAATGAATATCCTGGATGTTTCAGATCACTGCAAGCAATGTGACAGGTAGTTTCTTTTTCAGTATCGGGTATGAAAATAGTCAGGAGAGAAGTCCAGAATTTCAGGAGAATGAATAGAAGTATGTAGCAGTTGGGGTGGGGAACAAAAGAACCACAAAAAGTCCCAGATACCAGGGAAGCAAGAAATTTCCAGGACCCAATATGGATGAAATTAACCAAAATACCCAACAGAGGAGAGAGAGAACCTGAAGAGACCACCTCTAGTAAATAGGCATGGCTCCAGGTTGAAGGATGAAGTCACCTACCCATCTCAAAATTTTTAATCCAGAATTGTTCCTATCTAAAGGAAACAGGGACAAAGCAGAGACTGAAGGAAAAGCCATCCAGAGATTGCCCCACCTTGGGATCCACTCCATCTTCAGACACCAAACCCCAACACTATTGCAGATGCCAAGAAGTGCTCCCAGACTGGAGCCTGGTAGAGCTGTCTTCTGAGAGGCTCTACCAGTACCTGACCAATATAGATGCAGATACTCACAGCCAACCATTGGACTAAGCCTAGAGAACCCAAGGGAAAAGTTAGGGGAAAGACTGAAGGAGCTGAAGGGAATTGCAACCCTACAGAAAGAACAACACTTGAACTAACCAGAACTCTCCCTGCCCCAAAGCTGCCAGGGATTAACCAGCAACCAAAGGTCAACCACATGGATGCATCCATGGCTCCAGGAACATATATAGAAGAAGATTGCCTTATCTAGAGGGGAGGCCCTTGCTCCTGTGGAGGATTGTTGCCCCAGAGTAGGGAAGCTTTAGAGGAATGAGATGGAAGTGTGTGTGTGGATAGGGGAACACCCTCATAGAAGCAAATGGCAGGGGGATGAGGTGTTTGCAGAAAAGAGACCAGGAAGGGGGACAACACTTGAAATGTAAATTAATAAAATAACCAATTAATAAATTTTTAAAAAAATCTCATAACCCATGTTCTAGGGTCTTGTAAAGTGTTTGGTGGAAACGAGTGGGAAAAAAGCTGAAAAGATGGTGGAGAAAGGTCTCAGCAGTTAAGGGCACTGAGTTCAATTCCTTGCAATCATTTAGTGACTCACAACAATCTGTAATAGGATCCAATGCCCTCTTATGGTGTGTCTAAAGACAGCTTCAGAATACTCATATACATAAAAATCAATAAATAATTCTTTTTAAAAAAAGGCTGAAAAGGACAAATGAAATTCAAAGCTCTCATTTTACAAGGTCCAGATCAGAATGTCTGTGTTTCTGTGCTCCACTTTTTATTTATCAAAGAGTTAGTTAGATTGGTAATAAACATCCATCATCCCAGCATTTGGGAGGCTATGGCAGGAAAGGAAGAAGTTGACAGATAGGTGATAGATGATGATGATAATGATGGATAGATGTTAGATGGATGGATAGATAGATAGATGGATAGATGGATGGATAGATAGATGGATGGATGGATGGATAGATAGATAGATAGATAGATAGATAGATGGATAGATGATAGATAGATAGATAGATAGATAGATAGATAGATAGATAGATAGATAGATAGATATGTGATAAATAGATAGGTAATAGAGATAGAGACTTGCTAACTACCTCTTCTGTGTTAAAAACAATAAAAATGACAGACTTTTTTGCTTTTCAATTTTTTTTCAAAAGAGAGTAAACTATAAGCAGGTAATACATAAAAATAGAAATCTTGCTTTGTAGTAAACTCTTTGCAAGTGGAAATTTAAAACAATACACAAATTTCAAACTTATAACAATGATATAGAAGATATTCATGAAACATGTTCTTGCCATGACATGTAGCAAGTTCTTAACAGGAGCTTTTTGCCAGACTCAAGCATGGCATGTCACAGAATCCCAGTAGCCACTGGTCTCAGTATCAAGCTCATTGTAAAGTCTTAGAGGTGGTGAGCTGCTTGTGGTTTTATATTTTAAATAAACTCTTATTATAAAATAAAAGTTTCACAATGAGTTTTTATTGTAAGTAGTTCTATTTGTTAACAGTTCTACAGATACTTTCTTACATCAGAAAAAGAAAACTAACTTGCAACAAAGGCTTTAATGTCTCTAGCACCTTTGCTATCTGATCACTGATTACCTTGATTCCTTGGATAAGTCACAGAATTGTTTCATCCAAACATAGACACAACACTATCTAAAGAAGGAATATGCTAGCCAGGTTGACATTCATCAGACATTTTCCTTGGAGGAAATCACTATACACAGATTCTGAAGAGTTTTAGCTAGACATGGTGGGGAATACCTGCCATCACAACACTTAGAAGTCTGAAACAGGGGTATCCCATATTCTAATCCAAACAGGAATATATAGCAAGTTCCTGTCTCAATAAACTATTATCAATGACAAAAACAGTTTTGGAGTAGGATGCTTTTATAAAGGTGTACCAGCCAAATTTCTACAGGAAGAGAGCTCAGTAAAATTTTAGCAGAAAATAATGAACAACTTGAGAAATCACTTGTGTGTAAGACTAGGAAACACAGAAGGCAACACATGGATAAGAGATTGGAGAATCAGACCAATGTGATTTACTGAATGACATGTTCATGAGAAAGTGACTCACATTTTCTGAGCATGAGAATAATATCAAAATTATACTTAAGGTATTCATTTGTCACTGGTATACAAAATGAATTGAAACAGATAATGAAGACATCAGCCATTAGCATGTGATTGAAAAACTACCACAGGCAGGTGATAATGGGGTTAGCTTTAAGATGATAGATTAGAAGAGGAGATGACCACATGTATTTTCATAATTACTGTAAGAGTACAGAGAAAGTTCACAGATAAATAAAAACTGGTACCAGCTGTCAGCATCAATATAGGTGACTACTCACGAAAATGATAAACTATGCCAGCATCATATCAGAGATGAAGATAGATGTGGCTGAGCAGAGACCTTGGATATAATTGATTCTTTATTGAGAGCAATGGTAGATCCAAGATTGTTACTTAATTAGATGGTACACTGAAGGAAGGAAAAGAGCCTGGGGGCTTGTGAAGAGGCATGTGGCAATTTAAGAACTTCAGAAAAATTCACTGAATAATTTTATGAATATTTACCACTATCAATATGTCCATTTTATATATGAAGAAATTGAAGTTTAAAGAAACTGATTCTTTTCCACTCTTTCAGTTAATATGAGAGCTTGAACACACATAGGCGTATATTGAAACCGTGTGCTTGCCTAAGCACAAACCTGGACCACATGTCAAACAAGGAAATATATGCAACATAACATGACTGAATGTAATGATGCTTTAAGTTGTTGAAAAAAGTTTGGTGCTCTTTTATAAAGGTTGAATGGTGACTACAAGAATAAAAACCTGTGTCTATGTGGTGGTGGTTTAATTATTCATATTCTAATAACGGTCTATCAAAACAAACCATGAATAGGAAAAGAGAAGGGCTTTCCAAGAGCCAGTTCCATGTGTGGGAAAAGCAGGGGGATGATCTGGCTATCTGCTGTCATGCTGCCTCTGTTCCCTAGCTCCTTTCCCATAGGCTGGATGGCTCTGGGAGGGACAATTTCATCATGCTGTTTTATGAATCTTTTTCAAAGTCCAACCTGAAGTCCACAAGAGTCTTCTAGTGATTTTTGTCAATGCCAATTTACCTCTGTTAAATTCCTGGATAGTGCAGTTTCTGTAACAGGAACAATAACTATACCAATTAGCTCCAACTTTCATTTTTTTCCACAACTTTCAATAATCTGAAAAGAGTTTTAATGAAGAATTATATAAATCATTGTAGATATAAACATGACTGAAGGGGATTTTCTTGATTTTTAATACAAAAAAA
>NW_022196898.1:106298551-106307205 GCF_008632895.1 Mastomys coucha | reverse complement strand
AAAAAAAAAATAACCCAACCCATTATGGGTAACACCATTCCCTAGGCAGAAGCCCCTAAAAGATAAGACAAGTCCAAGCAAGTAAGACTATATTCCTTTCCCTGTTCTTTTCTGTGGGTTTGATGCTTTAAGCACCTGCTCTAACTTCCCTACAACAACGGACTGCAACATGGTACTGTAAATAAAACAAAACCAACAAAACAACATTTCCCTTCAGGTTTTTCATTATTATCATCACCATCACCATCATCATCATCATCATCATCATCATCACAGGAACAGAAATGAAACTGATACTAGTCTACCTTATAAATTACTGAAGTAATGAAATTATCAAAGCAAGTTTGGTAATGCTGGAGTTTCCAAATTTCCCCAAAACTTTTTCTGAAATTTCTACTTGAAATAATAATATGAACATCTAAGAAGGCAAAAAGGCATTGAAGACATATTTTAAAAGTATGTTTGTCAAATGAGTAGACAAAAGGGCCAATGATCTACAGATATTTCTGAAGTTTAAGATTTTTGCTTTAGGGTATTGCTCTCTTTTGTACTTTACCAGCATTAAATAGTGTTGAACTTTTGGGGTTTTTTCCTTCTTTTTTATAGGATAGCCTTGAATTTGCAATCTTTATGAATAGCTGTGTTTGTAAGTACATACTACCATACTTAGTTATTCATCTTTCTATTGCAATTTTTAATTTATTTATTTACATCCCAAATGCTTCTTTTCCCTGTCCATCCTTCCATCCCTCTCCCCTTCTCCACTGATGAGGTGAGACCCCTGAGTATCTCCCCATCCTGGCACATCAAGTCTCAGCCTGATTAGGCACATCCTTTCCCACTGAGGCCAGACAAGGCAGCCGTGAAGACTGAGCTGTATATCTGCTACATAAGTGCTAGGCTCTTCTTTCCATACCCTGTATGTCCTATGGGTCTGAGAGCTCCCAGGGGTCAAGGCTAGTTGACTCTTTTAGTCTTCCTCTGGGGTTCCCATCTACCTCAAGGACTTTGATCCTCCCCCATCTGTTCCATAAGTGTTCCTGACTTGCATTTAACATTTGGCTATGGGTATCTGCATCTGTTTCAGTACAGTGCTGGATAGAGCCTCTCAAAGGGCAGCTGTGGTAGGCTTCTGTCTGCAAATATAACATAGCATTAATAATGCTAAGGATTGGTGCTTATCCATGGGATTGGTTTTGGAGTTGTGCAGTTATTGGCTGGCCTGTCTTTTGGTCTCTATCCCATGCCTGCAATTCTGTTATATAGGATAAGTTTTGGTTTTAAAACTCTGTAGATGGATTGGTGTCCTTATCTCTCCCCTGAAGGTCCTGCCTGGCTACAGAAGGTGGCCTCTTCAGATTCCATTTCCCCACTGTTAGGCATCTAGGCTAAGGTCAGCAGCATTGATTCCTGGGAGCCTTCCTTAGCTTATCCCAGGTCTCAGGGACTTCCTAAAGATTCTCCCCTTCTCCCAACAGCTGCCAGCTGCAGATTTTCATTCACTCTCCTGGTCCTCTCCAGAGACAGCTATATCAGGCTCCTGTCAGCCAGCACTTGCTGATATCCACAATAGTGTCTGGATTTGATGATTGAATATGGGAAGGATTCCCAGGTGGAGCAGTCTCTGGATTGTCCTTCCTTCAGTCTCTGCTCCATAGTTTGTCTCTGAAAATCCTTCCATGGGTATTTTGTTCCCCCTTTTAAGAAGGAATGAAATATCCACACTTTGGTCTTCTTCTTGCCCAAGCCCAAAATCTTCCCTGAAGCCTACTTCTTTTGTGCCACCCTAAGATTAAAATTCCTGCCTTAACCTACTTCCCTATTGTAGCCTAAAGTTAGATTCTTGCTGAAACTTACTTATCATGGCCAATGTCCTGCAGCCCATTTTCTTGTCTTTGGCCAATGTCAGCACCCCAAAAGGCTCTCCACAGTGTGGTTTTGGATTCTTTGTCAAAAAAAGAAAATGTCTTATCAAAGTCCAGCCCAGGAACCATCTATGGTGATTCTATCAAAAAAAAAATCCCAGGTTCATCAAGGACATCACAAGAATGAGGGCTCCTGCCAGGCACTCCTCAGAAGGGAAGAAACATGCCATATATGTTACAATACAGTAAAGATGTGTGTTGGTTCAGAGTTGTAGCTGGAGGGTGAGAGCCTACATCTCATCACAGAATCTCTTTAGTTTGATCCTAAGGTGATGTTGCTGAGAGAAAGAAAAGACAGCCACAGTGATCATCAGTCAGCAGTTACTCATATACATCTAAACCACATGAATATTAAGAGAAACTCCAATCAGATATATGGGTTAGTGCTCCCTCCCTCTCTGTGTTTTGTGTGTGTGTGTGTGTGTGTGTGTGTGTGTGTGTGTGTGTGTGTGTATGTGTGCACATGTTTTAAGACATGGCATCTTGCTGTCCTGATCTTACAAATTAGGCTTCACTGGCTGATTAGCAAGCTTCATAGTCAACACCTGCCTTGTATTTGGATTACAAGTGTAGGCTGTCATGATGAGCTCTTTACATGGGCTCTGAGCATCAAATTAAGGTCCAGATGTTTTCAAGAGAAGCATTTCACTGACCAAGTTGTTGTTTTAAGCTTGTTTCCACCTCTTTCTGTGTCAGAATGAAAAATATTTCCAACAGCATGTCAGCAAGAACAAATTTCACACCATAGCCCTTGTTGGTACAGTTCGGGATTTTCTCTGCTTTACAGTTAGAGTAACATCTAATAAAGCAGATGTGTACTATTTCAAATTTGGAATTTTTTTCTTTGCAATTTAACTTATAGCCTATGTTTATAACTGTGATTTCCTTTCTTTCCTACATTTACCAATAGGTCTCTATTTACATGCCTTATGTAAAGATGGTTGAAATCTCTTGTTTTACTTATCTTTATCTGTGTATCATAATATAGATGAAAATGTGCATTTCTGTGTTAAATTCTACCTGCTTCTAATTAATTCCTTGAAAGTTTGGCTTTTAGCATTTCCATAATTTCACATCTAAGTTTGTTCTTACTATGGATTTGAAAAATTATAAAGTATTAGTATGTGTGTCATTCCACTCATCTTATATATTTTTGTAAAGCCTAAAAAATACCCACTTTGTCTGATTGGAGAATCATGAAATTTAGAAGTCAGTCAGTAGTAGTCAGAAGTTAGACAGTAAAAATTTGTCATTCTCCAGTTAGGCCCCTTTCTAGTCAACCTACTAACTTCCCAGTGAGGAAAGTAGCTATGCTAGTGTAATAAATTATTTTTTGTTCATTTTGTCATTAATGTGTGCATGCTTCAGGATTAAAATTCATTTTATGAGCCTTAATTCCCAATATTTAATCCTCTCAAAGACCATTATTTCATGAAGTATTTCCCTCCATTTAATCAAATTAATAGATTCAAGCATTTTACTTGGGCTTTTACTCCAGAGAACTGTGGGTTTTTTTTCTTTTTACTATATTCTTAAGGATCTTGTAATACATTTCTCATTGTTTTGCTGAGTGTTTTTCTCAGTCTCTTTGGGAATTAAAAAAGATTAATCCTATCACTACTAATGCTGACTCAACAATTCAGACAGGTCTTAATAAACTTTAGGAAAGGGCAGTGCTGTGGTGGTAAGGGAGGGTGACCATGCCCCACCTGATTGAGTATTTTCCATGATTGTGCAATCACTCAGGATAAATCTTGCCTCTTCACATAGCTTAAGGATTGTCTTACCACACATGCACTTAGCTGTCAGGTTAAAAGTATTTGAGGTTTTCTTTGTTATTGATTACATTTTTTATTAAATAATTTCTTTATTTTCATGTCATAGTGATATCTCCTTTCCCAGTTACCCCTCTGACAAAAAGAAAATAATAAATAAAATAAAATTTAATAAAAAGCAAACAAAAAATAAACCCTGTTCCTTCCCTCCTGCCCCTGCTCACCAACCCAAACTTTCCCACTTCCTGATCCTGGCATTTCCCTACACTGGGGCATAGAAACTTCACAGGGCCAAGGGCCTCTCCTCTCATTGATCACTGACTTGGCCATCATCTGCTACATATGCTGCTGGAGCCATTAGTCCCAACATGTGTTCTTTATGGTTATGGTTGGTGGTTTAATCCCTGGGAGCTCTGAGGGTACTAGTTAGTTCATATTGTTGTTCTTCCTAAGGAGCTGCAAACCCTTCAGCTTCCTGGGTGCTTTCTCTAGCTCCTTCATTGTGGACCCTGTACTCAGTCCAATGGATGGCTCTGAGCCTCCACTTCTGTATTAGTCGGGTACTGTCAGAGTCTCTCAGGAGACAGCTATATTAGGCTCCTGTCATCCAGCACTTGGCTGCATCCACAATAGTGTTTGGATTTGATGATTGAATATGGGAAGGATTCCCAGATGGAGCAGTCGCTGGATTGTCCTTCCTTCAGTCTCTGCTCCATAGACTTTACGACTCCTTCCATGGGTATTTTATTCCCCCTTTTAAGAAGGAATGAAGTAGCCGTACTTTGGTATTCCTTCATCTTGAGTTTCTTGTGGTTTGTGGATTGTACTTTGTGTATTCCAACCTTATGGGCTAATATCCACTTATCAGAGAATGCATACCATGTGTGTTCTTTTGTGATTGGGTTACCTCACTCAGGATGATATTCTCCAGGTCCATACATTTTCCTAAGAATTTCATAAATTCATTGTTTTAATAGCTGAGTATAGATGTACCACATTTTCTGTATCCATTCCTCTGTTGAGGGACATCTGGGTTGTTTCCAGTTTCTTGCTATTATAAATAAGGCTGCTATGGATATAGTGGAGCATGTGTCCTTATTACATGTTGGAGCATCTTCTGGATATATGCCCAGGACTGGTACAGCTGGGTCCTCTGGTAGTAGTACTATGTCCAATTTCTGGAGGAACTGTTAAACTGATTTCCAGAGTAGTTGTACCAGCTTGCAGTCCCACCAGCAATGAAGGAGTGTTCCTCTTTCTTTACAACCTCTCTAGCATCTGCTGTCACCTGAGTTTTTTATCCTAGCCATTCTGACTGGTGTGAGGTTGAATCTCAGAGTTGTTTTGATTTGCATTTCCCTAATGACTAAGGATGTTGAATAATTCTTTAGGTGCTTTTCAGCCATTCGGTGTTCATCAATTGAGAATTCTTTGTTTAGCTCTGTACCCCATTTTTTAATAGGGTTATTTGGCTCTCTGGAGACTAACTTCTTGAGTTCTTTGTATATACTGGATATTAGCCCTCTATCAGATATAGGATTGGTAAAGATCTTTTCCCAATTTGTTGGTTGTCGTTTTGTCCTATTGACAGTGTCTTTTGCCTTCTTTTATGAGGTCCCTTTTGTCAATTCTTTTATTTATTTATTTATTATTTATTTATTTATTTATTTATTTATTTATTTATTTATTGTTTTTTCAAGACAGGGTTTCTTTTATAGCCCTGGCTGTACTGGAACTCACTCTGTAGCCAGGCTGGCCTCGAACTCAGAAATCCACCTGCCTCTGCCTCACAAGTGCTGGGATTAAAGGTGTGTGCCACTACTGCCCAGCTCCCTTTTGTCAATTCATGATCTTAGAGCATAAGCTATTGGTGTTCTGTTCAGGACAATCCTTACCTCTGAAGAGTATCTTTTTACAAGGATAGTATCTGCAGGTTCTGGTTCAGTCCTAATGATGAATAATACACATAAAAATATGTATTGGAACTGAGAAAAGATATACTTTATATTTTCTAATGCATTTTTTAATTTATCATGTTGATCAATTTTTACATCTATGAATTTAGTTTTTATTATTTTCTTTTTTAAAGTTTTATTGCACTATGATGAGAAAAGTTACATGATTTCAATTTATCTGAATTTGTTAACATTTAAAAACATATTTTAAGTAAATAGATTAAAATCATATTCTTGTTTGCCTTTTGTACCCCAACTCCTCCCAGAGAATCCCCTTCAATACCTACAATATCTGTTTTTGTCATATTCTTTAAAATTTATAAAATATTATAACAATAAAAATGAGTATTATAAAAGTTGTTTGATATAAAACAACAATCAATTTAACATTCTTATGGAGATGCTTGTCTACAGCAATACTGAAACTACATATATTTTTCGCAATATAAATTTTAAATGACCCCAAACATATTAACTGTATATTTTAAAATAATAATCACTTCTAGTATTTTCTTAAATGAACATAAATATATAAAGACTTTTTGTTTGTATGTTTTGTATTTAGTAAAGCATAAAATCTTGGCTCTTACTGTGGTACAAGCCCAAAATAAGAACAATTTTTAGACATTGGATTTCATTGTAATAAGTCTATACTTCAATGACCCTTACACCGCCAAAGGATTTTACCTCCCTAGTAGTTAAGCTGAGAGTTGACAGTTCTACTGTACCAATGAATGAATTGTAGGCACAATTTTTGGATACAGACTTCCTGCTATAGTCAAAGCAATTTGACTTGAATGAGTGACTTTATTCTCAGTTCACAGAGAACATGTTACATTCATTTAAGAAATGGTGTATGTATTAAGATGGTCTATCCATAAAGTAATTCACCAATTGTTTCAATGAACAATGGTTCTGCTTGGAGGGTGGCATAGACATTACATGAGGGTAAGAATCTGGTTCATTAGCTGTAATAATTTGGAAAAACATTCATCTCAGAGAAATAGTAACTTATAAAGTCTTCTTCTTCAAATGATATAAAAGTTACAAACCTCAAGCAAAACATTCAGTCTTACTCTTTGTTGTTCTCTTACAAGCCCCCTCCTAATTTAACTTCTTTTGGCTATATATGTACTTTTGAAATATGTAAGCTGTTCTGAAAACCATAGTATAATATAAAAGCATGAAATAAACAATACTATTAATAGAGAGGCTGATATAGGAGAAGCAAGATTTCAAGATCATTATGTTGTAAACAACAAGACATTGTCACAAAAAAACAAGCTGAAAGTATATATGGATTGTACAATATTGGACCTATTTCTCCAATTACCACATTAGAGAGACCATTGGATGACAATCAACAAATTTCTAATTCCTCATATTTTTGGATTTCAATCAATTAGGATATGTTGGTAATATTAATTTTCATATTAAAATATTAAGAAAAAGTAATTGTTCTTCCTGTTCTTGTTGTAGGAGGTAGAATTAGTTTTGTGTGAATTTTAAAATTGCTTTCTTTCTTCTTGTAGGGTGTAATTTTGTTCCTTATATTGATGTTTTCCATCTATTATCCTTTGTAGGGCTAGATTTGTAGAAAGATATTGTGCAAATTTTGTTTTGTCATGGAATATCTTGTTTTCTCCATCTATGGTAATTGAAAGTTTTGCTGGGTACAGTAGCCTGGGCTGGTATTTGTGTTCTTGTAGGGTCTGTATGACATCTACCCAGGATCTTCTGTCTTTCGTAGTCTCTGGTGAGAAGTCTGGTGTAATCCTGATAGGCCTCCCTTTATATGTTACTTGACCTGTTTCCCTTACTGCTTTTAAAATCCTTTCTTTGCTTAGTGCATTTGGTGTTTTTATTATTATGTGACAGAAGGAATTTCTTTTCTGGTCCAGTCTGTTTGGAGTTCTGTAGGTTTCTTGTATGTTCATGGGCATCTCTTTCTTTAGGTTAGGGAAGTTTTCTTTGTTGAAGATATTTATTGGCCCATTACCTTGGGAGTCTTCACTCTCTTCTATGCCTATTATCCTTAGGTTTGGTCTTCTCATTGCATTCTGGATTTCCTGGATGTTCTGGGTTAGGAGCTTTTTGCTTTTTTCATTTTCTTTAACTGTTGTGTCAATGTTTTCTTTGGTGTCTTATGCCCCTGAGGTTCTCTCTTCTATCTCTTGTATTCTGTTGGTAATGCTCGCATCTATGACTCCTGATTTCTTTCCTAGGTTTTCTACCTCTAGGGTTGTCTCTCTTTCTGATTTCTTTATTATTTCTATTTCCATTTTTAGATTCTGGATTGTTTTATTCATTTCCTTCACCTGTTTGATTGTGTTTTCCTGTACTTTAAGAGATTTTTGTGTTTCCTGTTGATGGGCGTCTAGTTGTGTACCTGTGTTCTCCTGTGTTTCTTTGAGGGTGCTATTTATGTCTTTCTTAAAGTCCTGTATCATCATGAGAAATGATTTTATATCTGAATCCTGCTTTTCCAGTGTGATGGTGTGTCCAGGACTTGCTATGGTGGGAGAATTGGGTTCTGATGATTCCAAGGAACCTTGATTTGTGTTGCTTATATTCTTACTCTTGCCCAGCACCATCTGGTTATCTCTAGTGCTACCTGTCCTTGCTAAATCTGACTCGAGCCTGTCCTTCCTGTGATCCTGGTTGTGTCAGAACTCCTCAGAGTCAAGCTGTCTCTGTGAGCCTGTGATTTTTGGATCCTTTGACCCTGGGCTTGTTAAAGCACCTGGGAGTGGAGCTTCCTCAGAGTGTTTTGGGACTGGCTGAAGAGTTTGAGCCCAAGGTCTGCTCAGGGCATCAGCCAAGACAGACAAGAAGGAACCTGAGCCACTGGGCTGATATAGTTCCTGTGTGCCTGGTTCTGCTGGTCCCAGTTACTCCCTGTGTTGGGACAGATGTTGTGTACTCCTTACCTCTGATCCTGGGCATGTTAGAGCGCCTGAGAGTGGATCTTCCTCTGAGTGTTGTGGGAACAGCCGAGG
>NW_022196898.1:106297853-106298540 GCF_008632895.1 Mastomys coucha | reverse complement strand
GCTGCTCAGGTCTCAGAAACTCACCCGAGAGAAAATGGCGAATCCCGCCCGGATCTCTGGCCTAAGCTTTTTTTAATTTTCTTAATGTTCATTGTTTCCTAGTAATTGCCATACTTAACTTAAAGACTTAATAATTTCAAATTTCCAGTGAAGAGCTTTTGTGATGATAAGCCCCTCCCATAATACTTGATTTCAGCTTGCATCTCTTCCTCCAGTGTATGAGCCTGTAGTCAATTCATGTGAATGACTGCACTCTCAGTCGTAGGCTGGCTTTTTGCTAAGTCAATTCAGAAAGTGCCCACTGGCCTCACCTCCTATGTCAATTCCTTCTCTGGTCCTGTTGATACCATATTACCTCACTTATCATTGTCTGTTTCCTCAGACCCTCTTGGACTACTGGCTTGCTCTTCTTGCTGGTCTCTGATAACCTGTGACCAATTATTTACAACACTTTTCTTCTGATTGCTATCACAATAACAAAGACTGTGAAAATCAGCTGTGAAGTAAATCGAATCATTCTTCCTACTATAGTTCCTCGGATTAGTGTGGCATTTTCAAAAACACAATGTGAAGAAATAAGGCTATGTATTCGGTATTACTGCTAAAAGACTTCTTTCTGTTTCAGTACACTCACACTGGATACTCATCTAGACTCAGCTTCTCTACATACTAACCATCCAGCTATAC
>NW_022196898.1:106297375-106297843 GCF_008632895.1 Mastomys coucha | reverse complement strand
TCTACCCTTATGTTTTTTAACATCTGATTTTCAAGAACTGACATTTCTACATAATGGCCATTGTCATTTTAGTCCTGTGGTGCTCTCTTCTTGATTATAAGCAGGTCACAGATTTAGGGTCTTATATCCTCCTTCTCTTCCTGATTGTTTCTATATCATATAAATATTTAAAATATACAATCTCACACAAAACCCCTCAAAATGAGATAGGTAAGATGCTTTGGGAAGATAAAATATTGTTTCATGTAGGAAAATTATGAATGTGCATTTTTAAATAAAGTCATTTTATGCATATCAAGCATTCTAATTCATTAGCTTTTAATCCTCAGTTTCTTTTTGCCTGTGTAATTGGCTACCAAGAATGAACTTTTATATAGGAAGAAATAATGTCCTTTTGTATTACTTTCAAAAGCATGAGAACAAAACTTACTAAATATTTTTAAATAAGATGGAAATCCATTCAGGTCT
>NW_022196898.1:106297147-106297365 GCF_008632895.1 Mastomys coucha | reverse complement strand
TTAATCCTCATGAGGTTCTAGAATAAGGTTGATAATTTGAGACAAATCTCTAAATTGATTATCACCACAAGACCTACTGTCAATCAGTCTCTGCATATAAATGGACTCCAGGTTTTTCTAGGTGCAATTCTATGGGTTCATAGAATTTAAAGGAAAAATTTAAAAAGGCAGCATCTGATTGCTTTATGGGCACTTGGGAAGTTTTGGGACTATTAGAA
>NW_022196898.1:106296767-106297137 GCF_008632895.1 Mastomys coucha | reverse complement strand
TCCAATTCAGCTCTAACTCATAGGAAGAGATATTATCACATATTTGTTTGTTTGTTTGTTTCTTCCTTTCTTTCTTTCATTCTTTTTTTGCTTTACATCCATCCTGGCTACAGTTTCCCCTCCCTCCTATTGTCCCAGTTCCCCTCATTTGAACTCCCTCCTACCTATCCATGCTTCCTTTTTTTCTCTTCAGAAAAGAGCCAGCTTCTATAGATATCAGCTAGCCATGGAATATCAAGTTGCAGTAAGACTAGGTACCTCCTTCTTCCATTAATGTTAAAGGCAACACAGGAAGACTCTATGTAATACCAATCCAGCCATGTGCTGGAGGACAAATATTAGGTGGTGAGAATTTGTGACTGAGAATGTC
>NW_022196898.1:106295739-106296757 GCF_008632895.1 Mastomys coucha | reverse complement strand
ATGATGTGATATGGTATGGAGCATGTGTGGGGGGGATGTAGTTATTTAGATGATGGAACGGGTACATTATGTCCTTTTCCCTTCATGCTTGTAGAAGCCAGAGATTGATAAGGCATGTTTTCCTTGGTTGCTCTACACATCAGATTTTGAGGCAGGATCTTTCTTCTCACTGAACCTGAAGATTACCAATTTGTTGAACAAGGCCAAGGGATCCTTTTCTCCTCACTATTCCAGATTGGGGATGTTCGACCTTTCTTTGTTTTTGTTTGTTTGTTTGTTGTTTCATTTTTCATTTTTGTTGTTTATGTTTTGTTTGTTTTATGGTTTTTTGTTGGTGGTAGCTTTGTTTGTTTTGTTTGGCTGTTTATTTTGCTTTTTGTTATCATTGTTGTTTGTTTGATTTTAATGTGACTTCTGTGAATTGATTGGATTCAGGTAATCACATTTGAATAGAATGTTACCAACTGAGCTATATCCCCAGTTCCTATCCATCTCCTCTGTATTTCAAATATCAGAAATTTAGATGCCTCAGTTGTTCTCAAGAAACTATAAAATATCATAGGCAAGAAACATCAGTGATTGTTTTAAAGAGCTGGCATGGTTATTGCACATTGGCATTAAGATCTTACATCGATCTAATCTTTTTTATTAACTTAAAAATAATCACAGTTCTTTTAGAGGAAGGGACTCAATTAATAGTTCAGTTTGGCCTATAAATCAAGTCTTCTGCCTTAGTCTCCCAGGTTCTTAGAGTCATGTACTTCCATGCTGTCCCTGAGAGTTGACTTATCAGGTATGTTATAACTTACCTATTTCCTAAGTGCCTTTATACCACTTTGCTTATCATACATTCCTCATAGGTAATCTGGATACATTGTTCCTATGAGGTTCAGGATTGTACCTTGTAGGAATCACTCTTTGTAAATGTAAATTTTGCTTGGATTCGACTCTTTTGCAAGTGACTTTAAGTTTCTATGGAAAGTGCCTCTATGAATTTAGGTCATTAATTCTCTGCAGC
>NW_022196898.1:106295489-106295729 GCF_008632895.1 Mastomys coucha | reverse complement strand
GAAACAGTTCTCTAAAATGAAGGGGAAAAGACCCCCACCTGGGAACTGTGGGTGTTCTTTATTCCAGTGTGGACACTGATGTAACCTGATCTCCTAGGCTCCCTGGCAGAGATGTCATTTATTTAGAACATATTGAGTTGTCAGGCTGGCATGATCCTGGAAGGTTCAAATAGAATGGTGACTAATGTGGTTTCCAGGCAGCCTCTGACCACCACCTTCCTGCTGCTTTTACATGAGTAT
>NW_022196898.1:106295368-106295479 GCF_008632895.1 Mastomys coucha | reverse complement strand
ATAGTGTTTTGTTACCATTTTTTTCCTAAGCAGAAACTTTGATTTTATATTCTCAGTTTTATATTAGTTCCCTCTACACAAATACTTTGCTGTCACTGTTGGCCAATTAAC
>NW_022196898.1:106294461-106295358 GCF_008632895.1 Mastomys coucha | reverse complement strand
AGTGAAACTCAAAATATTATAACAAGGTTCCTAGATTCTATTTTGTGAATAGAAATAATTCAATAGAAAACAAAATGAAACCATTCAAGTATAAATAGCAGGTGAATACAAGTGTCTTCTGAAAGTAGTTTTATAACTAAGCAGATGTATTTATTACTACTTCTAAGATTTAAGGAAAGGTTGACTATAAATCAAATGGCCAGTATTATTATTAAAAGGTTTCTGTGGGTCAGCCATGATGGCACACACCATGCTAGATGCTAGGCACCTAGCATAGCCACAGAGTGACTTCAAAGAGCACAGAAGGTTTGAGGAATTCTAAAGTGGGTGTGTTTTTAGGTCCTAAAACAAATAGTCAATGTTCATTTTAGAACATCATGGCAATTATTAAATAGAATAGGAATAAATCATTTTCTTATGTTATCTGTGTGATTCATACCATTTGTACCTTAGCATTATGAAACAGAGGAAATTAATTTGTTTTTCCAGAATACAATTTATACAACACAGCATGTCTGTAAACAAGTCCATATGACAGAATTCCAGAGCTTATTCAGGTAATTCAACTTTAACACACAAATACAGTCATCTCTCCAAGGGAACATGACAGGAATCCCAGCATCTATTCAGTGGCAGCAGAAGTCCCTGGGTTCCTAGTCTAACTCTGTCTTAATTTCCTGTCCTCTTTTTTGTTAGCTTATTTAACCTGCAATTTTATAATTAAAGTACAAAGCTTTCAGAGTCTTGAAAACTGTCTCATTCAATCTCATTCATTTCCCCCAAGTATTTGGCCCCAGCAGACTTGAAATGATTTAGAATAACACATCTGTTCAGATAGAGCATTTGCATCCTGCAGATTTGCAAATGGAGAGCCTGGGAGAAAAGTAGAGCTAGACG
>NW_022196898.1:106271293-106293714 GCF_008632895.1 Mastomys coucha | reverse complement strand
CCATCATCCTTTTCAATAATTTAGAAGGCTTCAGACCAGAATGAAGTTCATCCTCTAAAGTTGTTAGAAGTTCCTTTGTTTAATTTTTATGCCTAATATATCTAAATTTAATTCTCACAAAACACTATTTTCTAATCTCAAGAGTTTTTATTAGAAACATAAGTCCATTTGCAGATGCTAGTTGCATCATCTCTGTATCTTTTCCTTTAGAGCAATTTAAAATCTTATTCCCTTTTTCTACTTAAAGTCTTTTCCTTTTTAGCAATTATAAAATACTTATTGACAAATTATTCCATACCATTTTAGATATGGGCAATATAAATTGAACTAAGTTCAAGTAAAAAGGAAAGCCATGAAGAAGTGAATGTATGCAAATGAGTAACAACCTGCTTTTCTCCTTTACAAGATCCTAATACCCCTTTTTCTTTGCTTAAATGTAGCCTGGGAATATCATTTTTCTGCCCAATCAAGCAGACTATGCTTTTGGCACATATCAGTCAAACTTTGATGTCATGGTTTGAATGTAAAATGTCCCCCTCATAGGTTCATGTACTTGAACATTTGGTGCATAGTTGTTAATACAATTTTAAGAGGCTGTCAGATCTTTGATTCATGAAACCTACCTAGCAGTTGTAGGCCACTAGTGGTAAGCCTTGAGCATTATAACATGGTACCACTTGTGGCCCAATTTTTCTGTTTCCTGGGATTTGAAAAAAAAAAAAATTGCAACAAGTATTCACCAATGTGGACAGAGATGAACTCTACCCATTAAACCATTAGCAAAACAATACCTTTTCTACTGTGAGTTGCTCTGTCAAGCCTTCTCCTCCAGCAATGAGAAGAGCAACTAATATGTTATTCTTCACATCTTAGAACCACAGAGCATGAAGCTCTGTACATTGGTTGTATTATTCCCTGTGCATTAAGGGCTTTACACTTTTCATAGCCAGGCTTTGATCTTTGATTCCCCTTTTAAATGACACATAAATTTAGAACTAGCTCTATCATTGCTACTAGAACCAATGGCATGAAATTACATATTCAAAATAAATAGTGCATTCACCAAATAGGGGGGTGTAGTACAGAAGAGTAACCATAGAAGCAACATCCATATAAAAACTTTTGTCAATCTCTTTGTTTCACACACTCAAATTTTGGCTTATGCCTGCAATTTCAATGATACATATAAGTAACATAGTGTAGTGGCCTCGCCTATAGCCAGAATTCATTGTTTTTCTTCATAGTAGATAGTCAAAGGCTCAAGATATTATAAAATATTATCATCAGATCATGATCACTGAATGGTGAGTTCCACCCTTGTGAGATCTTGATTCAGAGTCTAGTGTTCAACTCTTAACATAATCTGCAATTTGTAGATTATATAGGGAAAGATATGTACCTGTTTGAGGAGCTAGGGCTATATCTCAATCAGTAAAGTGCTTGCTGCCTAAGCATGAGTTTAATTGCCAGAAAAATAATAAAAAGTGCTAGACACAGAGATATGTATGCATCTGTAGTTCTAGCACTGGGTAAGTAGAAATAAAGGAATCCCTGGAGTTAGGTAGCCAGCCATGTTAGCCAAATTGATGAGCTCCATATTTAGTTAGAGGCTTTAGTCCATAAGTGAAATGAAGAGTGACTAAAGAAGATACCCAGATATCAAGCTCTGCCTGCAGAAGCACACACATATGTGTATCTGCACTATGATACACAAATAAATAGAAACACACAAAAAATGTTTATTTAAAAAAAAAGTGAATAGTATACATGAATTCGTCACATACATGGCCCAAGATAAGTTCATGATTATTTGGAAAGCAGAAAATTTCCCTATTGGCACAATGATAGGTCTTCTGTGTATGTATGTACGTATATCCGTGTATACACACACACACACATATATATATATACATATATATACATATATTCTATGTGTGTATATTTGTGTATATGTGTTGTATACATGCACGCATGTGAATATTGTGTGTACATGTATATATGCTTGTTTATGCATGTGGTGTGTGTATTTGTGTGTGTGTATGTGTGTGTGTGTGTTTCTAATGATATAACTTCAGACTTCACATGCTAGAAAAGTACTCTCCCACTAAACCACACCACTGCTCCTCAGCACTATTTCTCTGTTTTTAAAGGAAAAAAACAATTCTACCATACAAATCTAGGTAAAGAAAGGTGTCTATAAATAATGCTGTACCAACACCTTATTTGACCTTTTGAATTGACCTTCTCACTGAAAGGACCTGGAATAGTTGGAAAAACATGTTTAAATGAAATACATTGTCATCTACTAAAGAGCCAACTAGATAGACTTGAGAGATAAATATTTTGAAGGAAAAGGAAACCCTAAGAGATTGTACAGAGATGTGAAGCAGGACCTTTACTAATCTAGACTGAGGAAAAGCCACACTAAGAATTATTTTTCCATTAATAAAATAGGGAGGGTGGGTAATTACAATGTTTTCACATGACACATACCTTAATATCATGTCACAATGTTCACATTGCTTTGGTTTAAACTTTATAATCTGTGGATTGGGTGAATAATGAATTACTCACTATGATTCAGTTTCTGAAAGACAAAAAGAACTAAGATGAAAGTTTCATGGTCTTTTATTAAGATAATATATGCATATTGGTCTTTAAAGTCTCTTTTGTCATTCAATATTTCCTAGTAATATCATCAAGGAGCTAAGCATACAAATGTGAAGCAGATTGCTGAGATAGTCTTCTGGCTTGAGGGCTCTCAGCTGCCCAGAACTATGCAGGCTAACTGCCTGTAGGAGTTTGTGTAGAGCTGAGAATGGGCCCAGTATGGGGTTAGGAAAATAAATCAGCAGTTAGGTGTGTTCTCTGCTTTATCTGCTCTTGCTAAAGACTCAAGTTTGATTCCCAGTGCCTGTGTCTGTTAGCTCATAATTATTTGTAACTCTGGCTCCTGAAATTTTTGCCTCTGTGCACCAACACTCATGTGCACATTCTTGCATGCAGACATACACATACATGTTTAAAATAGTAAAAATAAAAATATTTAATGGTCCTTATCTTATATCTGTTTTAAGGAATGAAATAACCAAGACTGAAACTAAAGTGAATACATATCAATGTTTGTTTTCCACTATTTTTCCTCATTATTTTTTCTTCTATCCCTCCTTTCTCCCTGCTTCCTGCACTATGTCTAATCTACAGCCTCCAGCATTTGAAATTAATCACTCTCTTTCAGAAAGCTATGGATTCTTATCCCCCAAGAAACTTCCTTGATTCGTTTTTTAAATAATCTACCAGTCTATTTGTTCTGGCTCAAGTCCATTTATGAAGTAGATACAAACATTTGATTTAATGTGAAAAGAAACTAAGCATGGCCAAACTGATTTAATTGTTAAGATAACTGTGTTACTATTCACTAAAAGTATTTCTGTTTATTATTGACCAGTAATTCCTAATTCCTTTTGACTACTTGCATGAACTTCCCAGAGTGTCATAGAATTGTTCTTGAGATATTCTGATGATAACTTTAGGGAAAATAATGAACACAGACACAGAAAAATCAAAACGAATACAGTGCATGAGGCAGAAGAAGGCTCTGGATTCCTCAGCTATGGGAATTAAATCTGTTCTGGAATAAGCAATAGATCTGAATGCTGATTCAATGATAATATTGTGATATTCCCCCTTGATTTGAGATGTTATTTTCATAATTCAGAGTGCCTCAAAGTTCAAATTACTTCTGAATTTATGATGATTCAGGATTTTTTTCTGATTTGAATCACAAAATTCTATGTAATTCAAAGTCATGACTAGCTTATTACTTTCAGCCCAGGGAATGGCAATGGCATGGGAATCCAAATATACTCATTCTGTTATGCCTCACAGTGTTTCATGTTGATTATGTCAAGATCATGGTTATCTATTGCTAAGTGAAGATCTTGAGAAGTTTTAAAACACTTGGGAAGCTATTATGGCTTTCTACCAGTTCTTGAATTTCAGGTTCACTGACTTTGTCTCTTTTTGGGATACTTTACCTAGTAATAATGATTAATGACTACTACAGTAAGTTTATGCTAAAACTCATGAAGTTAGCTGAACTTTATGAACAACATGTGTGACTCTAAAGTTGTAAGGATTGCTGTATACAGAGCTTAGGATATGACATTTCTTTGGTGTTTATTTAGACTAGAGTATTATCTTAGAGTTGACTAGAGTCACAAATATATCAAATGTGTGTGTGTGTGTGTGTGTGTGTGTGTGTGTGTATGTGTGTGTGTGTCTTTCAACTGGTCTTCTATATAAGCTGGAATTCAGAAGTGTGGTCTAATAGATGTTCTAGCAAGCAGGCAAAATGAGCCCTTCCTTCTTCCACTATCTCTTTATAAAGACCTCCAGCAGAAGGTATGCCTCAAGATCTGCATTAAAGGCATATCTTCCTGCCTCAAGATATGGGTCACAGGTGTGTCGTCCATTTCTGGGTTGTAGTTAATTCCAGATATAGTCAAGTTGACAACCAAGAATAGCCATCACAAGTATTAAGTTGGTAGGCCAGATTTTTTTAATTCAAATTAAATTTAATTTAAATTTGAATAACTCAAGCTTAAATTCTCTGTGCAGTATGACTCATTTTATTTCAAGACTTGATATCAGACACCATGTGACACTTAAATATAACCAATTTGCATGGAAATGGTTCTATAATCTGATGTGTCACTTGTTTATAGGATGGAAATGATGGATGCACTTAAATTTTCTAGTCCATTGTTGCCTCAAGGGTTTTAACAATTTATCTATTTTTTGGTGGGTGTTTTTATAAGTAAATGAATCATTAAAGCCTAACAGTTATTTACTGTTGACATTTTTCTTACAGTTTAAAACAGTTTACTTATGTGTTTGTCTGTATATGCCATGTGTGTACAGGAATTCCAGAAAGGGACACGTATGCCTCAAAATGGAGTTTCGGGGAGTTGTCAACTGCCCACCACTGATACAAGAAACTAAACTAGGGTCCTGCAAAAAATCAGAAAGTGTTTTTAACTGCTAAGTCATCTCTATAGTCCCTCATTCACATACTTAACAAGGAAATTTTTGGGAATGAGATGAATATCGGTGTTCTCGGTATACAAATAAACCCATATGATTGATGGTTTGTTTACAATTGTGTCTTTGTTATGAATAATCAAATCAAAATTAAGTTTGTTAACATGGATAATGTTCACTAGTCATCATCCACTTAAAGGTTTGCCTCAAAATCCCTATCTTCTTTGGAGACACTAATACTCATTAAATCCATCAGAAAGAAGTAGATTTATATTGACATTTTTGTAACTATTATCTCACAATTGCTATCCTTATTGTTCTGATAACATAAGTTGTATTTCCTTCTACATACATATAATAATTTACTTAATATATTTTATAGATACAAAGATAATGTATGTTCTATTCTACTAACTAAAGGTTAGTGGAATGTTTCATCAAGGTTTTTTATATGAAATTGGTAAGAATATAGCAACATACATGTATTTCTTTACATACCATAAGGTAAATATTTTATTGTATCTGAATCACATTTTTAACAATGTATTTATTTGTGCATGTGTCTGAGTAAATGTGTGTATATTGTGTGTGTGCAGGTATGCACACCTATAAGCACTTGGAAGCCAGAAATGGTTACAGGATCCTTCACAGTTATAGTTACAGGCACTGTGAAACTTTCAGCCTGTTACATGGTGCTAATATTTTACCTCTTGTCCTTGTGATTGTGTAGCAACTGTTTTATACTTCAGAGCCATATCTCAAGCACTCATTTCATTTTTTAATGTAATATTTTACTTTACTTGATAATAAATAATAGCATGGATATTGATGTCATAAATTATTATAAGTAATTTGGTAAATTAATTTCTGATTGCTGGACATTTTGGTTGTGGATAAGATTTTTATAAGAGCGCATATATTGCCCAAAATCTCTTATATTCTCTTCTGCATACACATCAGTAATTACAGGATACATGTGTCATTTTCTAAATGTAATGTAGGATAGCTCTACTTTCATATTTTTCTTCTAATATCTACTTCCTCCTCTTGAACACCTATTCTATTCTGTCAGTTTTAAATTACTGCTCACTTCTCCCTTGTCAGAAAAAGCTTGAGATGGACTCCCCGTATCCATCATTTTCATCATAATACATCTGGAACTGGTGTCCTCTCTTGCTTTGGAAGTTAACTATTCTTACATATACCCACCAATAATAAAAATTCTGCTTTATTCCCAAACCTGGACTCAAGATCATAACACAGCCCTTCTCCATAAGGCATTTTAAAATTTAAAAGAATTTGAATTGTGTCTGTCATCCTGACCAGAGATGCTAGAAACACTCAGTGTTGGGGGTGGATTTGCTTCATGTCCTAGTGTTTTGCCTTTGTTTCTTCCTAAAGAATTTTGTGCTATCTCTGTGTAGCTGAGTGTTTGAGTTCTTTACACACATGATCCCCATAGGTCTGCAATTATAGCTGTTATAAGCTCTTGTGTGAAATAGTAGGGATTCACTTCGTTCATTTATTCATTCATTAGTAGAAGACATATCAACTTTATCTTTTCTCTCTATTGCAATTATTCTGAGGGTTTATGTGTTATGGTGAATATTGTTATTCTTTTATTAATTTTCTTTGATATTCAAAATTTTATTTTCATTTTATTAATGTCTAAATATTTTATCTAAAGATATTCATATATAAAGAAGTTTGGGGTCTGAAAGAAATGAAAGTACATTCTAAATCCTTGTTTTTATAATATACTGCCAAAGTCTACACAGTTTTTGTTCATGTGTTTATCAACATTACTACCAAATATTCATTAAATTATATGATCATTATAAGAATAATTTTATCTGAATTTGTCTTGAAAGGTAGGTCACATTGTTTTAAAATCTATGGACTTTGGGAAAACTGATTTAAGATAACATTTTTTTCCTTATTAGTTGTATATGAACTTTTATACTTAAAAGAAGATGAATCACTTCCATCTTTAAAGAAAAAATAATTTTTATATGTTAATAAAGTAGTTTGGAAATATGAAACATTCAGTAAATGTTTTCATTGTAAAAACAAAGACCTGATTTTAATAACACATCTTTTCAAAGCCAGGTATGTTTGTACACTTGTAATCCCAGGACTGTGAAAACAGAGATAGGAGACACACTGACCAGGCAGCATGGCTTACTTGTAGAATTCACACTAGTGAGAGATTTTATTTCAATAGAGAAAGAAAGGAAGAAAGGAAGGAGGGAAGAAAGGAAACAAAGAAGAAAGGAATGAAGGAAAGAAAGATGAAAGGAATAAAGCAAAGTAGGAAGGAAACAAAGAAACAAAAATATAGGAAGAAAGAAATAAGCACCCACTAATGTAGACATCACCTGAAAAAAAGACACCCATTGTTGCCCTCTATCTTTCAAAATGCCTGTCCACACTCACACACCTATGTACAACCCACACACTTGTGCATATTGATACATGTGCATATATGTACCACAAAGATAAATAAGCATAGATAATATGCCTATCCCATAATCATATGCATTCATTGACTACAGGATTTCCCGTTCATTTCTCTATGCTGCACAGCATGTGTAAGTGTTCTAGATTCTCTAAGAGATTCTCTAAAAGAATTTTCCTTGCAGTATTATACAATGTTGTCAAATCATTTGATATGATATTAGGCTAACAAAATAGTGCTAAGGTGGTTACCATAATGTTTTTGTTTGTTTGTTTGTTTGTTTGTTTATTTTTTGGACTATGAACTAAAGGTGTGTGTCTCCACAGAACTAAATGAACAAACTCTTTTAGTAAAACTCGTTTCATGAACTCAATGGAAAATTTTCACTACTTCTTAAGTAATCTTTCAGATACATTTGATTCGGGATATGAACAAAAATTTGACGTCTGGTCTGTGCTACCATTTCTACTGAACAGCAAGAGCTTGTTTATTTTTACCTTACATTTATTTTATGATCTGTAGTTCCATTCAATTTTTTTCCACCTAAAATGGAAATGTGAAGTGTTTACTGAAAATAAGACTGTTCTTGCTACATTATAAATTAAGGATTTCTGAAAATTAATGCAAAACTTTAAGTTAACAGCAGTAAATCAAGTGCCTCTATGAATGCTACAGAAGGGACTTAGGGAGCCTAAGTCAGTTCTGTTATAATAATAATAATAATTATTATTATTATTACCATTAGTAGTAGTAGTAGTAGTAGTAGTAGTAGTAGTAAAACTCATTTCAGAAATTGCTTATTTCTTCCAGTTGGATTTTCTTATCTGTACATCGTAACATTATGAATTTATAAGCTTTGATTATCAAATATATATTGTTTTATGTCCCATCTTTCGTAAACCTTGTTCATAGTTTAGTGCTCCTCTCTTTTTTTTCTTTTACTCTCAGGACAAAATCATCATATAAAATTCATCCTAATCCAAAATATCTTGGAGGCCTTCTGTTCCCTCCTTGATTTTAGGAAAATAAAATAAAACAAAGTGTTTTGGAGCCTGATTTTCACCTTCTTGAATAAAGGAGGTGATAAACAGCTCAGTAGGATGAGAAGTTTTATGGGTGCTATGAAAATTGGTTTATATCACATGGTCATATTAACTAAAATGGTGGATAATTACATGGCATTCCCTCTCTATAATCTGAGTAAAGATGGTGGCCAACTACATGGTTGCTTTTATACTGATGGCAGCAAGCCACATGGTTGCTTTATCTCAATGGTGATCACATCACCTTTTTTCATATTTATTTTCTTCAAAAAGATCTATTTTCCTAAATAATAGATGAATCCAAGTTGCATATGTTGTATGCAGTAGCAAATTAAGATTACCTATGAATAGATTTTTAACAGTTAACCTATTTGTTACAAGTGTAAGCTGAGCTTTTTGTTCCTGCTTGAGATTTAACAGATTTGTTTTTAAATCATATCCAATTAACTTACAAATCCTAAAATACAGAAAGGTAAACTTTAAATTTCAACAAAAGCTTCAAAGGGTGTAAAGAAATCAAGGAGATGGGTGTATTCAATGAGTTAAACGTCCATGATTACACCTTATAACCTCTGCAGGAAATGGTTTACCTCATAGCTGCTCTCACATGCATAGTTTCTTTTCCTGCAAAGTTCTGCTTTGCTTCTTCTCTATGCCAAAGAATCAGGTGACCAGCATGACCCAGAATAGATTCTTTGGACAAAACATTTAAACAAAGGTATGGAGTAAGCAGACATGTCAAATCCCCTCTCTAGAGCCAGACTTTTCCATGGAGGAGAAGAGCATGAAACAGTTTTTTCAATATTACATATACCCAAAAGAGATTTGAGTCTCTGTAAAACTAAACCCAATAGTCTACATATCCATAACCAGTTTGTGTGTGTCTGGAGTTTGGGGACACACAACCTGAAATGCTTAACATAGATCTTAGAAGTTATAAAGGCATAAGAAGGATTTCTCAGGTTTGGAGAGGCAGAAACAAGCAGGCCAGACGCATAAAGGCAAAAGAGGCACAAGGCAAAAGAGGCACAAGGTAAAAGAGGCATAAGGCAAAAGAGGCACAAGGTAAAAGAGCCCTGTCCTGTTTTAGGAATTGTAAAGATGCAAGTTTGGAGACATAGCAGCACTCAAGATCTGAGCATAGTTGCAAGCTACAGCCTTGATAAAGAGTAACCTGAACTGGGAGCTTCATAAGAAGAGAGGCCTGAGACCGTGTTAACATTCTGTCTTATGGGGTTTTCTAAATCGGTTTAGACATTAAAATCAAAAGTTTCGAATTTGTACTAACAGTACCATTTGTCCAATGTATATTTAGGCCACATTTGCATTGCAAGGTGATTCACCAAGCTCAGTTCTCCTGACTGGGGCTCTTTTATATTAGCCCACAGTATATAGATAGATAGATAGATAGATAGATAGATAGATAGATAGATAGATAGATAGATAGATAGATAGATAAGAATGCCTTTTGGTATAGAAAATGTGAACAGCATAGTGGGTGAGATACCAAGGCAGAAGCATGGGTCAAATGGTCTTGGGCTGACTAAACAGGCCTGGAAAGAGTGTGCATGTGGGTGGCAGTCTCCATTTCCTATCATCCTAGGTTCAAAGAGGTCACAGTTCCAGTAAAAGATCCCCAGCAATTTCAGCTACAGGCCAGTGGAGAATTCCAGGAAGTCTCAGCCACTCTTAACCAGTGAAAAGTCCTTGTAATCTCTGAATAACTAGGGCACCTCCACGTTATGTCTAACAGATTACCTTGTATGTTACATGTTTGTTTTGGTTGACTGCATCATGGCTTTCCATATAGGTCAAACTGTGTCATGCTTAGACAAAGAAATGTATGATAGGGGCAGAAATAGAGAGTTTAAAGTGGCTGCCTGGGATAAGTAGGAGGCCCTACCTGGCTCACTGCCAGGACTAATGACAGCTTGGCAGCACTTGTGCTCCTGAGAGGACAGATCATAGGACTGTACAAGTGTTGCAAGATAGCTACCTTCTGGGAGCTAGCTTATCCACATGGATAGTTGAGCCATATATTCTCTGTCATGCCTATGGACAAGAGAATGCGTAGGGGAAAAGATGGCTGTAAACATTTTTAGGGACAGGTAAAGGTTGCAGCATATGTCCCACCACAATCCCTCTTTACCAGCTACAAGACAATTTGGGAAGTGCAGTATTTTATCAGAAAACTGTCATTGCCTCCCTTGAAGTTAGGTATAGACCAGGCTCAATGCTTTCTATGGAGAGACAAGTGAATCGCCCTTTTCTATTCATGTTTGGAATATGGCAGGATCATTATAAGTCTGTAGCCATCTTAAGCCATGGAATAATCGTGGGAATGGAATCCTTATTCAGTACATCAATGAAGTCATCTGAACTCCTAGCTGAAGTGCCTCTTAGTGCCTACATGACTTCTGACAGTAACAAGAAAATAAGACTTTATTTTGTTGTGACGACTGATAGTTTTTGTTTGCCTGTTTCTTGGTGTTGTTATATGCAACTGAATTGGATGTTCAGATATTCACCTATTCAGTTTAAGGAAGTCAAGAGTCAATTAAATTGGACAGAGGTTGAACACTGATAATTCTCATATGGCCTTTAACCACTTAGACTACTAACCTTATTCAAACATTGCACATGAGAAATAAATCAGTCAGCAACAGCAGAAGAACAAAAGCACACTTCATAGGGATGTGTTGAAGAGTAGATTCACAACATGAAGAGTAAATTGTGTACAGCAGTCTTACACTTGGAGAGGGCTGCTCAATGTTAGTAGTTAATATCAACTACTAATGCTATTAGGAATTCTGAAGCAACTTTTTATTGTCCTTATTTTAATATAATTTCAAAACAAAATCATGAAAGTTGAATGATGGACAAAAGACCACTTTATGAACAGCAGCTCTCCTTCATCCAGTATATCATGGATTCTAGCTTCCAACGCACATGTCACTAGCCACTTCTGCAGTTTATCAGATCTTTACCAACATAGTAGGTGTCTATACTGAGACACATGTTGATAAAATAATATAGTGATAGAGACAAAGTGTGGAGCAGAGACTGAAGGAAAGAGCCATCCAAAGACTGCCCAACCTGGGGATCCATCCCATACAATCACCAGGCCCACACTGTTGTAGATGCCAGCCATTTTGATGGAGGTATTTATCAGGAGTAGGTGTTCTCTGGTAGAATTTTTTGGGGTCGCTTATATATACTATCATATCATCCACAAATAGCAATACTTTGACTTTTTCCTTGCAATTCCACCAAACTTCCAACACAATTCTTTATAGAACTAGAAGGAGTAATTCTCAACTTCATGGAAAAACAAAAACAAAGCCCAGGATAGCTAAAATAAACCTAAACAATGAAAGAACTTCTGAAGGTATCACCATCCCTGATCTCAAGCTGTACTACAGAGCAATGGTAGTAAAAAATACTGTCTGGTATTGGTATAGGAAAAGACATGATTATCAATGGAATTGAATTGAATACCCTGAAATAAACTCATGTGCTTATGGATTTTTGATAAAAATACAAAACCATACAAGAGGAAAAGAAAGCATCTTCAACAAATAGTACTGATCAAACTGGAGGTCCAGATGTCTGCATGTAAAAGAATGCAAATTGATCTATATCTATCATCCTGCACAAAATTCAAATCCAAGTAGATCAAAGACCTCAACATAAAACCAGATATACTGAATCTAATAGAAGAAAAAGTGGGAAATGCGCTTGAACTAGAGTAGCTATACATGTTGCCTTTACTTTCTACTTAGGGGGTCTTCTGACATGTAAACTTTGTATTTGTTATTTATATATTATAAGATTACAATATTATAATTGGATATTGACAAAACCAAACCTTCCAAAATTATTTCCCTCAATCCTGAATGAGAAGTTATTTTTCTTATTGTATGTATCAGGTTCAAAAGTTAAGCTTTGTTATAATATTTTTGGAGTTACAAGGAAATCTCTTTCCTTGTAAGGCAAGGAAAGGATAGTGAAAAGATAAAGAAAAGGAGATAAGAGAGAAAAAGAAAGAAGACAGAGGGGAGGGTTATTTAAATTAATTACATTTTATTTCATCACTATTAATTGAATTACCTAGAAAATACTGAGCCTGACGCTTCTTCACTGTAGACTAATGAACTAACCTAAAGCTTTTTCTGAAAATTGCCCTGAAAAGCATCAGTGAGTCTTACACTGGGCTCTTTCTAGGCATCAGGTCCTTCATACCACCTAGAAATTATTTTCAAAATAAATCTAAGCACTTTAATTAATTATTTATAGATTTAAAAATAAACTACATGAGAAACTGGGGGAAATATGAGTTGGGGAGCATTTCAGGAGTGAGATTAGGAACCTAGTGCAATGGAAACTCCATAGAATCTATGAGGGTGACACTAGCAAACACTCCTAGTAATGGGGAACTTGGCACCTGAATGAACAATTTTCTGTAACCAGGCATGGTCTCAACTGGAAATATTAGAACACCAACCCAGTCACAAAACTTCTAACTTTATCATGCCTGCAAGATGTGCTGGGACTAAAGCATAGCATAATCGTCATCCTCACCAGAGAGATTTCATCAAGCTAGTACTGGAAACAGATTCAGAGTCTCACAGCCAAATATTAGGTGGATTTCACAGAGTCCTGTGAAGGAGGGAGATGAATGATTGGAGGAGCTAGAGGGGTAAAAGACAGCACAAGAACATGGCCCACAGAATCAACTAACCAGGATTCAATGGGCTCATAGAGATCAGGGAGACTATAAAGGTCTGACTTAGGACCTATGCATATATATTTTAGCTGTGTAGCTCAGTGTTCTTGTGGGATTCCTAACAGTAGGAGCAAGAACAGTCTTTGAATCTTTTGTCTGGCTTTGAGACCCTTCTACTCCTACTGAATTATCTCATTCAGTCTTAATGTAAGAATATGTCACTGGTCTTATTGTAGCTTGTTGTAGCATATTTGGTTGATGTCTCTGGAAGGCCTGCATTTTTCTGAGGGGGCATGAAGCAAGAGTAGGGGTTGCTTTGGGGGAATGGAAGGGAGGGGAAATTGCAGTTGGGATATAATATATAAGAGATGAATAAATAAAAAGAGGGGGAAAGGCCGTTGATAACCACAACAAACTATCTTTAACAGACCACATAAATAATTAAATATCTCCTAAAAATAAAAGTTGTTTTGTACTTTCTAAGACATATAAAGGTAAATTGAGGGGTTTGGTAGATTGTGCATTCACAGTTATTTCATATAAATAATAATTAATTTATATTATCTTAATATTTGATAAAATTCATATCAAAATAAAAATAAACTATATATATGACATGCAAAGAAATATATATAAATGATATGCAAAGAAATGTTCATTAATTCTATGCCAAAAGCCCTATGATTCTATTAGCAAAACATCTCTGATCTGGGGATAGAAGTCTCAGAGAATAGTACAGAGAATTGTTTATCAAATTATTCTTGCTTGTAAATTAAGACGCCATTAAAAGCACAGTAATTATTTAACATGCATTGCTGTTCTAAGGAATGGGAGAAATGTACTTTATAGCTTTAAATGAAGTACGGTCTACATTTGAAGAAAGTATCGTAAAAGGTAAATGCTTCTCCTAGAAAACACAATGGTAATTTCATACAAATCCTCTTGTAAATTGGTAAATTGGTAATAGCGGGAGTAATTCCTTTTTAATAGCTTGAATCTTTGTTGTTCAATAATCCGCGACATCTTATTGTCACATGCTAAGTAACTGCCAAATCAGCTCACTTCAGCATGAGAGACAGACAGACAGACAGACAGTGAGACAGTCACAGAGACAAAGAAAGATTCAGAGTCAGAGATACAGAGACTGAGAGACAGACAAAATTGTATTATAGTAAAGGTATTTGTTTAGGATGTTAAGTAAAGTTTGTCCATCCATAAAGAAATATGATTTCAGGCTGCGAGATGGCTCAGTGGGTAAGAGCACTGTCTGCTCTTCCAGAGGTCCTGGGTTCAAATCCCAGCAACCACATGGTGGCTCACAACCACCCATAATGAGATCTAACGCCCTCTTCTGGTGTGTGAGAAGACAGCTAGAGTGTACTTATGTATAATAATAAATAAATGTTTTTAAAAAAAGAAATATGATTTCTAATAATTAGATGGATTTTTGAGGTCTAGACCATGCAAAGCTGCAACTGAGGTTTCAAAAACTTGGAGTAGAAATAGAAGATTAAACATCAATTTAAAACAAGCAAACAAACAAACAAAAAAATCCTACCAGCCTGGTCTACCGAGTGAATTCCAGGACAGCCAGGGCTATATGGAGATACCCTGTCTCATAAAAACTAAAAAAAGAAAAAAACTATAAAAAAAAATCCTACAATGTTTGTATCAGGTAATATCTTTAGAAATCTTGTTTGTTCCCTTATACAGCAAATATCTAATCTGGCATTGCAGTCTGGCTATGCATTGTGGGAAGAGGCCAAGTGTTGGCTCTATAGACCAAGTACTAATTCTCTTATATGCTCTTTCATATTTATTCAATTGTTGTGCATAAACTATTTAATCGTCTTGAGATTACCTCCCAAATAAAAATGATAAAGGATACATGACCAGCCCTGGAACATTAGCTGAGATATTATCCATAAATCATCTGGTAGGGTCTCTGGTGAAGACTTAGAAGTTCTTGAGATGTGAGGAGGGATGTATGCTGAAATAGCTCACACAAAAACAAGAAATCTTGGCAATAGAATTCCTTTCATTTGACCTTTCTTCTATCAGATAATGTGTTTGATCACAGGATGTATTCCCAGCAATATCCTGTTTTTGAGAATCAGATTTATCTAATCAATAACAAAAGTAATTATTTTCACTGCAGAATGTATCTCAGAGCACGATAATAACACAGGTGTTTATTTTACAATCAATCAGCATCTAAAACATTAGCTTATTTCATCACAGACACTATTGCCTCCAATTACCCTCCGCAAGGAGGTATTTTTCCCAATGTGCACAGCTGAGAGTAGGATTGTGCTATTTTCAGGAACTGATATAATCTCTTCATAAAGACTGCAGCATTTGTTAAGTCATAGTCCCAGGATCAGCCTCCTTGTTGTCCCATGTGCTTGAGACCCACTGGGTTCTAAGCAACATCTCAGGGAGGCATTAGCATGTCCCCATGATGCTCCTCAGTGGGAACAACTTCCAGGAATTCAAACTCATTCCTTGTGCCTCCTGTAAAATGACTGTGATTGTGCTTGTTCTATTTTAATTTGCTCATTTATCTTTTTGTTGCTGTTGTCTCTTGGTTGGGAGGCTGTTATCCTTGTTGGCTAGACATGCTATATCATTTACTCAGTTATTAGCCTGAATATGTTTTCTTTATGTTCTCTTTTGATTAGAATTTCTTTTTTTATTTTTTATTAGAGTTTTTCTTTATTTAAATTTCAAATGATATCCCCTTTCCCAGTTTCCCCTCTGAAAATATCCCCTATTCACTCCCCTGTCCCTCTGCTCACCAACCTACCCTCTCCAGCTTCCTGGGCCTGGTATTCCCCTACACTGGGGCATAGAATCTTTACAGGACCTCTCTTCCCATTGATGGTCGACTAGGCCATCTTCTGCCACATATGCAGCTGGAGCCATTAGTCCCACCATGTATACTCTTTAGTTGATGGTTTAGTTTCTGGGAGCTCTGAAGGTACTTGTTAGTTCATATTGTTGTTCATCCTAAGGGGCTGCAAACCCCTTCAGCTTCTTGAGTCCTTTCTCTAGCTCCTTCATTGGGGACCCTGTGCTCAGTCCAATGGATGGCTGTGAGCCTCTACTTCTGTATTAGTCGGGTACCATCAGAGCCTTTCAGGAGACAGCTATATCAGGCTTCTGTCAGGCAATACTTGCTGGCATCCACAATAGTGTCTGGGTTTGGTGATTGAATATGGGAAGGATTTCCGTGTGGGGTAAACTCTGGATTGTATCAGGTAATATCTTTAGAAATCTTGTTTGCTTGGTGATTGAATATGGGAAGTATTCTCGCGTGTGGTAGACTCTGGATTGTCCTTCCTTCAGTCTCTGTTCCATATTTTGTCTCTGTAACTCCTTCCATGGGTATTTTGTTCCCCCTTCTAAGAATGATTGATGTATCCATACTTTGGTCTTCCTTCTTCCTGAGTTTCTTGTGGTTTGTGGATTATGTCTTCGATATTCTGAGCTTCTGGGCTAATATCCACTTATCAGTGACTGCATACAATGTGTGTTGTTTTGTGATTGGGTTACCTCACTCAGGATGATATTCTCCAGATCCATCCATTTCCCTAAGAATTTCATATATTCTGGCAATTCCTCAGGAAATTGGACATAGTACTACCTAAGGATCCAGCTATACCACTCTTGGGCATATACCCAGAAGATGCTCCAACATGTAATAAGGACACATGCTCCACTATGTTCTTCGCAGCCTTATTTATAATAGCCAGAAGGTGGAAAGAACCCAGATGTCCCTCAACAGAGGAATGGATACAGAAAATGTGGTACATTTAAACAATGGAGTACTACTCAGCTATTAAAAAACAATGAATTGATTAGAATTCCTTAATTTTACTTCAATAATATTTTCATCAATATTCTGCTCTTTAATTTGCATGTCTTGTTAAAGCCTGAGAAACATAAATAAATAAATAAATAAATAAATAAAGCATTGGATCATATTGATAGCTTTCCATTTCTATTTCATTGACATGGTTGAGTCATAGTTATGAAATTATTCATTTGATATACTTTTTCTCAAGTAAGCAAACAATGATCCTAAACCAGCCACTTAGAATCTATTTCTGTGTACTGATCCAGAGCTGACATCATATATTCTCTTCATGCTAAGCTGTCTCCACTCTGTTTCCTTTCCTAGAAAACTATTCTCAGTCCAATACCATTCCATTAAAATCCTTACAGCTTCATAGTAAGTTTTACTATAGTGTAGGAAATATTCTTCTTTATAGCTATTTTGGTTCTATACTCCCTTAAATAATCTTAAAAGCTATTTTATAAAATTTCACAGTGTCTCAGTGGGGCTAGAGTTTAAAACTATTGTAGGGAGATGTTTTTAAAATTAACATTACTTGCTAAGAGCATGAACACTCTATATACTTTATTCCTCTATTATACTTTCAAATAATATTACAATATTTTCACAGAGGTCATAAACTCCCTTTTTGCTTTACTTTTAGATATTATATCTTTCCTTTTCCTATGTATACTGTTGTTTATTTAAAATTACACTTTTCTAATCAACAATTTGTTTTTATTATTATATATTTTAAATTAAAATAAAATTATATCACTTACCTTTTCTTTTCTCCAGCCCCCCTAGTTTATGTCCCTCAAACACTGCCTATGCTTTCTTCTACTCTCAAACTGATAGCCTCTTTTTTTTGGATTATTATTTTTGCACATACATAGTGGTAATTTTTAATAGCAATCATCTCATCTGTTAACATGGCAGGTTGTGCAATTTTTAACTCTTTCTTTCATGATTACTAGACTGCTATTGCTTTGAGGCTTATCACACAGACCTTCAGCATAATATTGAAATGGTAAAAGCTATGTACCCTTGAAATGTCCTTGATGGTGAACAGAATGGTATCAACAATTTACGTTATATGTAGTGTATTGCAGATCAATGTTAAAATACCCATAGTTTAAGATATTTCCTTTCCTTTTAATTCTGGAATTTTTTTTGGAAAGACTTCACTTGGTGTTTTAAAATTCCTAATCTTTAGAAATGGCCAAGGAAATACAACCCCCTGTTTGTCCCCTATGTCCCTGCTATGACATTTCTTAACCCTCTTCTACTCTCAGCTTCAGTCACAGTGAACATTTCTTGACTTTTTCATGGTCCAGATATGTATCTGCCTCATATTTCTGCTTTCTGTCTCATGTTGTCTCCTCCAGATACATACAGTGCTGTCACCTTTCCAAGCTTGGTTCATTAGTAGAAAGTCTCAAACCCAAGATATGCCAGAGTTATCATCTTCACCTTAACCTTGACACATTCCATTTTTTTTCCTCACTTTCACTTTGTCATTTCAACTTATGTTACTGTGTGCTACATTTTTATCTTGGTAGTTTCTCACTGAGGGAAGTTTTCTGTTGAGTATTCATCTATGCTTTCACAAATAAATCAACTGATAAATTGCCTAAGAGAAAAATAGACTCCACTCTGTTTCTTTAATTAAATGCTTATAACCTACATGTACTGATGAATCTTTGTCAGAAAGGAAAAAATGCTTCAGTGATATACACAAGTCCACAATTATGTAATTGTGGTCTTTTGGAATGATATTCACTACTGGTTGTGTGTGTGTGTGTGTGTGTGTGTGTGTGTGTGTGTGTGTGTATTTCCCCACTAAGCACAATAGCTAAATTGGAGATTTAGTTTTGTTTTGCAATTTTTATATATTTATTCTTACAAATAATGACTGTCTTAATTATAATAGGATATAGTTTCTTTCCTAGTTAGAATGATGTAGAGTAGCAAAAAGTTATTTTTAATATGGAACAGATTGAATAAAGCAATGTTTCTATGGCTACTAAGATCCTTGAACAAAAGATGGAATAACACATTACTGAATATTATGGTCTCCATGAATTTTGCTTTCATGAGCTTGTATGTCTTCAAAGCAATAGCAATTATTTTTATTTGAAATGGAGAAAAGTGAATGAATTTTCAGCTCTCATAGGGAAGTTGTACTATGATAGATAAAACATGCTAGCATCTTTATATGATGTTGGCTTGCTGTTGGTGATTTCACCACACACACAGAAAGAGCAGGGTAACTATTGAGCAGAAAAAGCGTAAGTCCAACCAAGTCCAAAAAGCTGTCTTGTCAAGTTCCTTTCAGCTCATATCACTGGGGAAGCTGAAAAACTGAAACTCTTCTGGCCAAGACTACAGTGATGCATAGGCTGATCAATATAGGATGGGCACTACAGAATGAGCCTGTCCTTAATCTTTAGGCACTGAACTCTATTTGCTTCACCCAAATTCTCTTCCCCATATATCCAATGGTTCCACAGATGGCCCAAACTTATTGACACCTTACACCAGAAACACATGGAAACAAAGGATTCAAACTCTGATACTGTAGAACTTGTTTAAAATAACAATTTCTCTTTTTTTTTAAGTGTGGGGTTCAAAGACATATTCCTGAAACTATCAACAGCTACTAGAGGTCAGTTAGGGCTATCAATTTCACATTAATGTGAGGAATTAAAGTCTGGAGTTCACTGTGCCATGTTCTAGCAGCTACATGTAAGAAGAGAGGGTACCATGAAGCAATGACTTGGAGATGGTCTACAGGAAAAGAATCCAGCCAGCTCTGAAGTCGCTGAGATATAGGCAGAATGTAATAGTAGGCATGGGACATGATGAAATCTAAGTTAGTAATTAGAAATGGAAGATGGCTCAACCTTTATTCTCCTGCCATAATAAATATCTCTATTGTTCATTACTGTGTGTGATCACATACAAAGAGATAATTAATTCTTGTAAGCTAAAGGGCTCAAGTACTCAACTCATTGTCTCCTTCATATGTGAGATTAATTTGATAATTATGGATATAGGATGAACTCTATGGAATATTTATTTACAGAATTTGACGTTAAACAGCTCTCACCTGATTTAAAAAGTATTCCACTAAGATACCTTTGTTAAGTTTCTTACAATATCAGACATATTTCTTGATTAAGAAACTTCTTTAGAGAGTCATTGAGAGTGTGTATATGAGATTACTAGAAAAGAATGCTCATTGGCAAGGTAGTGATTGCTTATGTGATAATACATCCAAGGAAGGATATGAAGAAACAAGACCATAATTGATAATTTGTCTTCCTAGAAAAGAGGGAAAAGAGAGAGGTTCTAAACATAAGAAACATTTTGAGCAATTAAGAATAGTATCTTCTTTTAGAAAAGAAAGAGATCAATTTCAGAAAACAGAAAAACTAAAACCATTGTATTTATCCAGTTTGTTTTACTCTACCTATTATCCTAATAACATGATCCCTATAACATCAGTCTTGATTTAAATAGCCTATACATCCAGTGGAAGGACTAATGTATTAGTCAGGCAGCAGTGTAGCAGTGTGTGTGTGTGTGTATGTGTGTGTGTATGTGTGTGTCATAGAGATCTTATAGTTGACTGGGAGACATTGTCAAATTAATAAAATACATTCTGTGTGAGGATGTCAACTACTCCCTGAAGTAAACTTGATGTGAAATGGGGTCCTAAAGGTGAAATGTTGAGAATAGATAGCTTCCTGAAACTTATTTCTAAGTCAAAATATGCAGTAAAGCAGCAATCAAGACCTGCTGAGCACAGGTAAGATAAGAATTCGAAGAAGCCTTTGTGAGCTAAGGGAACTTCTGATTTGGGGTTATAAGTGATGGTGTCTCTACATATAAAGAGCTCAGCATATAAAGAGGAAATGCTCAGTACTGCTACTGGCAGTGTGGAGATTTGGATCCCTTTGAAGCAAGACATAGATGCCATGTTTCTAAACTGTAAGAAATAAAGGTAGGATATATTATAAGTCTGATGTGATGGTTCATGAAAGTAGGAATCTCTTTGGCTTCCAGAAAGAAGGCTAATGGTGGCTTATAATTTCCTTTTCATTGTTCACTTAGCTACATCCTTCAGTTTGACTATATTCTCTGCCATCACTGCTAACAATCTCCTAACACAGCACACTACAACTTTATCCTTCTTTGAACACTACAACTTTATCCTTCCTTGAGTCTCACAGTAAACTTCCAGGAAGCTTTCTTTGTAATAAAAGATCTCTTAAGCCCACCACTGCAGGCCCCAATACCATCATGTACTCAAGTAATTGATGCAAAGGGGGAATCCTTATCAAGGACCCAAGTAGAGTTGTAAGGGGATATTAAAACAGTTGCTGTATGCTCTTCAAAAGTATCAAACCCACTGTAGTCTACTTTGGTGTTTTTCAAATCTTTGTCAAATAGTGCTTTATTACATATTTCAAAGTAGCTAGAAAAGAAGATTTTGAATATTCTGATATAAAACACAAATCTTTCACATAATAGATTTGATAAATACCCTGATGTGCTTATTATCTTATATGTACAGTTACAGAAACCTATATCTTATATAGATTATTAATATGCATAATAGTCATATGATAATAATACTTTAAAAATAAAAAATGAGCACCTAACCTAAGATGAGATACTAAAAAGACATTTTCCTGGTTAATGGTTTGAATAGAAATGATTGAAACTTAGATATTGTGTTGGTTTGAATGAAAATAGCCCCCATAGGCCCATACTAAGTAGCATTATTAGGTGGTGCAGTCTTGTGGGAGTAAGTGTGGCTTTGCTGGAGAAAATATGTCACTTCAGGTGGGCTTTGAGGTCGCAGATACTCAAGCCAGGCCCAATCTTACTCTTTTCCTTCTCACAGCAATGTTGCACTCTCTTCCTACTTCCTGCTGATCTTCACGTAGGAATCTTATCTACCTTTCCAGCATCTTATCTACCTGCATGCTAGTATGCTTCCCTTCATGATAACAAGGAACTAAACCTCTGAATAATAAGCCAGTCTAATTAAAATGTTTATTTTATAAGAGTTGTCATGGTCATGGCAATAGAATTCCTAAGACTTATGATACAGGACCAATAAATGATGGGGGCATGGTATTAAGTGCTTTCTGGGTTATAAATGAGGTTGAGCAAATACATGCATATGCATCCAATAAAATACAGAAAATAGCATTGTGATTCAAGTTCACTATATATGTTGGGAACCATGAGAGCCCTGAGATAAATATCCTGCCCCAGCTAATTGAGAACCCGGAGATT
>NW_022196898.1:106270639-106270928 GCF_008632895.1 Mastomys coucha | reverse complement strand
CTCCAAAAAACAAAAATACAAACAAAAACAAACCCCTGTTGCCTCCCCCCTCCCCATGCCTGCCACCCAGCCCTTTCCCACTTTCTGGCCCTGGCATTCCCCTATACTGGGACACAGAACCTTCACAGAGCCGAGGTCCTCTCCTCCTATTGATGATCGATTTTGCAATCCTCTACCATACACATGCTGCTTGAACAATCAGACCCCTCTATGTGCGACTAGACCAGAAAAGAAATTTCTCCCGTCACATAATAATCAAAACACCAAATGCACAAAACAAAGAAAGAAT
>NW_022196898.1:106269649-106270530 GCF_008632895.1 Mastomys coucha | reverse complement strand
TTCTTTATTCACAGGTTGTGACCCTCCTCGTTCCCCCAATAACGTGACCTGCAGGCCAGGTCAGGTGGTGCCCGACGTGGGGCTCGAGGCACAGGTCACCTCCCAGACGGATTAAGATCGCGATCGAATCCAGGTTCATGACACTGCTCACCCGGTTGCTCAAGTCATTAGGTAAGCCATCCGTCTTAGACATCTCAAGAATGGGCCATTCCATGTCTAAAGAAGTCCGCTTTATAAAGGACTTAAAAGAAGCTCTCAGAGAGAGGGGCATAAGGGTAAAGTAAAAGGACTTGGTAAGATTTTTTATCTTTATTGATGAGACATGCCCTTGGTTTATGATTGACGGGCCAATTATCCACACCGAGAAATGGCAGAAGATTGGTTGTGAACTTAATGAAAAAATAAAACTTGAAGGAGACAAAGCAGTCACGGCAACGATCTTTACATTTTGGGGTCTCATCTGAGACATTCTTGAGGGCGTTGACTCAGATTCGGGAAAACATCAGCTCCTCTCAGTTGCAGAACTCTGTCTCTCACAGTCCTGGCCTGGGTCCCGTCCCCCTTCTCGACCGCCCTCTTGCTCTCCATCTCAGGCCTCTATTTCCTTTACTCTCATTGATATGCCACAGGAGAACTGTCAGATTCTGCCCTTGCCTGCTGCCGCTCCCTCTTCTCCCCTCTATCCACTTCTCCCCTCACAGGTCCCTCCAGTTCCTTCCCCTTGTCATCATCCTCCTCCCTATGCGTCTCCTCTGTGGAGAAGGGCCTTTCTAAACCTCTCTGCGCTCCAGTCTTCCACCAACCTTCTGCGCCCATAAAACCCACCTCTTCTCCCTCTGTCCCTGCTGCCTTCCTCGCAACTCCTGAACCGCTCGACCCTG
>NW_022196898.1:106267313-106267536 GCF_008632895.1 Mastomys coucha | reverse complement strand
GAATCAGGTTGACTCCACTACCAAACCGGTGCAGGTCCACTATCATTGCCTTGACACTGAAGAGCCATTGCAGGCTCCCATCTCTGTGGCCCTGAGAGCCCCAGACTCCCTGCCCTTTGGCCAGCATCTCAACTTTTGGGTCTTACAAGAAGGACGCTGGAAAGATAGGTTTTGCCTTGGGTCTTGCTAAGAATGGTCCATCCCATCTCCCCCTCTACTCAAA
>NW_022196898.1:106262408-106266774 GCF_008632895.1 Mastomys coucha | reverse complement strand
CAAGCAATGCTTCCTTGAGTCCTGTCGTCTCTCTCGCCCATCCTTTATTCACAGGTTGTGACCCTCCTTGTTCCCCCGAATAACGTGACCTGCAGGCCAGGTCATATATACAAATTGGAATCCTCAAAATGACAGAATTCTTCATTTTATTAGAGCAAGAGCTACTCTTGAACTAGTTTGTCACAGTGCATTCAGGATTTTAAATTTTCCATGTACTTGCAACTCAGTAGAAGCGAAAATAATCATAACTCATGCTGACTCTGGCTGAGTTCCCTGTGTTCCCAGGAGTTCATATCACTGCATCTGAAAATAAGGCAATCTCACCAAGAACTACACTGGTCTCCAGATGACTCTCTGTAAGCTTTCTATTCTTCACAGGCAGTGTAACAGTGGTGGATGGGAACAGAAGATGTTCAAGTGTTTAATTTTGGCATTTAGATTCATATATAATGAGGATTTCTTATATTTATTTTGCATCTAGTCTTGTGCTTTTTCTATCAGAAACCATTATCTGCATCTCAAAGATAGCACAGAGAGACTCAATTTTGGCCATGGAGCAGATGACCTATCATAGATTGTACTGTGTGCTGATATGTCAGTAGGTCAAATGTTTGAAAAGTATAGGATTGTACAGACTATCTCTTACCATACTCATAAGCTAATGGAAATTGTGTTTATTGTACTAGGATAAATATGAATATTATAACTATGTTTTATCAAGTGCCCATTGTGTCCTAGGTTTTTTTTATATAATGCTGTGTTCATATGAGTGACTTTCTTGTTCAGCTTCAGTTGGAATCCTAAAACTAAGATGAGTTGGAAGTTATAATAGGTTCCAATTATTAACGATCAAAAACTTATCCAAAACCTTGAAGCTTCAAACAGTATTTTGTATTGGGTATAGCAATGTATGTTAATAATTCTAATGCTCAGGATGCTGAGTCAGGAGAACCACATGTTTGAAGCCACATTGTGAGATCCTATATGATAGTAACAAGAAAAAGAGAAGTGCATATTATGCTGATAAATGCCGTGGGCAAAAGAATCAGGTATACTATCTATGGCTTCAGCTGCCTCCAAGGCCAAGGGTAACTTAAAATGTAGGCCCAAATTGTTTGAAGGCTAATTTATCCATATATTTGGCCCCATGAGAAACAAACACAAAGCTTGAAACTGACATCTAGACTTTCCCTTTGTTTTGGCTCACCACAGTGTAGTCATCTTGCATATAACTTTCTCAGCTATGGATTCTGCGGTTCTAGAACAAATGTTTCATAGCATAAAACCATACAAGGTCATTCAAGGTCACTTCCCCTAATTTTGTTGGAGCCTACTTACTTTCAAGGCAGTATAATCTCTCCTATTAATAATGGACACAGAAATGTCAACACTATATTTTTTAAAAGTCAAAGCATCTGCACATAGAAGGGAAAAGTTGTCAGTTTAAGTTGCTATAAGAGAATAAGGGAGGGACCTTAGATGAAATGCCTGACAGTAGGGAGAAGGAACTTAGAGAGAGAACCCACCTCCAGCAGGAAGACAAAACAGGGCATCAAGTGAAGGATGGGGTTGCCATCCCACAGTCACATCTCTGACCAATAATTGTTCCTGTCTGAAAGAATTGCAGGGATGTAAATGGAGAGGAGTCTGAGAAAAAGAAGATCTAGTGACAGGACCAAAGTGAGATTCCCCTCAAGGGGAGGTCCCAAGGTCTGACACTATTACTGAGTCTATGGAGTACTCAAAAGGGCACCTATCATGACTGCTGTCCGAAAGACCCAACAAGCAGCTGTAAGAGTCAGATGCAGATATTTGCACCAAACCAATGGACAGAAACAGCTGACTTTTGTTGAATTAGGGAAGTCTAAAAGAAGCTGAGGAGAAGTGAGATCCTATAGGAGGACCAGCAGTCTCAATTAATCTGGAACCCCTGAGATTTCTCAAATACTGGACCACCAAACAGACAGCATACATCAGCTGATATGAGGCCTGCAACACACATACAGTAGAGGACTTCCAGGTCTGTGTCCATTCAGAGAAGATGCACCTAACCCTCAAGAGACTGGAGGCCCCAGGGAGTTTAGAGGTCAAGTGGGGTGCCAGTAGGGTTAGGGTTAGGGTTAGGGGAAATCCATGTGGAGACAATGGGGGGGTTGTGGAGAAGTCAAAGGGTGGATCCAGGGAGGGAATGGAACATGGAGTGTAAAAAATAAATTAATTTAATAAAATAAAGGGGAGAGAATATCACAGGCTGGTTAGTTTAAAGAGTACTTGTTTAAATCTTAGAATTCGAGAAAATTGAGATTCTTCACATCCATTGCCTAGTGAGTACAGTTTTCTCAATTACATACTTCAAAAGTTGTGTTATATTCTCACTACAAGTATAACACACACAGTAAATGGTAAAGAGCTTGGTATGAACTCTTTTTAAGAGTACTAAGACCATTCATGGGCTCTTAGCCTCATGGCCTACTTATATACAAAAGTTTCTACCTCCTAGACGTACTGCATTTATCGTTAAGGTTTCAGCATATAGATTTCAGAGAGGAACAGATATCTAATTTATGATGGATTGTGTACTGAAATCTAAAATCAGCAATAAAATACAATATTTATTTAGGATAATAAAACAAATACATGGGTAAGTAGTTTGAGAATGTAATTTTGTGAGAAATGGCAACTCTGTCCATATTTCTTAACTGTAAAACAATTAAAAAGAGATGTGAGAGAAGCTTCCTTTTTTCTTACTGGCAGTAAGAGATGCTTGGTAAATTTGCAGAGCTTATTTTGATAGGTACCTCTTGAATTTTGTGGGATAGAATGAATGGGATCACACTCATAATTATAAAGTCTAAAGCTGATTTGTAATTAATGATCCATGGTAGCCTAGATATCCAAAGAAGCCTAAAGCTAGGTACCCCTCAGAACCATTCTGGGCAGGGACACTTATGTCATCACAAAGTACAAGCTGTGAGTTGTCTGGGGAATACTGTAATTAATTCTTCCATTAACTAAAAAGGACAGATTGGGAAAGATCTTTACCAATCCTACTTCCAACGGAGGATTAATATCCAATATATACAAAGGACACAAGAAGTTAGACTCCAGAGAACCAAATAACCTTATTTAAAAAAACGGGGTACAGAGCTAAACAAAGAATTCTCAACTGAGGAATCTCAGATAGCAGAAAAGCATATAAGGAGCTGTTCAACATCCTTAGTCATCAGGGAAATGCAAATCAAAACAACCCTGAGATTCTACCTCACACCAGTCAGAATGGTTAAAATGAAAAACTCAGGTGAGAGCAGATGCTGCTGAGAATGTAGAGAAAGAGGAACACTCCTCCATTTTGGGTGGGATTGTAAGCTGGTACAACCACTCTGGAAATCAGTCAGGAAACTGCACAGAGAGGTATGGAGCAATTGGGCATGGAAAACTAGTGTTAGCCACAAGAAAGTCCAAGATGCCAGGAAAGCAAGAGGGTCCCAGGACCCAACAGGGATGACATTAGCTGAAATACCCAACAAAGGGAAGAGAGAAGCTGTAGAGACCATATCCAGAAGTTAGGCACAGCTTCCAGTTGAAGGCTGGGGCCATCCACCCATCTCCAAAATTTTAACGCAGAATTGCTCCTGTCTAAATAAAATAAAGACACAAAGAGTAGAGCAGAAATTGAAGGCAAGACCAACCAAGACTGCCTCACTTGGAGATCCATCCTATATGCAGACACCAAACCCAGATACTATTGCTGATGCCAAGAAGTTGTTGCTGACAGGAGCCTGATATAGCTGTCTCCTGAGAGGCTCTGCCAGAGCCTGACCAATACAGATGGTCCCATTGGACTGAGCATGGGGACCCCAATGGAGAAGTTAGGTGAAGGACTGAAGGAGCTGAAGTGGTTTGCAACTCCATAGGAAGAACAACAATATCAACCAACCAGATCCCCCAGAGCTCCCAGGGACTAAACCACCAACCAAAGAGTACAAGTGGAGTGACCCATGGCTCCATCTGCATATGTAACAGAGGATGGCCTTATCTGGCATTAATTAATGGGAGGGCAGACCCTTTGTCCTGTGAATGCTTGATGTCCCAGTGTTGGGGTATGCTGGGCAGTTAGATGAGAGTAGGTGGGTAGGAGAGCACTCCCATAGAATCAGGGAGAAGGGAGATGGAATAGATAATTTGTGGAGAGAAAATTGGGAAATGGGATAACATTTAAAATGTAAGTAAATAAAATAACCAATAAAAATAAAATAAAGGCTCTCTGCTCCTTCCTGTTCCAGAGACAGCTGTGTCTTTTTGTGCAGTGCCAGCTTCGTCATATAGACAAAAAGGTGAAAGTTGGTGTGAACAGATTTGGCCTTAT
>NW_022196898.1:106249627-106262143 GCF_008632895.1 Mastomys coucha | reverse complement strand
GACCTCAACTACATGGTCTACATGTTCCAGTATGACTCCACCCATGGCAAATTCAACAGCACAGTCAATGCTGAGAATGGGAAGCTTGTCATCAATGGGAAGCCCATCACCATCTTCCAGGAACAAGATCCCACTAACATCAAATGGGGTGATGCTGGTGCTGAGTATGTTGTGGAGTCTACTGGTGTCTTCACCACCATGGAGAAGGCCGGGGCCCACTTGAAGGGTGGGGCCAAAAGGGTCATCATCTCCTCCCCTTCTGCTGATGCCCACATGTTTGTGATGGGTGTGAACCATGAGAAATATGACAACTCATTCAAGATTGTCAGCAATGCATCCTTCGCCACCAACTGCTTAGCTCCCCTTGCCAAAGTCATCCATGACAACTTTGACATTGTGGAAGAGCTCATGACCACGGTCCATGCCATCACTGCCAGTCAGAAGACTGTGGATGACCCCTCTAGAAAGCTGTGGCGTGATGGCTGTGGGGCTGCCCATAACATCATCCCTGCATCCACTGGTGCTGCCAAGGCTGTGGGCAAGGTCATCCTAGAGCTGAATGGGAAGTTCACTGGCATGGCTTTCCATGTTCCTAACCCCAATATATGAGTTGTGGATCTGACATGCTACCTGGAGAAACCTGCTAAGTATGATGACATCAAGAAGGTAGTGAAGCAGGCATCTGAGGGCCCCCTGAAGGGCATCCTGGGCTACACCGAGGACAAGGTTGTCTCCTGAGACTTCAACAGCAACTCCTATTCTTCTACCTTTGATGTTGGGGCTGGCATTGCTCTCAGTGACAACTTTGTAAAGCTCATTTCCTGGTATGACAATGAATATGGCTACATAAACAGAGTGGTGGAACTCATGGCCTACATGGCCTCCAAGGAGTAAGAAGCCCTGGACCACTCACCCCATCAAGGACACTGAGAGCAAGAGAGAGGCCCTCAGTTGCTGAGGAGTCCCTACCCCAACACTGAGCATCTCCCTCACAATTTCCATCCCAGACCCCCATAATAACAGGAGGGGCCTAGGGATCCCTCCCTACTCACTTGAATGCCATCAATAAAGTTCACTGCACCCAAAAGTAAAAAAATAAAAAGTAATATATAATAAAGATAAGCACTTTGGCTCTGTTTGACCTTATACCAGGATGTTCTCCTGCTTCACAGTGGCTAAGAAGCAGAGGAACCAGCTAAGCATGAACTAAAATCTTTCATGTTATAAGCCAAAATAAATTCTTCTTTAAGAAAAAAAAAAAAAGAAAAATAAGAACCAAAAAGGACCTGGCATGAAAGAGCTAGAAGCATTAAAAGGAAACGTTTAAAGGAACTTGGCCAATCAGATGTATACTGCCACTGTTGCCAAGGATTTGATATCAAAGATATACCAAGCAAATAAATAAACAGCCCCAGGTATGTACCATACATAGATTGCACCACTTCATGATGGCAAATGAGTATTCTTATAGCTCTGAACTTCTGCTCCTTCCACTGTGTCAAAAGGCAACCATCTGGAAGGAAAATGCCTTATCAAAATTTGAATCCCGTCCACTAGAGGATATGGAAAGGCAATCTTCAATTGACTGATAATCCAGAGCTTAGACTGCCTGTGGACTGAGGTGTCATTAAAACCTAGGGAAAGAAAGTATTCTTGGAGTTCCTGAGAATTACTAATATTATATGGTATCTGTCAGATATTTTAATTCCTGGTTAGATATTTAAAAGTTCTAAGCAATAGCAATCATTGGAAAAGCATCAAGTATGCTTGCTTCCAAATATTTCTAATAAATGTGACTCATGAACATTAAATATTTTTTATTGATTAGAGACATAGAAAGAATTATTATCCCATGAAGCAGATAAATTAAGGGTTTATCTGTACCATTTGTGCAGTAAGGCCTAGCATCTTTATGTCCTTGCATTGTGCACAGGTCATCTGCGTGATGGTTGCAGTGAAAATAACACAGAAAAAAATAATGCCATGCCAATTTCTAGGCCATAGCAGTGAGAATCTGACAGTCCTTTGTTTTAAGTAACCCTCTCTAAGATCTGGATCTATAATGAAGTTCATTTCCCTGAGATTTTCATGCCCTTCAGCTGGAGCCAGCTAAGCCTAAAGTCACTTTAGACAGGTGTCAGAGCAGGAAGTCAAGTCATAGAGAATGATTTCAACTAGCTCCATCTCCCAAAGGAATCACACCAAGTAACCTCAGCTGATACTTCACAGAAGAGGGAAATGACACAGCTGAACCCTGTCTAAATCAATCATTTATAAAGGGACAAGACATGGTACACATTGATGGTTATTATTTCAAGCTATGAGGCTTAGAGAAAATTTTACATATTAATAAATACACTAAAGATTCCCATCTTGTAAATAAGGAAACAGATTCTACAACATTAGATTTTCTCAAGAAAATCTTTAGCAAATTATAAATAATATTTAAAACTTTTTCAACTGCTCATTATTTTCACATGAGTAATAACATTGTACCTTGGTTTTCCTATAACAAATGTGTAAGATATATAAAGATCTCATGATATATAAGATGTATAAGATGGCTCATGATCTCAAAGGTTTTAGTCCATGGACAGTTGATCCTATTACTTTTGAGGTGAGAATGAACCAGCAAAGTATGTTCTGCTGTGTGTAATAGGGCAATACTGCTTACCACATGGATGCTGGGAAGCACAGAGGCCAAGAGGAGCTAAGGTCCCATAACCATTCAAGAACATAGTCCTAGTTATATAAGTTACATAACTTCCTTCAACTATATTGTGTCAAGTTAAGGACCAATATTTAGCATAAAGACCTTTAGGGAGTATCCTGCCTTGGCTCCCAAAGACTCATGTTCACCTCATAAAAGCAATATGTATTCTGTACACTACCAAGACTCTCCAGTCTTCAACATTCCTAAAAGAGTCCAATATTATTGTTTCCTCAAATATTTAAGACAAACTCTGTTTTTAAAAAGTGGGGAGGAGAATTTCATGCTTGTCCCAGTATACAATGGCAAGAGAGAGATGGGATATCTTTCGAAGGACAAAAACAAGAATCAAAGCAAAAGTGAAACCTAGCAAGGCAAATACTAAATCCTATATAGCACAATGTGGGCTCCAAAATTCTTGGGCAATCTTGCTTCTAGGACCCTTCTAGATAGAGTACTTTGATAATCTGATAACTTTTTAAACAGTCTGCCCACCATCTGCAGCCTTGCTCAGTAGACATTCTACACTATTAGCAGCTATAACTTTGTGGAGTCTTCAATGACACTCTAAGTTCAAACTAAGGAATCAAACTAAGGAATCTTCAATGACACTCTGAATTCAAACTAAGGATTCACTACTGAGGGGCTTCTTATAGGGGTTATGAACATATCATTGTGGGTCTACATTCTGCCCTGCCTTTGTGGTGCTCAGCACTACTGTTGAGGAGGCAAAACTAGGGGACTTTGACTGCATTTGCCTTGCTCCATGGTGCTGGGCTTCAGGGAAGTGATGAGCACTGCTCAGGGGGTAGGAAAATGCAGCCTAAGATGTGGGAAGCTGAAACTGGTGTTCTTGCTAGAAAACCACACAGAGAAGTGGGGAATGAAGTGTAGGGGTCTATGGCCCATGACAAAGATGGGATGGGGGCTCCCAAACTCCTGGAACTCAGGTGTCACTGCTGAGTTATGAGGAGTTGAGCAGGGAGGGGAACAGGTTGACAACAGGTTGACAAGCTGGGGCTGGGGAAGTGGGAGCTCCAGCTTAGGGCATCTGTAATTGTCCTTAGTCCAGCAATGGTTGTCTGGGGGTGCAAAGAAGCCTTTTACAAGAGACTTAGGCTGTGGTTTGGTAGTTGAAGACCTTCTCCATGCTCCCCACAAAGATTCTTGATGAAAGAGACAGTCCGTGTTTATCCACACTCTTTATTGACTGTTCAACTTGGAAAATGGATGCATGCCAACGTCTCAGAGTGGACCAGAGATTAAATACCTTTTGCAGGGAGGCTAAACCCTCAGACCTCTAGGTATCTCATTAGCTTGGAGAACTCTGTTTTAGGCTAAGTGACCACCAGTCACATTTTCTTATGTGGAAAGGGTGGCACTCGTTCCAGGCCAGGAATCTGGATGGGAGTAGGAAATTACCTGCCATCTCAGACCCACTTTACCTAATGAAGTGTCCCAGCATGGGCCACTGTTCCACATATAATGTTCAGCCTGTCACTACAGGCTTCTCTTTGAGATCTACATAGAAGCTTCCAAGACCCTATAGTTCTTGCATTCTTCACTCCTGCAAAAGCAGCTTCATTCTGGCAATGCCAAGTTATACTGATGCCCTGAGCTATTCCTGGACTTCTTGAGCCAGTGCTGCAGTAGACTGTGGGTATAGCAACAAATAAGATCAAATTATTGGAGCTAAGGAAACTGAATAGACTTCATGTGCCTTGTAGGGTATACTTTCTTTTTTCAATTATTTAAGAATCTCATATTTTGAACATACTCACCTCTAGTCCTCCCCTTACATTCCACTCACTGCCCCAATCCTTTTGCTCCTGTTAGGATCACTTCTTTCTTTCTTTTATTACTAACATGAGGAAATGAATCCCACAGAAAGAACTCCCTTAAGTGATCCTATGCAAATGTGTTCCCTGGGGCTCTCTTCTCAAATGGGAGGGTTATATTTTGATATCTTTGAATCTATTGTATATACTGTCTTGCCATTTCTAAGTTCCCCTTGAGGTGTCTTCATACTGCTAAAGTGCAAAGACTTGATTAGTTTTTAAAAGGTTAATCTCTTTACCAACTGCATTCTCCTTGGAGACAACATTAAAAGAGGTATTTTTTTTTTTCTGGCCAAAATAAGTTTTCCAAAATGTTCCTATCCTTCATGCATTTACTCTTCTGATAGTTAAGATAAAAGCAGAATAACAGCTACTCCACTTGAAGAATGCTGACTACCTCAAAAGTCCTTCAGCAGAAAAATTAGCCTAGCACTTAATGAGTTGATAGTTTTTTTGAAATATCATGGGGTAGCTTATGATAAATGTCCAACAAAGTTTATTTTTTATGAATCCCCATAACTATGACATTTAATGTCTGCATTAATTTTACAATTTTATTCTTAAATACTACCAAAATCTCTCATTCATCTCCACTTATGCCATACTAGTCTTCTTGTACAATGCTTATCAAAGTCCTACAAGCCAGCCTTAATAGCTGTTAATTTTTTTATTTGTTTTTTATTAGATATTTTCTTTATTTACATATCATATGACTTTTCCTTTCTCAGTTTCCCCTCAAAAAATAAGAGATTAAAAAAAAAAAAACCCTCAAAACAACAAAAACAAATCACTGCTGCCTCCCTCCTCCCCCTGCTTGCCACCCCACCCTTTCCCACTTATTGGCCCTGGCATTCCCCTACACTGGGGCACAGAACCTTCACATAGCCAACGGTCTCTCCTCCCATTGATGATCGACTTTGCAATCCTCTACTATACACATGCTGTTAATTTTTATCTCAGGCCATAGCAACACCTACACATCTTTATACCAATTTTCTGTGTTGGTTAACAACATTCCTGAGATAACCAGCTTAAACAAAGAAAAGTTGTTTAGGCCCAGTTTGATCATCTGGTTCATTGCTTTAGAAGCTCTGAAGATATAAGGCATCATGAGAGTGACTAGGAAGCTACTCAACCCATGGTAGCCAAGAATCAAAAGAAAATTCAGTTCAAGGACCTAATATTTGTTTCAAAGCATGTTCCCAGATAAATACTCCTTAAAGTTGTCACCAAACTGAAGATGAGGTAATTAACATATGTGCCTTAGCATTAGGAGGTATCACAGGTTCAAGCTGTGTTGTAACACAAAGCCAAATAGCTGGCCTACTGCAGAAGGTCTTTGTTGTTGTTACACCCTCTTATTTATTGCTCATATAGATCAAATAAGATCAAATTACTGGAGCTGAGGAAATGGAATAAACTTGAAGTGCTTTGTAGTGTATACTTTCTTTTTTTAAAATTATTTAAGAATCTCATATTTTGACCATACTCACCTCTTCAGGTCCTCCCCTTACCTTCCATTCACTGTCCCAATCCTATTGCTCCCAACATTGAAATCACTTCTTATTTTCTTTCTTTCTCAATAAAATCTAGTGTGTGTTGCCCAGGTAGTCTCTGTATTGCAAACTGCTTGGTCTGCAGTCAGGCAACCAGAAATTTCATTGTAAAAATAAAAATATAAAAACAATCTATTTTTTCTTCTCTGAATAATGTTAAGGAAGCAGTGTTTTGCAGTCACCACAGGGAAGATGCACATATTGATGTGTTAGAATGGCAAGTCGCTTCAGAATATACCACACTCTAGGCCCGAACAGTTCCACATATAAGAGGTTTAATAGAGAGAGAGGGGGCAGTAACATGGAAAGAGAGGAGGGGGAGAGAGAGAGAGGAGGAATGTTCCCTGTATATATATGGGTTTTGATATAGTGGCTGCAGGTAAAAGTGGGAGGTGAGCCCAATAGATTCTGGGAATATGGTGGCTGTTGCCCCGGTAATAGGTCCATGAGACCCGCCTATGCATCCCCACAGGCTTTGGATGCCCTGATGCTAACATACCTCCCTTTTTGATATTATAAAGAGAAGGAAAGAAAAACGGAAGGGGAAGCAGATGGTGAAAAGGGAATGAGGGGCATCATGTCTCTTAAGCTACTTTCTGCTGTCTAGGGGCATTGTCAATGGGGTGTGGGGGTTGCTGGCTTTCACCATTGGGATCCACTTGGCAAACGTTTGCATCAGGTTCCTCTGTGGACAGTGGCTCATCTGTTGGCAGCAGCTGGTAATCCTGTAACAGGAGCTAATTAAGAGTTTGGTTAGAAATTTTTTGTATTTGTTGTTGAAGAAATGTAGAGACAAGATTAATGAGGCAGGGAGCAAATAACACCAGGAAGATGACTAGGAAAGGAGTTACAAATGGGAGTACCCACTTCCATATGGGGTTTTCAAAAATCTCAGAACTGGAGGTCTCATGGTCCCTGACAAATTTTTTATGTCTGACTGTAGCTCCTGGATTTTCTTTCTTACTAACCTGGATTGGTTGACACAGAAGCAGCATTCTTCTTGGAGGAGCAGGCAAAGACCACTTTCTTTAGCTGTCAGGACATCTAGTCTGCTGTCTGTTCTGAAGCACCATGGCTGCCAAACAATCGATCTGTTTTTGGATAGTAAGCACAGTTTCAGACATTTTTTGAAAATCGATTTGAAATGGAGAAGTGAATGTATTATATTGGATCATGGAAGTTGTTATCCATGCGACTCCAGTACCAACACCTATGGCTATTCCCATAGCAACCAAGAGTGGCACAACTTGGACTGCCCTTTTATGCTGGGCAGCTATCATATCTGCAACTGGGATTGTCAGGGGCTTGTTTCCCTGGATTACTCCCAGTTCAGGGAAAAGAAGTCATATGTGAAAACCTGACCAGCTAGCAGGTAGGCAATGATAGGCATGAGTGCCACAAAGAATTGATGTGTTTTGGATTGTAGGGCATTGTGGCAGAGATGATACATCAAGGGTTATGGTTCTATTGCAGTCTAGGGAGCTCAGCATTCCCATTGAATGAGTCCCAGAGGCTTTAAAACAGGTTTCCATGCAAAAGAGAGGGACAGAGGTAAGGTATGGAGTCAGGGCGACACTGGAGCCAGAGCAACTGACAAAGGGTGAGGTAACTTTACTTGGCAATATCACTGGAGATGCTGTAAGTGACAAGAGTGAGTTAGTTCCAGGGGGTACACATAACCAGCACTCCTTAAAGCATCCAGGTCTGGTGACATTAAGGAGTTGGTATGCCGAGGTCAGGGTCTGAACTAAAAGACGAAATGACAAGTTAGTGCCATTTATGAGGGGTAATGTCAAAGAGATAAGGACCTCAGAGGAGTGTTTGATTATCTCCTCTACTTTTCCGATATCCAGGGGTTGGGCAGTTGAGACATATTTTCTCTAAATATGGATGGTACTTACTGGGGCCCCGGGCTGATTTTTATGATAGAGCTTACCAAGGACTCCTGTCTCCCACCTGGAATCCCATGGGTCTTGTATGTAGAAAAATAGTGTCTTGCAATGTTGATAGAAGAAATGATTGATCCGTGATCCTAGCATATGTATTTAACAAGACCAATATGGGCAGCCCCCATATTCATCTGGCCATTTTCTACAATAATCTTTTGTCTGGTCAAAGAGAAAGCAAGTACAGAGATCATAATATTTAGATGGGATTACAGATACCGGGATGATAGCAATTTGGATTGGTTCCAGGCATCTGGCTATGGAGCAGTTTCCTGACCATATTTGGAAAGACTGTTATCTGTGGTGGTTTCTTGAACCTCAAATCTCCAGATATAAGGACTACCCTGGATGGAAATGAACAGCAGGGGGAGGATGAGAAACCCGTGTCTAATTCAGTGAGGTTGAGCTTGGCTGCTGGAGTGGAGTCTCATTTTCTGGGATTGGGGACAAGGTGGGTGGTCTTGTTGTCCTCTGGAGTTTAACAGAGCATGGTCCTGTTAAGATTGATGTGTATAAAGAAGAGTCATTTTTAGGTGGAGGAATGAAAGGTTTGAGGTGAGACAGATGGACCCAATGAGAGAGTCCCTCAAGTTTAGCAGCTGTAGGGGTCACAAGAATTACTTTAAAAGGGCCCTGCCATTTGAGAGAGAGAGAGGTGAGGGCTGATGACCTGGAGGGGATAGAAGGACTTGGTCTCCAATGTTGATAGGTAGTTGACAGGAGACAGTGTATGGCCGGCTGAGATAGATGGTGATCAGCAAAGTTCCATAGGAGAGAACAGAGGTGGAAAAGTAATGGAGTAAGTAGATGATCTGGAAGGGGAGAGAATTTAGATGAAAGACCTGGAGTTAGGACTGGATGTTCATACATGAGTTCAAATGGAGAGATGAGGAGAGGTCGCTTTGGGAGAGCTCGTAACCTGAAAAGAGCCAGAGGTAGGAGTTTTACCCAATCAAGATGAGGTTTCTGTGACAGCTTAACAAGAGTGGTTTTTAAAAAGCAATTAGTTCTTTCTACCTTACCAGAAGATTGAGGGTGGTAAGGAATGTGAAAATGCCAGGGGATATTTAGGGCCTTAGATAGGATTTGAGAGACTTGGGAAGTAAATTCAGGACCATTGTCTGACTGGAGAGAGGCTGGGACACCAAAAGAGGGGATGATCTCTTGGAGGAGGGAATCAGAAACTGTCTGAGCCCTTTTGTTAGTAGTGGGAAATGCCTCTACCCACCCTGAGAAGGTGTCCACTAAGACCAGGAGGTACTTGGCATGCCTGACAATGGGCATGTGGGTAAAGTCAACTAGCCAGTCAGTTCCAGGAAAGGAACCTCTAGCCTGATGGGTAGGAAAAGGGGTGCTATGATACTTTGAGTTGGGGTCAGACTTCTGACAGATTTTGCAAGAAGCAGTGATAGATTTTAAGAAGCTTAAATTCTCAGGAATAGGCTGTAGGTGGGTCTTAACAAAAGAAGACAATTATTGGCTGTTAGGATGAAAGAGTTGGTGAAGATAGGACAGAGTTTGGCAGGTGTCAGGAGCTAAAGAAGGTGGAGATGTAGGTTGTAGTGTAAGAATGTCCTGAGGAGGATGAGACAAGTCTAGGCCCCTAAGGGACGCAGCTCTAGCTGCTCTGTCAGCTCCGTTGTTTTCCCTAGAGACAATAAAGTCATCTGATCTACAGTGGACAATCCCAATGGCTGTGGGAAGATGGGAGGACTTTAGCATGGCCATAATTTGGTTTGCATTAGTTACTGATCCTCCTTTCGTGGTAAGTAACCCATGTTCCTTCCAGATAGCAGCGTGAAACAGAAGGATATGAAAAGCATATTTGGAATCTGTGTAGATGTTGAGGGATTTTCCCTATGCCAGTTGAAAGGCACAGGTAAGGGCTATTAGTTAAGCCTGTTATTTGTTGGTGTGAGTAGGAAGGGCCTGTGCCTCTACCACCTTGGTGTCTGACACTATGGCGTAACCAGATTTTCTAGCCCCTTTATGTAAAAAGGAGCTGCCATCTGTATACTGTTAGCATCACAACATCCAGAGCCTGTGGTGATACAGGGAAGGTCTACAGACCTGTTGCCAGGGCAACAGCTACCATATTCCCAGAATCCGCTGGGCTCACCTCCCACCTTTACCTGAGGCTGCTATGTCACAACCCATATATATATGGGACAATTCCTCCATCTTGCTCTCTCTCTCTCTCTCTCTCTCTCTCTCTCTCTCTCTCCTCTCTTTCCGTGACACTACCCCTACTCCCTCTCAATTAAACCTCTTACACATTGAACTGTTTGGGCCTAGTGTGGTACTTCCTGATGCGACCGCCATTCCAACACATCATTTGGTGCTGAAACCCAGGATATGGCGGTTTGTGTCAGCACTGGTTGCGCTGCCCTGCGATGGGACCGACAGAGATCACGACCACATGGAGCAGTCCCAACACTGGCAACCGCAACTGCTATCTGTACGTGAGTTTGTGGCCCCCTCAGCTGGCGGCTGCTTGCCCTGTACCAGGGCTACAGCAAGCGCCACAGGACTACAAACTCCTACCACATGAGCCATGTCCCACTCAGGTCCCATTCAGTTCCATGTTTTCCATTTACCAGTCCGCTATAACCAGTCGCACAGACACTGACATATTAATTAATAGGATCAGTCAAGGGGAGGAACTCCAGCTTTCCAGATAAGGCCTGGCCAACCTTCTCTGGAAACTACGGGGTTACAGTCAAGCCTCCCAGTTGACATATGCGTTAGGACTACTGCCATTGGGTGCCCAACCCTCGGAGGCAACTCTCGCTCCCAATCTTTAACCGGGCTCCAGCAGCCATCAAAACCTTGGATCTAGGGTGGGTTGCCTTCCCACAGCAGGCCCGCCAGGGTCTGCTGGATTGCCACTAGGGGTTTCTCATGACGACTTGAACCACTAGCCTTGGCAGTTAACTCTTTGGTGCTTGGATTGTTCTCAGGACTCTTGTACGAACATCCAATCACCGTCCAATGGATACCAGAATATCTTCGACCCATTTCTCCAGGCACCCCACTGGGATGTCTCCTAGAAAATCTCAAATCTTTAAAGCTAATGCCTGACTTGAAGGCACCAAAATTAATATATCTCTGCAATAAGGTCTGGATTAAATATCAACTAGATGAGAGTTCAAAGTAGCCACTTAATGGCAACCTAGATCCAGCTATTTTAAGGGATCTTAATACATACTGCCAGCTAACTGGTAAATGGAAGGAGGTTCCCTATGTTCAAGCATTCATCTATCTCTGTTCCAGTCCCTCCTTGTGCTCTTCTTGTTCCCCAACCCAACTCCTCTTAGCCATGAAATCTACAGAACCTCAAGTTCCTCTAGATGACGCTACAATGCTAGATCCAGCTAATGAACCACCCCCTTTTCACTGTAAACCTGTCTCCACACCAACAAAAACCCAAATTGCTGCCTCAGTTTCTCCTCCTCACGAGGATGCTCCAGAGCCTGCTAGCTCTCCCTCTCCGAACCCCTCCCCTTCTGTGCCAGATGTGGGCCACTCCAAATGCCCCACATTGGCAGCTACCTTCCCAAATAGAAAACAGGCTGGGGTCCTATACTTCTAACACTTCCAAGTTTATTAAAGAGTTCCAGTATATCACTCAATCTTACAGCTTGACTTTCCATGATGTTTATATGATCCTTACTAACAACTTACTTCCTAAGGAACACAGACAAGTATGGGAAGAGACAAGAGTGCATGCAGACGGGATTCACCAGACAGACAACACATACCCAATTGGTTCTGAGACAGTGCCAGAACAGAATCCCCAGTGGAATTACAATTCTACAGGTAATATTTTAGCCAGGGACAAGTTCATTACATGTCTTCTGATTGGTCTTAGCAAAGCAGCCTTAAAGCCAGTAAATTTTGAAAAACTCCAAGAGGTTGTCCAGGACAAGCAAGAGAATCCATCTCAATTTTTAGAATGCCTTATGAGGCTTTATTACAGCATACCAATCTAGACCCTGAAAACCCAGAAGGTAAGCAACTTCTGATGACCTATTTCTTTTCCAAGAGCTACCCCGATATAAGAGCTAAACTTAAAAACCTGGAGAGGGGACCCCTAATTCCACAGGCAGAAGTCTTAGGGCTGGCCTTCAAAGTGTACCATGGGAGAGAATATTAGAATCCGCAAACAAAAATACCATATGCTGGCAAAGGCTGTCCGACCAGCCCCAGCCACTACCCTGGACTCATGGTCTCCTAAGACTTAGAAAACATCAGGCACCTGCTACCTGTGGTAGAAAAGGTCATTGGGCAAAATCCTGCCCTAACTTCCACAAGCCAAGAGGGCCATGCCTTAGGTGCCATCAAGAGGGACATTGGGCTGCTGATTGCCCTCATGTTATGCAAAACAGAGACACTCCAAGATAACCCTCCAACTGATCTCCTAGGCTTGGCTATGGCTGACTGAGGAGGCCTGAGCTCCCCTGACC
>NW_022196898.1:106221514-106249547 GCF_008632895.1 Mastomys coucha | reverse complement strand
TAGCAGGGAGCCCAGGGTAAATATTGTGGTATGTGGGAGGTCCATCTCCTTCCTCTTGGACACTGGAGACACTTACTGGGTCCTGACAGAGTTTTAGGGGCCCACTTCTCCTTCTAGTTCTCCTATTGTCGGGGTAAGAGGACAACCTTACTTCCCTCTCCAGACCCCACCACTTAGCTGCATTTTTAGGGGTTTACTTTTAACCCATTCCTTTTTGGTAGTGCCAATGTGTCCTGTTCCCTTATTGAGAAGAGATCTTCTAACTAGGCTGGGAGCCTCTATTTCCTTTGCTCCTCACATTCGCCTAAACCCAGGCTCGCCAGCGGTTCCTCTGCTCCTTCTCCTAGTTACACTACCATGTTATTTCCTTTACCAGGTTCTCAAGTAGATTCCTGAGTCTGGGACGTCCAGAACCCCTCTATTGCTAAACATCATTCTCCTGTTGTCATCCAATTTCTGGACTCTACCAGGTACCAAGCTCAATCCTTTCTCTCTCTACAGCCTACTCCTGAAGACTTAAGCTTCTTAAAATCTATCACTGCTTCTTACAAAATCTGTCAGAAGTCTGACCCCAACTCAAAGTATCGTAGCACCCCTTTTCCTACACATCAGACTAGAGGTTCCCTTCCTGGAACTGACTGGCAACTTGACTTTACCCACATGCCCACTGTCAAGCATGCCAAGTACCTCCTGGTCTTGGTAGACACCTTCTCAGGGTGGGTAGAGGCATTTCCCCCAACTAACAAAAGGGCTCAGACAGTCTCTGATCTCCTCCTCCGAGAGATCATCCCCCGGTTTGGTGTCCCAGCCTTTCTCCCATCAGATAATGGTCCTGAATTTACTTCCCAAGTCTCTCAAATCCTATCTAAGGCCCTAAATATCCCCTGGCATTTTCACATTCCTTATCACCCTCAATCTTCTGGTAAGGTAGAAAGAACTAATCACTCTTTAAAAACAACTCTTGTTAAGCTGTCACAAGAACTTCAACTTGATTGGGTAAAACTCCTACCCCTGGCTCTTTTCAGGTTATGAGCTCTCCCAAAGTGACATCTCCTCATCTCTCCCTTTGAACTCATGTATGCACATCCAGTCCTAACTCCTGGTCTTTCACCTAAATGCTCTCCCCTCCCAGACCATCTACTTACTCTATTACTTTGCCACCTACGTTCTCTCCTATGGAACTTTGCTGATCACCATCTACCTCAGCCGGCCATATACTATCTCCTGTCCACTACCTATCAACATTGGAGACCAAGTCCTTCTATCCCCTCCAGGTCATCGGCCCTCACCTCTCTCTCAAGTGGCAGGGCCCTTTTAAAGTAATTCTTGTGACCCCTACAGCTGCTAAACTTGAGGGACTCTCTCATTGGGTCCATCTGTCTCACATCAAACCTTTCATTCCTCCACCTAAAAATGACTCTTCTTCATATACATCAATCTTAACAGGACCGTGCTCTATTAAACTCCAGAGGACAACGAGACCGTCTACCTTGTCCCCAATCTCAGAAAATGAGACTCCACTCCAGCAGCCGAGCTTGACCTCACTGGATTAGACATGGGTTTCTCATCCTCCCCCTGCTGTTCACTTCTATCCAGGGTAGACCTTATGTCTGGAGATCCGAGGTTCAAGAAACCACCACAGATAACAAACAGTCTTTCCAAATAGGGTCAGGAAACTGCTCCATAGCTGGATGCCTGGAACCAATCCAAATTGCTATCATCCTGGTATCTGTAATCCCATCTAAATATTATGATCTCTATACTTGCTTTCTCTTCGACCAGACAGAAGACTATTGTAGAAAATGGCCAGATGAATATGGGGGCTGCCCATATTGGTCTTGTCAAATACATAGGCTAGGACCACGAATCAATCATTTCTTCTATCAACATCACAAGACACTTTTTTTCTACATACAAGACCCGTGGGATTCCAGGTAGGAGACAGGAGTTGTTGGTAAGCTCTATCATAAAAATCAGCCCGGGGCCCCAGTAAGTACCATCCATATTCAGAGAAAATATCTCTCATTTGCCCAACCCCTGAATATTGAAAAAGTAGAGGAGATAATCAAACACTCCTCTGAGGTCCTTATCTCTTTGACACCCCTCATAAATGGTACTAACTTGTCATTTCGTCTTTTAGTTCAGACCCTGATCTCGGCATACCAACTCCTTAATGTCACCAGACCTGGATGCTTTAAGGAGTGCTGGTTATGTGTACCCCCTGGAACTAACTCACTATTGTCACTTACAGCGTCTCCGGTGATAATGCCAAGTAATGTTACCTTACCGTTTGTCAGCTGCCCTGGCTCTAGTGTCGCCATGACTCCATACCTTACCTCTGTCCCTCTCTTTGGTGTGGCAACCTGTTTTAAGGCCTCTGGGACTCATTCAGTGGGAATGCTGAGCTCCCTAGACTGCAATAGAACCATAACCCTTGATATATCATCTTTGCCACAATGCCCTATAATCCAAACGCATCAATTTTTTGTGGCACTCAGATATAACATCGCCTACCTGCTAGCTGGTCAGGAGTTTGCACGTTAGTACTTCTTTTCCCTGAGCTGGGAGTGATCCAGGAAAACAAGCCCCTGCCAATCCCAGTTGTAGATATGATAACTGTCCAACATAAGAGGGCAGTCCAAGTTGTGCCACTCTTGGTTGCTACAAAAATAGCCATAGGTGTTGGTACTGGAATTGCAGGGATCACAACTTCCATGATCCAATATAATACATTCACTTCTCAGTTTCAAAGCAATTTTCAAAAAATGTCTGAAACTGTGCTTACTATCCAAAAACAGATCGATTCCTTGGCAGCCGTGATGCTTCAGAACAGACGGGGACTAGATATCCTGACAGCTAAAGAAGGTTGTCTTTGCCTGTTCCTCCAAGAAGAATGCTGCTTTTATGTCAACCAATCCAGGATAGTAAGAAATAAAATCCAGGAGCTACAGTCAGACATAAAAAACTTCAAAAACCGCGAGACCTCCAGTTCTGAGATTTTCAAAAACCCCATATGGAAGTAGATACTCCCGTTTATAACTTCTCTCCTAGTAATCTTCCTGGTGTTATTATTTGCTCCCTGCCTCATTAATCTTGTTTCTACATTTCGTCAATGACAAATACAAAAAATTTCTAACCAAACTATCAATCAGCTCCTGTTACAGGATTACCAGCTGCTGCCCATAGATGAGCCACTGTCCACAGAGGAACCTGATGCAAAAGTTTACCAAGTAGATCCCAATGGTGAAAACCGGCTACCCCCATTGACAACACCCTTAGACAGCAGGAAGTAGCTTAAGAGACACGATGCCCTCATTCCCTTTTCATCATCGGCTTCCCCTTCCCTTTTTCTTTCCTTCTCTTTATAATATCAAAAAGGGAGGTATGTTAGCATCACGACATCCATTGCCTGTGGTAATACATGGGCAGGTCCACAGACCTGTTGCCAGGGCAACAGCCACCATATTCCCGGAATCCATTGGGCTCACCTCCCACCTTTACCTGAGGCTGCTATGTCACAACCCATATATATATGGGACAATTCCTCCATCTTGCTCTCTCTCTCTCTCTTTCTCTCTCTCTCTCTCTCTCTCTCTCTCTCTCTCTCTCTTTCCGCACCACTACCCCTACTCTCTCTCAATTAAACCTCTTACACATGGAACTGTTTGGGCCTAGTGTGGTACTTCCTGACTCGACCGCCATTCCAACACATCATATACCAGTTATAGATGGCCTGAGGCAGTGTGCCCTCTTGTATGTGTGAAGGATGAGGTAATAGTTCCTCTAAAATTTCAGTGCAGGAGTGAGATAGGGAGTGGTCAGTATTAGGTCGAGGAAGAAGATTGGAAATATTAAAAGGTGGGCATGATTGGAAGGTGAGTGTAGAATCCTCTATTAGAGCTACCTGAAGGGAAAGAACCCTAGAGGAAGGTAGAGTCTGTAAGCCTTTATAAGTTAGGAGCTGTGACACGTTATGAGAAGAGAAGAAAGTTATAGGCAACCCAAAGGCTAGGTTTTTTTGACTCTCTAGTAAGGAGTTCAGCAGCTGCTAAGATATGGATACAAGATGCCCATCCCTGGATGGTTAGATCTAGAGAGATGGAGGAATGTTCCTGTATATATATATATATATATATATATATATATGGGTTCTAACATAGTGGCTACAGGTAAAGGTGGGAGGTGAGCCCAATGGATTCTGGGAATATGGTGGCTGTTTCCTTGGCAACAGGTCTGTGGACCCACCCATGCATCTCCACAGGCTTTGGATGCCCTGATGCTAACACATATGAACTCAGAGGTTAAAACAGCATGTACCCAGAGAAAACCCCAGCATAGTGTGTGAGAATGTCAATATGCAATCCCACTACTAGCTGAGGGTATACTTTCCAGTGCTGAATATCAACACTGGAATATTATCACTAATTCCATAATTTTTCCATATTATGTGTTATCTCACATGTGAGCTACATATCCTTCTGTAGGGTGCATGTAGATGAGGGATACCTATTGCACCCATGTACATAGGTACATGTAAGTGAGAGATAATGATGTCAAAGGAATTGTCAGAATGAGCCATACATTGTAGCTAGCCAGCAGCTACACAAACCAGGTTCCTGAAAGAAAGGCAGGGGCCTGGGAATAGGGGAAATTGGATCGCGAGAGAAGTAAGAGATCAAGTCAAAAGATTCCAATCAAGGTCCAATGTGTATATCAGAGTCTGAGAATATATAGGGAAGGGAACCATCCCCCACTATACCAGGATCTTGTGGCCTCACTAACATCTGTTGTTTTGTCAAGGAGGCAGGTGAAGCAGCTCAACAGCCTGTGACTCCTATAGGGAAGATGCAGACTTGGCTAAGCAATAGACCTCACCTAAAGGTGAAGACTCCACCCTAGGTGGGCTAGCTGCTTGTGGCAAGGACAAGGTCTGGTTCAGCCTGCTTGAGGCTGGGGGAGGTCACAATACATCATCCAGAAGAAAATGTTCTAGAAACCAAAACCAAAGATCAGAAGTACTAAAAATAATAATTAGCACTTTTAAGGAAATTTTATTGGATTTTTTTCACATCTTCAAAGACTGTTAGAAAAGTCCAGTAAGGAATTAAAGCAAAGGTGAATAGAATCATGGATGGTGGAGCAGATGCTGCTGAGAGCTACATTCTTAAGGGAAAACCAGATGGGTTTATTGAGCTATGAGATCAGTTGTGAGAGAGTGAACTGGGAATCGAGACTGATCTCAGCGTTCTTACCTAAATAGATGCCAATGGGAGTGGCCAGTAACAGAGACAATAAGGATGGAGCTAGATCAGCACTACCACTTAGAAAGAGTACAATCAAGAGAACATAAATGGTTGTATGTACAGAAAGTGCTGTGGCTGATGTAATATAAAACAACACATGATTTATCACCAAGGGAACCCAACTGTGGGTACTCATACACTGTTAAAACAGCTGTCATGTATTGTACTCTTAGAATCCCACTGGAAAAACAGAAACTATGTCAGCATTTGCATAAAAGGTGTTTTATGTAAAGATTCAGTTACAATCGCAATTACAGTTCTAGGAAGAATGGGAAAAATATATAATCACACTGGCCGATTTTCTTAGATATCTCAATGGGCCAGATTGAATCAGGTGTCTGAAAATAGAGGGTCCATTTCCTGAAGAAGAGCTGATGCCTGATTCAATTCAGTTCAGAGTTCAAGCCTGTTCTTCCTCAGGCCTGCCTTTAAACACTGGGATTGCCAAACTATCCAGCTCAAGCAACCAATATGAGAACTAGAATAAATCTTTCCTCCTTCATGGTTTGTGTCTGGCTGATATCATAGTAATAATAAAGAAAAGTTATCTATAACAGGTTTCAGGTGGATGGAAAGTGAGGGATGAGGAGGGAAGAGTGATAGCATTATCTTGGTATGTATACTAGAAAATTCTCTCCGTGACCTTTTCTATTTACTTGTTGTAAATAATCATATAACCATGTTTTATAAAATAGGCTCTTAATGTAATAAGGGAATTATATTAAAATGATTAAGCAATTCTAGATTTAAATTGGCAAGGATTCCATGATAATCATGGCTAATTTATACAACTGTTTTATTTTTATTGGTTGTTAGGAATAAAATGGTGAATGTGTTATAATGAATGAAGTCAAACTTGTGGGATACAGTGAGTAATCTGTTTTGCCTTCACATGTTTGTTCAAGGGTACCAATTCCCACCAGCAAAGATACCCTAAATTCCATAATGAGCAGCAAATCACAGGTAGGAAAAGCCTCTTTACCTCATTCCTTGTGGAGGAAAACTCTGGAGCAGATTTGATGAACTTCACCTCTGGGTTACTGTGGCCAAATCATCCATCAAAGGCTATTACAAGGAGAAGCACACTCTTAGTCTTCTTCTGACCCTTACGCATGGCTATTTCACACACTTCTTTCATGGCTTAGCTTTTAAACATAGAGTCTCTGACTAAGATTTGTGATACCTGCATAAAATGGGGTCCTCTGAAAAAAATAAAAGCATAAGTGTATGCTGGATTTTACTGTGGTACACGTCTCAGCAATGCCTCACAAATCAAATGCTCAACTCTTTGTTTTTTGCAACTTAAAAATAAATGTGAACAAAACAGATTTTCTAAGCACAGTTTCTGTTTAGATTAGGCTGATATAATGAGACAAACACTAACCTTGGCACCAGGACACTCAGTTCCATTTGAAAGTATTTTTGCCCCAATGGTTTGCCTCTCTGTACCTCAGTTTCCACATTGGGAAATTGGAGGACAAAGTCAAAGTTGTTTTAAATGATGTGACTGAAGAAGGCTCAAGTGGGTAATGTTTGTGGCCAGACTTCTTACTCTAAATATTAGTTTGTGTGTGTGTGTGTGTGTGTGTGAATAATGTTTTCCTGGAAATCATTAAAATGCCCATCTTCTGCAAGTATGCACTTAGACTTACAAATCTAAATACTGACCATGTGTTTAGAGACCTTCATACAATATGCAGACAGAACTTTTACAGCTCTTGTAACTTTTATATATTATACCAGTATATTATTCTACCAGTGGTCACAAAATAATAAATGCACCAAATTCTTTTCTCCAGTGCTTGAAAATATCAGTTAAAATAATTACTTAGATTCATAATACCCCTTTCTTTTTTACTACTTTTGCAATACCAGCAAATAAAGACATACCCTCATTCCCTCCTAAGCCTTAAACTTCCCCATTGCTTAAACACAACCAAGGTTGAATGTCAGGATTCTGAAAGAGGGAACAGAAGTGATGGAATCAAGTTTGTCTTTCTTTTTGCTTGAGTAAGCTGCAAAGCACAACTGACATGTGTTTTTTCCTGAATCCATAAGAATAATCTGCACGACTCTTAACCAGTACTGAAGGCTTTATATCAAGCAGTGAGTGGGGAAAGGGGTTTTCTGTCCCCTTTTTGGTCTGTGAACCATAGGTGCTTTCATACAATTTACACATCAGAAGCAGATGTTAGGACTGGTTACCAGTTCACACACACACACACAAATCCAGCTGATCTCTCCAATTCCATCATCAAAAAAGACAGGTACAGTGCTGATAGCTAGACTGTTGTTGAGAAAGTTCACACAGACTGCCCTGCAGCCTAGAATATGCATCTGTCTGTATATCACCAAATAATTTTGTTTATCCTTTATGAAACACCTATAGAGGAGTTGCTATATACTACTGGGGAATTAGGTTAAATACATATTTTATCCTATATCAGTAGGAATCAGAAAACAGGAATTCACCTGTTTTTTACCTCTTTGAAAAAGTTTGATAGGAAATAGAAGTGTTATATTTCATTCTGAAAGTTTTGTTTCAGGTAATGCGGACCTGTTTAAAGAAACTCTTTTGCCTAGAGTTGACAGAAAATTTCAGATAGAATACTAAAATGAGACTTGCATATAAGCACTGCTTATATGCAGAAAATAAATTTAAAATAGCATACTAAGATCCCAATGGTGCTCACACCTCAAACAGCTTCCTGACCATTTATTTCCTAATTTGAAAGTGGTTGCTGGGAAACTAAGATAGTGGGTAGAACTTCTGGAAAAAATAAAATGAGAAGAACAAAAGTTAAAGATTAGGATCATACTAGTTCCTTTTTTGTGAGCACTCCATAGCTTCAGTAATAGTGTCATCAGGCCTTGGGACCGCCCCTTGAGCTGGATCCCACTTTGGACCTGTCTTTGGACCTTCTTTCCTCAGTCTCCTCTCCATTTCCATCCCTGTAATTCTTTCAGACAGGAACAATTATGGGTCAGAGTTGTGACTGTGGGATGCCCCCCCCTCATTTGATGCCCTGTCTTCCTGCTGGAGGTGGGCTCTATAAATTCCCTTTCCCTACTGTCAGCCATTTCAACAAAGGTCCCTCCCTTTGAGTCCTGAGTGTCTATTACCTTCCAGGTCTCTAGTGCATTCTAGAGGGTCCCCCCAATGTCCTACCTCCAGAGCTTGCCTGTTTCCATTCTTTCTGCTGGCCCTCAGGGCTTCAGTCCTTTTCCCTCACCCAATACCAGATCAGGTTCCCCTCTTACCCTCATCTTCTGTTCTCCCAGTCTATTTTCCCTCCCAAGTCCCTAGCATAATCACACTCCAGAAGACCCAACAAGCAGCTGAAAAAATCAGAAGCAGATAGTTGTACCCAACTGATGGACAGAAGCAGCTGACCCCTATTGCTGAATTAGGGAAAGACTGAAAGAAGCTGAGAATCAGGGTAAACCTGAAGGAGGACCAGCAGTCTCAATTAATCTGGATCCCCAAGATCTCTCAAACACAGGACCACCAAACAGGCAGCATACACCAGCTGATACAAAGCCACCAACACACATATAGCAGGGGACTGCTGGGTCTGTGTTCATTCAGAGATGATGCATCTAACCTTCAAGAGACTGGAGGCCCCAGGGTCAGATGGCGTACTGGGGGTACATCCACATGGAGATAGGGGGTAGGGAGGAGGTATGGGAAGTGGAGGAGTAGGAGGGTGGAAAAGGAGGGAATAAAATATGGAGTATAAAAAATAAATAAATTAATTAATTAAGAAAAAAAAAGATTAAAGTCAAAGAAGAGTGAGGAGGCCCAAAGTGGAATACTGTAAGTTGATGCTTTAAGAATGAGTCAACAAAAATATACCAGTGTTTCTAGTGTTTCAGTTCTTCACAGCCTGTTTCTGCTAAGATAATCAGCACATATCAGAAGCAAGTCCATCCACACTATGTGCTAAGATAACCTAGAACTCGAATTATCACTATACATATTTCATACAGTAATTCGTGAACAAGAACACAGAACAAGTGGCACCAGGTTAACTGGATATGTATGCAGAAAACAATGGCTCAGAATTGATTTCATTCTCATATACACAATAGTCCAGCCATTCAATAAAACCAAAAGTAAAAGACAAATGAGTAAAGCTTCTGAATATTAAGTAGAAGTAATACCTACTCAAGAGAACACTGACTACATTGAAATTATTATTTCTCTGAGAAAAGAAAAACTGAAAATGATCAAAACTACTACCTAAAGGCTAGGATACTCCAAGCCGATTTGTGGCAAGTTATAGAGTTTTCACAAATTAATAAGCAAAACTCAAGCAAACCAACAGGAAAAATAGACAAAAGACTTGACTAGATGCTGTCCTTTGTATATTTCCACAAAGATATTTTAGTATACAGACTGAAATATCCCTGACCAGACTAAGCGAAAGAGTACAAACTGATGTGCATCACCTGAAATAATATTTTCAGAATGTAATTTAATACTTCTATTTCCTACCAAACTTCTTGAAAGAGATAAGAAACCAGTCAATTCATGTTTCTCTGACTTTGGCTGATACGGAATAAAACAGATATTTAAGTGAATTTATCAACACACTTTACTTCAGAGCAATGATAGCTAATAGACTAGGACATCTAAGCAAGGCATTTTTCTTTTGCACCAATCTTTCCTGCATTTATGTGTAGCATGTTTCCCTCCAGGACATGGGGCAGGACCCTCTTGAAGAAAACCACTCAGTGACATAGGGCCAGATGAGAGCAACTCAGGGAATTTCTTTAACATCAGCACAAGACAGAAAAACAGCAAAAGACTAGATCTTTTCTGATGTACCTCCAGGAAGAAAATTCTAGTTTCAATGGTATACCCTGAGTATGAAGTTACCAGTCAGGAACTGAAGACATACTTATGCATACACACATATTGTGTCTGTGTGTGCATGTGTATATGTATGTGCATGTGTGTGTTAGAGAAGATATCTGGTTATTATTAGGACAATAGAAAGAAACAAACAGTAATATGCCATCATCAAAGTTCTGGATAGCCAAGATGAAAAGGAAATTGAAAAAATGTCTATTTGTCGTGGGCTGGGTCAGTTCGGGTTCCCTCAACCAGTGGGAGAAATTGGGTCCTGGTATCAGGTGGGCAAGAAGTCAGCGAATGACACACAGACACATGGGACACAAGGGAGTGTTGGATCTGAGTGTATTTTCACAAAGTGAGCTTCAGGCTTTTATAGCCATTACAGAAAAAATAAGAAAGTTAGGTAATAAAACAGTCAGGGTAATTGACAAGAACCAGGCAGTGGCCACATCAAAGTCAGCTCCATATAAAGTCAGCTAGATTTTAGCAGCCAGGTGTGAGTGGGTAACCCACCACCAGTGTGCACCAGGGGGTCCCATTCTTGCAGCTCCTGGAAGTGACTTCAGCTGTAATTTTAAGCATTTGTGACAGATATCCATTTGGCAGGGGAGCCCACTAGCCCTCCTCTAATATGTAAAGTAGTCTGCCATACATGACTGCAATGAGAATTCTAAATTTACTTTGTTGTCAATAAACCTTAATGCCTGATCCAACTAAACTATTAGTCAAATTATTTCTTGGGGGCTCCTCTATGCCTAATAATAAAGAAAGCACACAAAACTCTCCATCAACTATTGCAAGGAGAAATCTGGAATACATCTGTGTTAGGGAAGCCAAAGAATTCCTGGAGACCAGTTTCCTTGAAACTTTTTTGCCTCAGTACTGCGGCCAAGCTTTTTGACTTGTCATGGAGACTCCATTGGAGTGTATATGGCAGCAATTGGATTAGCAAAAGTTGAGAACAACTGGGAAAACTTATACATGACGTATTAAATAAACATTCTCACTATATGAAACTTCACCTAGAACCACACACTGGTATATACCAAAAGATAGACTTGGGTGGGAACACACCTGTAGTACCATTATTCACAAGTGCTCCTCAGTGGGAAAGTTTTAAAATGTTCACCAACAGACAAGGACATTGTAATATTTAAATATCTGATGAAATATATAACATGCAAAGAAAAAGACCTCTGTTACATAAAATCACTGAGTTAATCATGCAGACAATATGTTGAGTCAAACAATGTTCAACCTTTGGGCTGTGGAGATACTTCAGTGAATAAAGCTCTTGAGGCACAATGGTGAGGACTGGAGTACAGACCTTTAGAATGCGTACAAAATGGGAAAATATGGTGGATACCTGTAAACTCAAGAAAGAGGAACATAGGATCCCCTGGGTAAGCTGGTTAGCTAGACAGACAAGAGAAGACTAGTGAGAATCAGTGGATTCGGGCACAGGGAAAAATTTCAAAAACAAACAAAAACCTCTGTCAAAAAATCAAAAACCCTGAAAAATGGTGAAGGAAGACCTACAACTTCTGCTCCACCCTCAGAAAGTCTGTGCATAAATAGTGCACCCACACTCAAGAAAATATGCACACAGACAAAAAGAAAGGGAAAAAAATTCCCATCTCTAATGCTGAACACTCCAAAGGTAGATCACTTGTCAAGCATGCAAAAGGCCCTGTCTTTGAGTTTAATTTCTGCAAAAGAGAAAAGAGAAAGGATGGTGTTATCATTTGAACATAAAGTCCCCAGGGAATGGCACTAAAGGATTAGAAGCATTGGGAGATGTGGCCTTGTTGGAGTAAGTATGAAATTTTTGGCGGAACTGTGTCAACAGGGAAACCAACATAAGGCCTATACTCGACTCTATTTCCACTAACATATGAGCTATCAGCTGATCAGATATGAGGTATCAGCTATACACCTCTCAGCTACTGCTCCAGCATCTTCCCACATGCCACCATCTTTCTACATGATGATAATGGACTAAGCTTCTGAAACTATAAGCAAGCCTCAAATTAAATAATTTCTTTCAAAAGAGATTTTTTTTTGCTCATAGTATCTCTATCCAGCAATAGAACAGTGACCAAATCAGAGAGAATGAGAAATAAAGAAAAGGAAGGGAACAAATAAAAAGAATGGTAGAGAAGATAATCTCAATAATAAAACCCTTTTCATTTCATTTATATAAAACATAAAAATGAGAATACTAGCCCTTAGCATTAAAATTCAAGAGCAAAGATTATTGGAAAGTTGTTTAAACTCTGGAAGGGACATTGTGGGGTGGGTGGGAGAGCATTGTTTCTTGTCACTGTTGTAGTTCTGGATGTGAGTGGGTGTTAACTGTTTTTTTCTCTCCTGACCATTCGGTGAGTATCTGGGTATTTTCCTCTATAAAAATCCCAAACTCAATACACATATCTTAAGGTTAACATTAAAATTAACATAGCCAGTTTCTTGCTAGCGTTTCATTTTTTTTTTTAAAACTTTTCTCAATCACTTTAGGCCATAGCTCCCTGAGCATCTTGGCCCATGTCAGCTACAAGATTAATTATAACTATGGTCTTCACTGAATGAGAAACATTAGGACTGGGACCCAGAAGCATTTTGGATGCTGTTTTGTTGTTTTGTTTTGTTTTGTTTGATATCCCTGGGTGTTTTGTGCTAGCCAACAATGAAAAGCACTTCAATGAGGTCTACAAGTCTCCCTCATCTGCAGTTAAAAACACAGGCTGTTTTTACCATTAGTACATTTCATTTGTATCCATTAATATAAAATATGCATGCAAGGTAAAAATATGCATTATTGCTCTCATTTCCATAAACATTTCTATAAGCTGATTTTTTTTAATGAGAGATGATTGGTCTCTGAGTGAAACTGAATTTCTTGTGTTTAAAAGAAATTTTCTTTATAAATCATTACATATAAAACTTGAATTTAAGCCATATTTGGGATACAGAATTTTATTTCAACAGGGATTTTAATAGGATTCATGACAAAATAGTTAAAATATTAATTCTTAGGATACAATAATTCTGGTAACTTTGTAGATATTACTGTCTCCTTGCTCTTGTGGAAATGAAAAGAATCTTACTCAGTTTACACAAGCTTTCAAAATTAAGCACTATACATATCATAATATTATTATCATGGTATGTGGAATTTTAAGTTGCCCCCTAAGATTTCTGACAATCCAATGAGCATGCACTGTTTAACCCTAGGGACAATGATGACTTATTCATGTTGTTCTTAGGTTCATAGGTAGTTGACTTTAAGAAAGAGAGATCAGATGAGCCTTTAAACCCTTAGTACTTTTCTTTTTCAGCTGGTATCAAGTATCCAAGAGATGAATCTGTTTGGACAGAGTGAGAGTCAGCAGTCATTCATAAATCACCAATGGAACGGTGAGGCTAGTAAGAGTTCAGAGTGGTACCCAGCTGATAGCCACCAAGGAAGAGTGGCCATAGCTCCACAATCCCTAGGAATCAATTTCTTCCAAAACCCAATGTACCTCAGTACCAGCAGACAATTGGACATCAGCCTGTATGCTTTGAGTACAGAATCTTACTGTTCCATTCCCAGACTTATAAAGAGTTATAAAAATGAGTGGGTAAATGAGTCTTGTTTCAAATTGTTAAATTATGGCAATGTGTTATACTGCAATAAAAGCTAACAAATTCCACTGCCTAGGAGTGGAACATGACTGTCATAAATAACTAAAAATGAGGACTGACCTGGGAACTGAGCAGGAGTAAGTTGGTTTTTGGAGAAGAATGATGAGTACTATACTGGGAAAAGCTTATGTTGCTCAAACACTTTTAGTGGAAGTGTGAATACTGAAAATGCCATTGACACTGTTGTAAAGTAGAGCAAGAGAGTTGGATGTTTAATGCTTAGTGTGGGATAGTAGAAACTGTGTCTACAGTTGTGTGTGTGTGTGTGTGTGTGTGTGTGTGTGTGTATAAAAACAGAACTTATGTAATTGATAAATATGGATACTGTGAATATAGATCCAAAGAAATATTCAAGCAAAATAGAGTCAAGATTTAATTTCATTGTTTTTGCTACTTATAATAAAAAGCAATGAGATAGGTGTAAATGAGGACAAGGAGAGAGAAATGGAAAGTTATTTAAGAAGATATTTTTCTGGTGGTATGTTTTATACTCTTATGCTAGGGGAAAGGCTTGTTTTTTGACTCTACTGTCCTTTGACATATCTTGGAAAGATTACAAGGTTAGAATATTCATCCATAGGAGATTAAGGTTGTGCTCTGCAGATCCTCTCAATCAAATCACTTTTGGGAAGCTTTCAAGGGTTGTCTCTAAACTTCCAACCAGAATCAGGGTTGAAAAGTTGTTTTAGAAATCTGTAGATAAGGCTTTTGTCTAACAGAATGAATCCCCCATAACATCCACAGAAGCTCCTTAAAATTAGATCAGTAGAAACACTTCCATTATAGGTAAGGCTCAAAAGACTATAAAACTAAAGAAGCTCTTGACCCCCTAAAATTCTATTGAAGCACACAAATGTTCTCAGCTACAAAAGCTGCAATTTTTTTGTGATCAACAGGGAAATCCTGCAATCCTGAGAATACAACAAGGTGCCCAGAGTGCAGAGCAAAGAGTCACAAAGGTTTACTTTTTGGCCCAGAGGTTGAGTCAAAGGACTCTATTTGCATTCTATCCACATGGGCTCCAAAATCACTTTATACTAACTGCTTTCATTGTCTTTCAATCACTTTTGTATAGGAAAGCCTATAACTTCCTTATGTCCATTACATGCATGTAAGTTGGGATTGTTCAAAACAGAAGATAATATCTGTCTTCTGATTATCATTCTGTGAGACCCTTAGTCAGCTTGGAAGATGGAGGGGAAGAAATAAAACAGAATGAAAATGGAGCCTCCTGTAGGTTATCACACAAAGTAAGTTAGGAGTGTGTAGGGATCTGAATATATATGGCCCCTGGGGAGTGCTACTATTAGGTGGAATGGCCTTTTGGAATAGGTGTGGCCCTGATGGCAGAAGCACATCACTGTGAGATGGATTTTGAGGGCTTCTACTGCAGCTCCTAGTATCTTTGGCTAAGTCAGATCAAGATGCAGAACTGTCAGCTCCTTCTCTAACACCATATCTGTCTGGATACTGCCATGCTTTCTGCCACAATGAGAATAGCAGAAACTGTAAGCTACAACCAATTAAATATTGTCCTTTACAAAAGAGTTGCCTTGATCATGGTGTCTCTTCACAGCAATGAATCCCAAACTAAGATAGAGTACTCACAGAGAATTAAATGTTTTCTAAAGAGAAAATATCTAAATGTTTTTATTATAAGTATCTGCCTCAAGGATGTTGCCAATAGGACAAAAAGGCAACCTACAGATTGGGAAAAGATCTTCACAAAACCTACATCCAAAAAGAGAGCTAATATCTGTGGGCCTGTGTGCTGGAGGCTTTCCACAGAGATCTCTGGCCCGACCTGGTGCAAGAGCCCTAGCAAAGGGAAGCTAGCACGGGCAGGGAGGAGAAATCACTTCTACCACTCATCTGCCATCTGCTGTTGCAGTTGGCTTCTCCTCCATCTCTACCAAGTCTTCCAGGCCGTTCCATTGCTCTGAGCCGCCCTGCATTGAGTCGGGCTGGGCTGATGAGAGGCCAGCTAGCCAGTGAGGAGTGCTGCACAGCTTCAGGCCTAGTTTCGGAGAGCAGACCTCTTTCCCAAGTGTTACAGCTCTCAGAATAAAAGGCTCAGACAACAGAGGAGCAGATCTTTAGCAGGCTTTTACTTCCCTGGATAGGATATATATATATATATACAGTTTTGGGGGTCATTCAGATTTCGACAGCAGTTATCTCTTAATGATTTGGGCTGAGAGTCTTTACTTGCATGTAAGAGGGCTTGACCAATATCACACACTTCTCCTGCTAGGGCAGCTGTGGGGGGTTGGGACTGAAACAAGAGCCAGGGTTCCAGGAGTCATGGCCGAATTCCTTCCGTCCCTCGCAGGCAGAAATATTGCCCACTGGGTCACCAGAGTTCCAGACTTTTACTTGACTGGACCCAGGCTGCGGAACAGACCACTGTCCCACAAATATCCAAAATATATAAAGAATTCAAGGAGTTAGACTCAAAAAATCCAAATAACCCAATTACAAAATGGGGTGCAGAGCTAAACAGAGAATTCTCAACAGAGGAATCTTGAATGACTGAGAAGCACTTAGATAAATATTCAAAGTCCTTAGTCATCAAGGAAATGCAAATCAAAATGACTCTGAAATTCCACCTTATACCAATCAGAATGATTAAGATAAAAAAAAAAAACCTCATGTGACAGGAAATGCTTTCAAGGATATGGAGAACAAGAAACACTCTTCCCTGCTGGTGGCATTGCAAACTGATACAAACCACTCTGGAAATTTACCTGGCAGTTCCACAGAAAATTGGAAATAGTTCTAAAATGAAGATCCAGCTATAATGATCCTGGGCATATACCCCAAAGATACTTCTGTTGTACCACAAGAACACATGTTCCACGATGTTCATAGCTACCTTATTCATAATAGCCACAAGGTGGAAACAACCCAGATGTCCTTTGACCAAAGAATGGATACAGAAAATGTGATTCATTTACACAATGGAATACTATTCAGCTATTAAAAACAAGAACATCATGAATTTTGAAGACAAATGGCTGGAATTAGTAAATATCATCCTGAATGAGGTAACCAAAACCCAAAATGTCATGCATGGTATGTACTCCTTGAAAAGTGGATATTAGCCAAAAAGTACAGAATACCAATGATACAACCCACAGACCATAAGAAGTTTAACAAGAAGGAAGGCCCAAGTGATAATGCTTCAATCCCTCTTAGTACAGGGAACAAAATAATTACAGGAGGCAAAGAGAAGGAGGAACCTTGGTGGGAGAGGAGGTAGGGAGGGGAAAATAGGGCAGGATCAGAAAATGTAGGAGACAGGAGAGAAACCTAGAGGGTCAGGAAAATGAGTGGAAATAAGCAGCTGCAGGAGGTGGGGAGTTGGGGAACCTCTAGAAAGTTCCAGAGACCTGGGATGTAAGTGGGTCCTAGGGGATGTACCTTAGCCAAAGTGCCCAACAGTGGGGAGATGGAACCTGAAGAGAATACCTCCAGTGGATAGATAGGGCCTCTGTGGAGGGATTGGGCCACCAACCCACCTTCAAATTTTTTGACCCAAAATTGTTCCTGTCTAAAAGAAATACAGGGAGAGGGGGTAATGAAGCAGAGAATAAAGGAGAGGCTGTCCAGTGATCGGCCCAACTGGGGATCTGTCTCATTGGCATGCATCAGACCCTGACACTATTACTGATGCCATGTTATGCTGGCAGACAGGAGCCTAGCATAGATGTCCTCTGAGAGGCTCTACCAGCAGCTGACTGAGACTGATGCAGATACTTAAAACCAACTATTGGACTGAGGTCTAGGACCCCTATGAAAGAGTTAGAGGAAGAACTAAAGGAGAAGAAGGAGATGGCAACCCCATAGGAAGACCAGTAGCACCAACTAACCGAGGCCCCTGCCTGCTCCCAAAGACTATGCCACCAAACAAAGAGAATATATGGACTGTTCTGTGACCCCTGGCACATAATAAGAGGGCTGCCTGTCTTGCCTTATGGGAAAGGATGTGCCTAATTCTGTAGAGTCTTGATCCCCTAGGGAAGGGGAATGTGGAGGGGGGGAGGTGAGCATGGAGGTAAGGGCTTTAGGAAGGCTTTGGGAGAGCAATCTCTCATAGGTTAAGGGGAGAGGGAATGGGGAGAAGAACTCTTGGAGTGGGGACCAGGAAGGGGGACCATATTTGGAATGTAAATAAATAAAACAACTTAAAAAGGAGTACCTGCCTTTGTAATGCAGGATTTTTTATTCTTTGAAAACATATCTGAAAGAGGAATCCTTCAAAAAAGTGATAATGTGCTTGGAAATCATATAGGTTTCACCTGTAGTGGATTTGAAGGTTCTACATCAGAGATGCAAAGATCTTTCTTCAGTGGTAGTTTTGGGGCTGGCATCTTGGTTGGCAATCTTTACCAAGACCTCTTTGATGTTGCTGAAATTATAGGCTCCCTCTCCTCTATGGCAAAGGATGTGCTAATGGCTTGATGTTTGTAGTTTTTCCTGTCTTGTCTGTTTATGGCAAGTGTTTAATCAGTACAATGTATATGACAGCATTTTAAAACACAAATGAGGGCAGCACTTTCTCTCTAATAATCCTTTAACTGCAATGGATGTCATTTCCTCAAGGATTTTCTTGTATCATATATTCAACACTAATGAGGACATTTTTTTTCTTTGTTTAACAAAATCTAAACTTGTATGCTTTTAAATCTCTAGATGTGTGCCACAGTTTCTTTGGCACACGATCTCCTGTGCTGTAACTGATAATAGTGTCTCAGGGACCAAAGAAGAAGGAATCTCCCAGGCTTACTATTGACTGTGGAGTTATCCTGAATTTGTTGCCTCTACTCCACTGATACTTAGTGGTCATTCCATGACTGGCATCTCCAAAATTCCAGGGGTTCCTACTGCAACAGGACTGCACTTTTACTAATAGTTTCTCCTGGGCTCTTCAAGGTGCCAATCTTCACTCTGCAGGATCCTTTTAATCCTAGGGCTTCCACTGGTAGTGAGTTTACACTATCACCAATGGCCTCCCCTGGCTTCTTACAGTGCCAAGCCCCAGATGCTCTCCATGATCTTTCAAAACCAGTGCCACCTGGGTAACTCTTATACTATCAAGTTTGGCTGCAAGCATTGAGGCACATCCTTGGCAACCTCTGGAACACAGTTTCTGTGTGCTGACTCTCAGAAAGCTTTCCCCAAAATATTTCACTTTGTTGATTGCCTGTCTTCTGTCCTTCTCCTCCTCCTCCTCCTCTTCTTCCTCCTCCTCCTCCCCTCCTCCTCCTTCTCCTCCTCCTCCTTCTACTTCTTTTTCTCCCTTTTCTATTTCTTCTTTTTTTGAGACTTTTTTATTTTATAAACTAATTTATATTTTACACTCCATATTCCATTGCCTGTGCCCCCAATCCAACCTGAGACTGCTCCACATCTCACACCTCCTCTCCACTCCCCCTGTTTCCACACTGATGCCCCACCCCCAACCCTCTAAACTCCCTGGGGCCTCCAGTCTCTTGACAGTAAGGTGCATCATCTCTGAATGAACATAGACGAGGAAGTCCTCTGCTATATGTGTGCTGGGGGCCTCATATCAGCTGGTGTATGCTGTCTGTTTGGTGGTCCAGTGTTTGAGAGAACTTGGGGGTCCAGATTAATTGAGACTGCTGGTCCTCCTACAGGATCACTCTTCTCCTCAGCTTCTTTCAGCCTTTCCTAATTCAACGACAGGGGTCAGCTGCTTCTGTCCATTGGTTGGGTGCAAATATCTGCACTTGACTCTTTCAGCTGCTTGTTGGGTCTTTCAGAGGGTGGAATGATAGGTTCTTTTTGTAAGCACTCCATAGTCCCAGTAATAGTGTAAGGACTTGGGACCTCCCCTTGTACTGGATCCCACTTGGTCCTGTCCTTAGACCTTCTTTTCCTCGGGTTCCTCTCCATTTCCATCTCTGTAATTCTTTCAGACAGGAACAATTATGGATCAGAGATGTGACTATGGGATAGCAACATCATCCCTCACTTGATGCCCTGTCTTCCTGCTGGAGGTGGGCTCTATAAGTTCCCTCTCCCTACTATCAGCCAGTTCATCCAAGGTCCCTCCCTTTGATTCCTGAGAGTCTCTTACCTTCCAGGTCTCTGGTGCATTCTGGAGGGTCCCACCAACCTCCTATTTCCTGAGGTTGCCTGTTTCCATTCTTTCTGCTGGCCCTCAGGGCTTCAGTCTGTTTCCCTCACCCAATACCATATCAAATTCCCCTCTTCCCCCACAACTATATCTCTCCAGTCCACTTTCCTTCCCAGTTCCCTCCCCCACAACTTATGATTGCTTTCTTCTCTCTTCATTTTTTTTCTCTTTTCCTCTCTCTTCTTTAATTAGATATTTTCTTCATTTACATTTCAAATGATATCTCCTTTCCCAGTTTCTACTCTGAAAATAAATAAATAAATAAACTCGGTTCCCTCCCCCTCCCCCTGCTCACCAACCCACACTTTCCCACTTCCTGGCCCTGGCATTCCCCTACAGTGGAGCATAGAACCTTCACAGGACCAAGGGCCTCTCCTCCAATTGATGACTGACTAGGCCATCCTCTGCCACACATGCAGCTAGAGCCATGAGTCCCACCATGTGTATACTTTGGTTGGTGGTTTAGTCTCTGGGAGCTCTGAAGGTACTAGTTAGTTCATGTAGTCATTCTTCCTAAGGGGCTGCAAACCCTTCAGCTCCTTGGGTCCTTTCTCTAGCTCTTTCATTGGGGACCCTGTGCTCAGTCCAATGGATGGCTGTGAGACTCTACTTCTGTATTAGTCAGACACTGTCAGATACTCTCAGGAGAAAGCTATATAAGGCACCTGTCACCCAGCACTTGCTGGCATCCACAATAGTATCTGGGTTTGGTGATTGAATATGGGAAGGATTCCCAGGTAGAGCAGTCTCTGGATTGTCCTTCCTTCAGTCTCTGCTCCATAGTTTGTTTCTGTAACTCCTTCCATGGGTATTTTGTTCCCCCTTTTAGGAAGGATCGAAATATCTACTTTGGTCTTCCTTCTTCTTGAGTTTCTTGTGGTTTGTGGATTGTATCTTGGGGACTCCAAGCTTCTGGGCTAATATCCACTTATCAGTGAGTGCCTACCATGTGTGTTCTTTTGTGATTGGGTTACTTCACTCAGGATGATATTTTCCAGATCCATCCATTTGCCTAAAAGTTTCATAAATTCACCACATTTTCTGTATCCATCCTTCTGCTGAGGTACATCTAGGTTCTTTCCAGCTTCTGACTATTAAAAATATGGCTGCTATGAACATAGTGGAACATGTGTCCTTATTACATGTTAGAGCACCTTCTGGGTATATGCTTAGGAGTGGTATAGCTGGTTAATCAAGTACTACAATGTTCAATTTGCTAAGGAACCACCAAGCTGATTTCTAGAGTGGTTGTACCAGCTTGCAATCCCACCAGCAATGAAGGATTATCCCTCTTTCTCTACAACCTTACCAGCATCTACTGTCACCTGAGTTTTTGATCTTAGCCATTCTGACTGGTGTGAGGTGGAATCTCAGGGTTGTTTTGATTTGCATTTCCCTGATGACTAAGGATGTAGAACATTTCTTTAGATACTTCTCAGCCATTTGGTATTCCTCAGTTCTCTCCTTACCTATTCAATATAGTACTCACAGACCTAGCCAGAACAATTAAACAACAAAAGGACATCAAAGGGATACAAATTGGAAAGGAAGATGTCAAATTATCACTATTTTTGAATGATATGATAGTATACATAAGTGACCCTAGAAATTCCACCAGAGAACTCCTAAACCTGATAAACAACTTCAGCAAAGTAGTTGGATATAAAATTAACTCAAGCAAATCAGGGGCTTCCCCCTACACAAAGGATAAACAGGCTGAGAAAGAAATTTGAGAAACAACACCTTTCACAATAGTCACAAATAGTACAAAATACCTTGGTGTGACTCTAACTAAGCAAGTGAAAGATCTGTATGACAAGAATTTTAAGACTTTGAAGAAAGAAATCGAATAAGATCTAAGAAGATGGAAAGATCTCCCATGCTCATAGATTGGCAGAATCAATATAGTAAAAATAGTCATCTTGCTGAAAGCAATCTACAGATTCAATGCTAGCCCCATCAAAATTCCAACTCAGTTTTTCACAAAGTTGGTAAGAGCAGTTTGCAAATTCATCTGGAATAAAAAACAAAAGCTAGGATACCAAAAACTATTCTCAACAGTAAAAGAACTCCTGTTAGAATCACCATCTCTGACCTTAAGCTGTACTACAGAGCCACTGTGATAAAAAAACAAAAACAAACAAACAAACAAAAAAAAAAAAAAAAACCACTCCATGGTATTGGTACAGTAATAGGCAGGTGGATCAATGGAATAGAATTGAAGACCCAAAAATGAACCCACACACCTATGGTCACTTGATCTTTGACAAAGGAGCTAAAATCATCCAGTGGAAAAAAGACAGTATTTTCAACAAATGGTGCTGGCTCAACTGGTGGTTAGCATGTAGAGGAATCCAAATCAAGCCATTCCTGTCGCCACCTCAACCACCAACGGAAATAAGGAGGCGACCACGAACTCTTCTCCAAGCAGTTTATTCAGGAACCTTGTACTACCAAATCATTCATTCCTTTCTCATTCTTTCTCTTTCTTCACCTATCTCCCTGCACTCGCGGGTTAAATATTTTCCCTGGTCCCAATCAGCATCGGCTATGCGGCAAAGCATAATAGGCTGCGGGAAATCATGCCAGCTTGCATCACAAACTAGAGGCACTCAGCTTTTCCAAATAAGGACTTGTTTAAGGTAGCAGCTACGGCTCTCCACACATTCCTATCTCCTTGTACAAAGCTCAAGTCCAAGTGCAACATGGACCTCCAGATAAAACCAGATATGCTAAAACTAATAGAAAAGAAAGTGGGTAAGAGCCTTGCACACATGGGCACAGGGGAAAATTTCCTGAACAGAACACCAATAGCTTATGCTCTAAGATAAAGAATTGACAAATGGGACCTCATAAAATTACAAAGCTTCTGTAAAGCAAAGGACACTATCAATAGGACAAAATGTCAACCAACAGATTGGGAAAGGGTCTTTATCAATCCTATATCTGATAGAGGGCTAATATCCAGTATATACAAAGAACTCAAGAAGTTATACTCCAGAGAACCAAATAACCCTATTAAAAAGTGGGTTACAGAGCTAAACCAAGAATTCCTAACTGAGGAATACCAAATGGCTTAGAAGCACCTAAAGAAATGTTCAACATCCTTAGTCATCAGAGAAATGCAAATCAAAACAACCTTGAGATTCAGCCTCACACCAGTCAGACTGGTTAAGATCAAAAACTCTTCTGTCTTCTTAATCCCTGCTACTTTCTCAGCTCCAGCTAATCAGAACCATAGATTCTTAGTTCAGAATATTAAACAGTTACAGTAGAGTCTTTTTTAACTATCAAACTTCCCTCTGGAACTTCACATACCAGGTCTCTATCCTCTCCATTTCTCTGAACATTCTTATGTTTGAGCTCCCACAGAACAGCTCACAAAACTGAACACTTAACAGTGTCAAGTAGCTTTTAACACCTGATGAAATTGTCTCCAGGTTTTACTGCCTAAGTCAGCTAATCTAGGCCTAGTCCTGTAAGCTTCTAGCATCTGCATAATCTTATCTAGGCCTATAATCTTTCAGCCTCTGAGATTTACTGCTGAATAAACTCACTTTCTAATTCTTTCTGATCTCTTGCTGGCTGGTTCAACTTAGCTGTTCTGTCTCAAATTCTTTTCCAAACTTAATGATTCAATCTGGATTCTCTCTCTTGGCATCTCCTGAACTGCTCTGCTTGGCCTCATGCTAACTTTGACATTATGTTCTAATCTTCTAGCTCCTCATTCTCTGTCTCATTCTGTCTTCACTTGTGTATAGTTTGTTCTCTCTCTCTCTCTCTCTCTCTCTCTCTCTCTCTCTCTCTCTCTCTCTGACTTTCAAGCAAGTGGTCCTGAATTGCTTGGGCATCTTTATCTATACACTCACAATCCTGCTCCCTTGAGTAGTAATATCATTGGATATTTTATTAAAAGAAATCATAACATCATAATTAAAAAACTCCCATCATTTCAAAAGCCCCCCAATAGTTCCCCTTCCTTTTTCCCCACACTCGATGGGTCAGTTGCCCCCTTACGTTATTTTGCACTACATAGCACTACTTCAGCAAACCAAAAATAAATGTGTAGCCAGGCATGTCCTATAGATATGAACTGGTAGCTGTTGAGTTATATATTTCAAAACCTTACTTTAATAAGTGTCCTTAAATGCTTTGACCTCTATTCTAGCCCACCACCCACCATACATAGCAAAGGAAACAGATAAAAAGGAAAGGTTAGTAGGGCAAAGGAGGATGTGGACCTCTTTAGAAGTAGTTCTTTCGAAGGACTCCAATCTGTGTTAGGATATCAGCAGTTCAATTCATACAAATCAGCAGAGGTAGCTCAATCCAAATTGGAAAAGCTTCACAGTTTCTTCTTGATTGAACTGCTGTTGGTGATTCTGGGGCAACTCTCTCTTACATTGCCTTTTTTATCTCTCTCTTCTCATGAGAATTGGGTATATCTACTTCTGTCAAATCTTTCTCTGATTTGTAATTTTGTTGCCTGATAAGATGTCACTTTCAAACATGCATGCTTCCTTTACAAACTAACTTTATCTTCATTTTTTGGGATTAAAGGTGTGTACTAAGACTGAACCACCCAATACTAGAAACAGGTTCTTTTTTTTTTTTCAGTAAATCTAGGGGTTTGAAGTGTGACAAAATATCCTATAACACAGTGACTTTTCTGTCCCAAAGTTCCTAAGTCCTTCTGCTACCTTCCCCAAAACAATACAGTCAGGTCTGTCACAGCCATACTCCACTCATGATTCTAATTTGTCTTAGAGTTATCACTGATACGATGAAAAGCCATGATCAAAGCAACTTTGGGAGGAAAGAGTTTATTTCACTCGTATTTCCATATAACAGTTGATCATAAAAGCAGTGATGGTAGGAACTCAAGCAGGTTAGGAATCTAAAAGCAGAACCTGATGCAGAGGCCATGGAGGGAGTTGTACTACTCAATGACTTATGACTTGATCAACCTGATTTCTTATAGAATCCAGGATTCCCAGCCCAGGGGTGGCCCTACCTACAATAGGCTGGGCCTCCCACATCAATCACTAATTAAAAAATACTCTACAGGTTTGTCTGCAGCCTAATCTTATGAAGTCACATTCTCAATTGAAATTCTTTCATATCATATTACTATAGTTTGTGTCAAGTTGATATAAAGCTAGCCAGCACACTGAGTTTTAACTGAAACACTCAATAATGGGCCCTATAATTAATGAGAAATCAGCTTCAAAACATATCAAGTCATGCTGAGCATTGCAGGTCATTACATTAAGCACCCTAATAATTCTCTAAGCGTTCTCTTAATTCAGAGTCTAGGAGTTCTCTCTTGCAGGGTTTCCTACTTAGAAAAGACTAAATCAGCTGGTTAAAAGGAAGAAACTGATAAGAGAAGGGAAAAATAATTAAAGGTGATCTACATTACTTTTGAAATAGAAACTTGGCCTGGGAGAATTCAAAGCAAACATGAGAGCTTTTTATTAGAAAAGATATGAAAGCATCACTCACATTAACATTTACTAGTCCATGTAACTCATTTTAGTAATAAGGAAACTGAAACAAACTTTATGCAACCTGCCTCACCACAGTGTCACACCCCTAAAAGGTGATGAGTTGATGTTAGACTTCAAGCACTTAGGTTGTAGCTCTCAGCACAACTTGAACTGTGTTGTAATGGACTGTTTATTTATCTCTATTTGTGTCAGCATTGAAAAACCATCTTCCTTCTACACCCCTCTGTTATTTCAGTCAATAAATTAACACTGTTAATTTTTTGGCTGCTCCCAACCCTCATCCCATCACTTCACCTATAAACTCACACCAATTGATTAAAGGCTCCAGCTATTTCCTCAGTGAATTTAGCCTAAAACAAAATGAACATTATTTTTTAAGACATAGGTAATAGCACTGAAGTGAGAAAATAATTGCTGAGTATTGTCAAAATCTACCAGAAACTGACCAGAAACCAAAATTCTTGCCAAAGAAAAGAAAACTGAAGGTGACCTGTAACAGGAAATATAGGGGTGGTGTATAGGAACCCAAGAGTAACAATTAGACAGAGTGAGGAGTCATGGTGAGAGCTCTGCCTCCCTCTCTTGATGCTCTCTCCTCCTTTGAACACAAATCCAATTACACATCCTAGAACTGAGAAAGTGTCCACAAATTCTGACACTAAACTTTTCCTACAAATTTTCCTTCCTTTTAGAAACTGTGTGCTTACCCAAGAAACAATAGTAACATATGTTAAAGATCTATTTTCCTTTAACTGACCTCAATTTCTTGAAAGATTTCTCCAGAAATAGCTGTTAGAAACTGAATTTGAAATATATTCAAAATTGCTTACCTCTGTCTCATGTAGGTGTGAATGCCTATGTTAGTTGAATAGAGTGGCCATTCAATTCTAACACAAATAGGTTCTTGGTTTAAATAAGTGGACCATGAATTGTGTATCATATAATTTTATTTCTTCTGAGAGCCTATTCATACATTTAAAAACATATTTTATTCATCTAGATTCTCATGCCATTCCAGAGAGCCTCCCTCTAGTCTGGGGAGAGGTGAAGTGGGGTGTCTTCATCAATTCTTGTGATCATCTGTAGCATGTTAATAGCTGAGTTCCTGAGAGCTTAGACTTTTGAAAAAACAGGGGATTCCATTTAGTTATAACTACAAATAACTTACTTTAAAAAATGATTTTGTGCTGTATTTTTCTTCCACAAAAAAGTACAAAAGGTACAATAAAACCAAAGGTAAAATTCTTGGTATATATTTTCAACACACACTCTGGTGTTTGCTCTCCTTTAGAATACTGTACACATGGCCTGCTGAGCCTTGCAGCATGGTTTTATATGTGTACTGATTTTCTAGCTGCCTCTGTCTTCTACGCAAATAACAACAACAGGAGGCAACTTTACTTTTCTATGAAAGAGCTGATTTTTAATTTTCTGTTTATGACATTAGTGGCTCCCTATTGGGAAAAAATATGGATGTCATGCCACACACTGAGCCATGTCATTAAACATTCTCCACTCTGCCACAGCTCCAGCCTGTTGCCTCTCGTGGCACTGCAAAATAATTATGTAATAAAAGTATGTTCAATATTGTATGAGCTTCAGAAACATATGATGAACTTTAAAATGCTACGGATAGGTTCCCTGGCTCACCCTCAGTGGAGAACAGCGGTGGCTTATAAGATGATATCCAATTTAAGCTCTTGTTTTGAGTAAGGTCATATGCACTGTTCAATAACAACAGTATTACAGTAATTGACTCTTCTATTGAGCACAGAACAGATGTCAGTGGTATGATGTAGCCGAATAGCATGTTAATGAGTCATTGACACTGTCTCAAGCTTGTGCTAGAGGACAAGACCTGGCTCTTCTACAAGAGCTGCATTAAATGGAAAGACTATGGATACTGAGTCTATGAGGCATAGATCTCATGTGAGATTGATCCTGTCTTAATTAAGCTGAAAGGTTTTAGTTTTTTAGAACAAATGTATTCCAAAAATGAGCAAAACATTTATCTGATTAGAAAAATATATATTAAGAGAGTTGATATGTATAAAGTTAAAATGTACGTTAAACATAATGACATCATAGAAAGAATAATTTTAAGTTTCACGAAAGGGGTGTTATCCAAGTGCTCATATCTAGATGGAAAGATCGAAAGTCTTTACAGAAGTAATCATCTAAGATCAGTCTTAGAAGATGCCTAGGTTTGGAATACCAGATGAAAACAAAACAAAAAAATGCAATAAAATTAAATAGAGAAGACTATCAGTAACATTCAAAAGATGAGGTGCATTAGGTAAAAGGCTTAGCAGGGAATGCTCGGGTCTTTCTAGACTAGGTCTTTTAAGAATAAAAGCTCATCTATTAATAGGACTGATGTGAGATATTAACGAATCCTAATATTTACTTAAGAAGGTCTTCTACAGGCCCCACGACTCCCCGGGAAGCCGCAGGGCAGCAGGGACATGATCCTCTCAGCTTCCGAGTGACAGAGGGGGTTCAGCGTCCT
>NW_022196898.1:106212801-106214846 GCF_008632895.1 Mastomys coucha | reverse complement strand
AAAAAAAAAAAAAAAAAGAAGGTCTTCTAAAGTTGTCAGTCAGTAAGAAGTTCCAGATGTGCTTAGAACCCAGGTAATTAATAAGCTGCCATATATAAACACAAAATCTTTTTCTTCCTTAACCTCATTTCCCTGGGTATGCCTTCTGTGTAGATTCTAGACATTGGTTCTTGAATTTAACTTACCAGTGCATCCTAGGCATACACAAATGTATTCTCTCTCCAGGTTAACTTACCTTCAGCTGTTTTGCTAACACCTATTTGTTTCCACCAAGAAAACCATATGGAACCCAGCTTATGAGTTAAGCTAAGAATTTTCCAATTTTAGAATGGCATGAAAGAATTCCATAGATACTTTATTTCACATTTTGAATTAGGCTTCATGTATGGAATGAAGCTCTAGTGATACTACACAGAGACAGTGAGCCACAAATCTAAAAGACTGTGAACACTATGAAAACAGCTGCTACTGTCAGGCTGATAGGGTAGCAAGAATTCTTTGGATACAAATGCTCAATAAAGTGCATGCATGGGTCAACACTTTACCAGGAAGTGGGGTCTGTCATGGGTGGATTTTCCATCTTCTATCACTATCCTCACATGTAAAGACAGCAATGTTTATAGACTTTGGGATGTAGATCTGAGTCTTCAGGACAGTCCACAGGAGTGGGTTCGGAATCCAGGCTAGAAGATTTTATCATTTTCCTAATTCTCCTAAGGATGTGAATAGGAGGCATGGAGCTGGGGTTTAAGGGCAGACCAAAAAGATGGCAAATATATATATTTGGATATTTGTAATTATTGAGTCAATATATTATTCAAATATTTTCCAGACACCTGTGTAAGGAATGTAATTTTCAAATTGGTGACTCCTTCTCAGTTCACTTTCTACCAGCAAACTTCTGAATTCTATCATAAGTGCTTCTCTTATGCAAATATTGACTTTCTATACATGGACAGACTGTGTTTGAATAAATTAAATATTTACTTGCTGAATTCTCCACACTCTTTTCTGTCTTTCTTTTATCAATTACTTTAAAGAATTCTGAGAACTAAGAAAAATAAAATATTGGATATGGGGTAAAACTACCTACCATATCAGCAGATAAATAATTCTATTGATATAAGTGAATTCAGAATGAAAAAGACATCCTTACTTTAAGAATGTGTTGTGTACACTGCTGTTTTTATTGGGCTGACTGGCTAGACATATACATATACATATATTTTGGTCTTTCCTACTTTTCAAAATAACTATTCAAGACCATTTGGCCCCAGTCCAAACATAAATATGGAGGTCAATGTTATATCCATATTCAAACTAAAATTGAGATGGTATTTTAGATTCTCTACTTCAAAGCAGAATTTAGTGTTAAATCAGCCTTAGAGATATACAGTCAAAAAATACATTCAAGCTGAATGTTAATATGATTCTATAACATTTAACAGATCATAAGGCAGTTTTGATCTTTTGTTGCCAAAGACCAAATTTCTTCATTGACTGTGACTTCTTTTCCTACTGTATGGACAATCCAGCAGACTAGCAACTCTCAATGTTTATTTGTCAAGAGTCCATGTTGAATTGTGAATTTGGTCAATACCATTGAACTTCTTATCATGTTGAGTGACAGTACAAAATAATTTCTAATTTAATGTTTAAAGAGCAGAAAATCAACTATCATAGGAAGGATGGAGACTGGCATTTAATCTCTTCCATGTCAATATTACCCACAAACATACACTAAATACATAGAATACAATACCCAGGCTCTAGCTGAAGAGAGATATGGCCAAAAATTTTAAAAAGTCTGATCAAAAGACAGAAATATCAGAATATATAGCTATCAGCTAGGGCTTGCTCATACTTGCCTTCAACATCCTAGAAGTGATTCTGTTCGAATCAGAATAGTGACCATTATATTTTTAAAATTTATTATATCATCATCATCATCATCATCATCATCATCATTATTGGTGGTGGTGGTGGTGGTGGTGTGTGTGTGTGTGTGTGTGTGTGTGTGTGTGTGTGTGTTGAATGTGCTTGGC
>NW_022196898.1:106207013-106212159 GCF_008632895.1 Mastomys coucha | reverse complement strand
TTTAGACATTGGATTTCATTGTAATAAGGCTGTATTTCAATGACCCTCACATCACCAAAGAATTTTACATCCATCATAGCTAAGCTTAGAGTTGATAGTTCTGCTGCACCAAGAAATGAATTGTAGACTCAATTTTTGGATAGAGACTTCCTGCTATGGTCAAAGCTATTTGACTTGAGTGAGTGAATTTGTTCTCAGCCCACATTTCTTAAATTTCATTTAAGAAATGGTATAGGTATTAAGATGGTCTACCCATAAAGTCATTCACCAACTGTTTCAATGAGCCATGGTTCTGCTTGGAGGGTGGCACAGACATTAAGTGAGGGTAAGAATTTGGTTCATTGGCTATGATAATTTGGAAAAGCATTCATCTCAGAGAAAGAGTAACTTACAAAGTCCTCTTCTTCAAACTTGATTCAACAGTTACAAATGTCAAACAAAGCATTCAGTCTCACTTTGTTGTTCTCTTACAAGCCACCTCCCTAGTTAATCATCTATGTTTCTTTTGGGTATATAAATGCTTTTGAAATATATATGCTGTTCTGAAAACCATAGTATAGTGTAAAGACATGAAATAAACAATACTATTAATAGAGAGGCTGAGATTTCAAGACCCTTAGGTTGTACACAGCCAGAAACTGTTACAAACAAACAAGCTGACAGTGTATATAGGTTGTACAATGTTGTTCCTATTTCTCCAATTACCAAATTAGAGAGACCATTGGATGATAATCAACAAATTTCTAATTCCTCATATTACTGAATTTCAATCGATTAGGATATGTTGGTAATATTAATTTTCATATTAATATATTAAGAAAAAGTAATTGTCACTTCCAGTTGTTTTTGTTGTAAGAGGTGGAATTAAGTTTGTGTGGATTTGTTGAAAGATTACCTTCTTGCTTCTTCTAGGGAGTAGTTTTGATCCTTATGTTGATGTTTTCCATCTATTATCCTTTGTAGGGCTGGATTTGCAGAAAGATATTATGTAAATTTTGTTTTATCATGGAATATCTTATTTTCTCCACCTATGGTAGTTGAGAGTTTTGCTGGGTATAGAAGCCTGGGCTGGCATTTGTGTTCTTGTAGGGTCTGTATGACATCTGCCAAGGATCTTCTAGCTTTCATAGTCTCTGGTGAGAAGTCTGGTATAATTCTGATAGGTCTGCCTTTGTAGGTTACTTGACCTTTTCCCCTTATTGCTTTTAAAATTCTTTCTTTGTTTAGTGCACTTGGTGGTTTTATTATTAGGTGTTGGGAGGAATTTCTTATCTGGTCCAGTCTATTTGGAGTTCTGTAGGCTTCTTGTATGTTCATGGGCATCTCTTTTTCAGGTTAGGGAAGTTTTATTTTATAATTTTGTTGAAGATATTTACTGGCCCATTACATTGGGAATTTTCACTCTCTTCTATACCTTTTATCCTTTGGTTTAGTCTTCTCATTCCATCCTGGATTTCCTGGATGTGTTGGGTTAGGAGATTTTTGCTTTTTCCATTTTCTTTGACTGTTGTATCAATGTTTTCTATGGTATCTTCTGCGCCTGAGATTCTCTCTTCTATCTCTTGTATTCTGTTAGTGATGTTTGCATCTATGACTCCTGATTTCTTTCCTAGGTTTTGTATCATCAGGGTTGTCTCTCTTTCTGCTTTCTTTATTGTTTCTATTTTCATTTTTAGATTCTGGATGGTTTTGCTCATTTCCTTCACCTGTTTGATTATGTTTTCCTGTAGTTCTTTAAGGGATTTTTATGTTTCCTCTTGAAGGGCTTCTAGCTGTTTACCTGTGTTCTCTTGTATTTCTTTGAGGGTGCTATTTATGTCTTTCTTAAAGTCCTGTATCATCACATTGAGAAGTGATTTTATATCTGAATATTGCTTTTCCAATGTAATGGTATGTCCAGGACTTGCTATGGTGGGAGAATTGGGTTCTGATGATGCCAAATGACCTTGGTTTGTGTTGTTTCTTTTTGTAAGCTTGCCCCCTGCCATCTGGTTAATTCTCATGTTACCTGCCCTTGCTAAATCTGAGTGGAGTCTGTCCTTCCTGTGATCCTGGTTGAGTCAGAACACCTTAGAGTCAAGCTGTCTCTGTGATCCTGTGATTCTGGGATCCTTTGATCCTGGGCTTGTTAGATCACCTGGGAGTGGGGCTTTCTCTGTGTGTTGTGGGACTGGCTGTAGAGCTTGTGCCCAAGGTCTGCTCTGGACACAAGCCCATACAGACCAGAAGGAACCCCAGTCACTGTGCTGGTGGAGTTCCTATGTGACTGGTCCCGCTGGTCCCAGTTACTCCCTTTGTTGGGATAGATGTTGGTTCTTCCTCACTTCTGATCCTGGGTGTATCAGAGCACCTGGGAGTGGAGCTTCCTCTGGGTGTTGTGGGACTGGCTGCAGAGCTTGCACCCAAGGTCTGCTCTGGACACCAGCCCAGACAGACCTGAAGGTACTCTTTCTACTTTTATTAGTCTCTTGGAATCATACTTAAGTTTGTCAGGCTTAGACAGCAAGTACTTTATCAGTGAAAACACCTTGCAAGTCCCATTGGTCATTGTGTCTCATGATTAGTCACAACCCAAGTGATTTTTCATTTAAAAACATTTCCATTTAAGGGTTCAATTCTTCTGAACAAGTGGAACCTCAGAAAGAAATGCCTGGTGGCTCCTTATTGGAGCCCCTGTCAGAATCTGGATTAAATCAGCAGGCCTTGTTGTCACAAGCATCACTGAGTTCAGAAAGGCTCTGAGCAAACTTCATGGTTTGAAGTTAAATAAAGGACTAGTGGAGAAACTATAGGAGTTCAGTTTTATATTTAACGTGGAGTTTTACATTGCTTTTCCCCACTCAGAGCAGGTTTTGTAGGTCTTCCTGTCATTACTGGGAATATCTAAAGTACTTTCCTTCTATATTTTTGTAGATATTTTTCAGATTTAGGGTAAGGAGCTCACTTGTGTTGATGGAAATAACACTTCAGAAAATGAAGATCAGGACTGAGAAAATTCCCTACTATATCCGGTGGGGCCTAAATTAGAGAAGTAGTCTTAGATGGAACAAATAAAACAAGGAAGACACTGAAACAAAAACAACATGAAAACAGAGGTAGAGGTATGTTAAGAAACACCAAAAAGTGAAAAGGGAAGATAAATATATCCCAATGAGCATTTAGAAGGAGCCAGATTCTGTCAACAGCTAGCTTGAATTTGGGGATTTTGACATCTAGAACTGTTATAGCATGTATTTTGCTCTTTTTTGTGTGGGAATTTGTTGAGGCAGTGCTAGGAGGTAACCTTCCTGACTAATACACCTTCTTGTGCTTGGGACTCTGAATCCAGAAACTCATTTCTCATCATCTCTCATGGCTGGGTCATGGGACCAAAGTCAAGAGTTATATGGGTAGTTAATTGTCTATAGCTTTACAACAGTGATTTCATACTCAGTGGATGAACATAAGGCAGGAATATGATGTGATCCAGTTCTATGACTTCATAGATAGCTACTCTGCAAAAGGATCAGTTACCATGCCATGTGCTTCCAGGTAGCACCCATATATTAAGAAATTCTTTTCCCTAAAGACAGCTGCTACAATCTCAGGGAACACCACCATGGAAACAGACTCACATATATCCTGCCCTTATCATCTCTCTAGCAAATCTGGATTTCTGCTGTGAGGGGAAGAGACTACACAAAGCTGTGAATGTAGATCCAGAGGGTTGTGGATGACACTAGAGAAAAACTGGATAGATGAACCCCTGGGTAGTGACAGTGAGGCAGCAAAGTGTGGAATCCATTAGGAGTCCTAGCTGCAGAGGTAAACATGGCAGCTATGTGACTGGCTTGGCTGGAAGCTGAAGTAGGCTCCACTCAGACATCAGTTCATGAGTAGTACCTGATGGGTTCTTACCAAAGCAATGTGACAGAAAATGTTGGCTGAGCTTTTGGCTGAAAATCTTCCATATTATTTCTCACTTAATTTACTGGTTAGGATTTGTGCTGACTCTTGGGGCTACCTGAAGACTTTCCAATAAATACATTTTCAGCTATAATCAACTAAATTTGGCTTTCTACTGCACATAATCAAAAACCCTGACTGATATACTTAGAACAACAAAAAACATTTTCTAGGATTCTAATCTGGAAGTGGCACCTCTTCTATCTTTCACTGTTATAGACAATATAGACAGGATTAAAATCATTGAACTTATATACAAACAATGGCAGACGAGATATAAAAATATTTCACTTCTCTCCAGATAGACCCCTGACTCCTCATCAGGCTCCAACCATAGGCATCTACAGTGTCGCTCCCTCAGACAGCAATTGTGCTCTAAGACTCATTTGTTAAATAAAATAAAAGCATCCCAATTACATGCAAATTAGTCTCTGATATCCATGGGTATCACCAATGCTACCTATCTATCTACTTATGGATTTATCTCTATCTATCTATCTATCTATCATCTATCTGTCACCTATTTATCTGTCATCTGTATATATATGAGTGTGTACTTTTTAAAAATTTATTTTATGTATATTGGTACACTAGCTGTTCAAATGGTTGTGAACCTTCACATGCTTGTTGGGAATTGAATATTTTTGGACCTCCTCTTGTTCACTCTGGCCAGCCCCTGCTTGCTCAGTCCCTGCTTGTTTTGGTCCAGATATTTATTTATTATTTTAATGAAGTGCACTGCAGCTGTCTTCAGACACACCAGAAAAGGGCATCAGATCTTATTATGGGTGGATGTGAGCCACAATGTGGTTGCTGGGATTTGAACTCAGGACCTTCGGAAGAATAGTCAGTGCTCTTACCTGCTCAGCCATCTCACCAGCCTCCTTAAATACTTGAAAAAATAAGTGACTAAGATATCGAATTGGATTCTCTCTCAGGTGACTTTTTAAGGCAGGACCAGCAAGGAGGCACAGGCCACAGATGGTGAAAGGCAAAGGCAAGAATCTTACCAACAGAAACCAAGACTACTTGGCATCATCAGAACCCAGTACTCCCACCACAGCAAATCCAGGATACCCCAACACACTGGAAAAGCAAGATTTCTCATATCTCATTATGGTGATAGAGGAATTTAAGAAGGATATAAATAACTCCTTTAAAGAAATACAGGAGAGCCGGGCGGTGGTGGCGCATGCCTTTG
>NW_022196898.1:106190413-106207003 GCF_008632895.1 Mastomys coucha | reverse complement strand
ACAAGTAAACAAGTAGAAGCCATTAAAAAGGAAACACAAAAATCCCTTAAAGAATTATAGGAAAGTACAACCAAACAGGTGAAGGAATTGAACAAAACCATTCAGGACCTAAAAATGGAAGTAGAAACAATGAATAATTCACAAAGAGAAACAACTCTGGAGATAGAAATCCTAGGAAAGAAGTCAGGAGCCATAGATGGAAGCATTACAAACAGAATACAAGAGTTAGAAGAGAGAATCTCAGGTGCAGAAGATACCATAGAAAACATGGACACAAAAGTCAAAAAGTTCCTAACCCAAAACATCCAGGAAATTCAGGACACAATGAGAAGACCAAACCTAAGGATAAAATAGGTGTAGAAGAGAGTGAAGACTCCCAAGGTAATGGACCAGAAAATATCTTCAACAAAATTATAGAAGAAAACTTCCCTAACCTAAAGAAAAAGATGCCCATGAACATACAAGAAGCCTACAGAACTCCAAATAGTTTGGATCAGAAAAGAATTTCCTTCCATCATATAATATTCAAAACACCAAATGCACAAAACTAAGAAAGAATATTAAAAGCAGTGAGGGAAAAATGTCAAGTAACATTATAAAGGTAGACCTATCAGAATTACACCCAACTTCCCGCCAGAGACTATGAAAGCTAGAAGATCCTGGGCTGATGTCATACAGACCATAAAAGAACATAAATTCCAGCCCAGGCTACTATATATACCCAGCAAAATTCTAAATTACCATAGATGGAGAAAGCAATGTATTCCATGACAAAATAAAATTTACACAGTATCTTTCTACAAATCTATCCCTTCAAAGGATAATAAATGGAAAACTCCAACACGAGGAGGGAAACTACATCCTAGAAAAAACAAGAAAGTAATCTTCCAACAAAACTGATAGAAGATAGCCACATGAACAGAATTCCAACTCTAACAACAAAAATAACAAGAAGCAGCGATTACTTTTCCTTAATATCTGTTAATATCAATGGACTCAATTCCCCAATAAAAAGACATAGACTATCAGACTGGGTACATAAATAGGACCCAAAATTTTGCTGCATACAGGAAACCTACCTCAGAGACAGACAGACACTAACTCAAAATAAAAGGCTGGAAAACAATTTTCCAAGCAAATGATCCCAAGAAACAAGCTGGAGTAGCCATTCTAATATTGAATAAAATCGACTTTCAACTGAAAGTGATCAAAAAAAATAAGGATGGATACTTCATACTCATCAAAGGTATGATCTACCAAGATGAACTCTCAATTGTGAACCTCTACACTCCAAATGCAAGGGCATCTACATTCATAAAAGAAACTTTACTAAAGCTCAAAGTATACATTGCACCGCACACTATAATATTGGGAGACTTCAACACCCCACTCTCTGCATAGAAACAGAAACTAAGAAAAGACACAGTAAGACTAACAGAAGTTATGAAACAAATAGATTTAACAAATATTTATAGAACATTTTTCCTATAACAAAAGGATATGCCTTCTTCTCAGCATCTCATGACACTTTCTCCAAAATTGTCCAATAATCGCTCCCAAAATAGGCCTCAACAGATAAAATAAGATTGAAATAATTCCTTGTATCCTATGAGATCATCACGGACTAAGGATGCTCCTAAATAACAACATAAACAATAGAAAGCCCACAAGCTTAACAACACTCTACTCAATGATAAGTTGGTCAAGGAAAAAATAAAGTAATTAAAGATCTTTTAGAGTTTAATGAAAATGACAACAAAGTGTACCCAAACTTATAAGCAGTCCTAAGAGGAAAACTAAGAGCTCTGAGAGTCTCCAAAAAGAAACTGGAGAGAGCATACACTAGCATTTTAACAGCACATCTGAAAGCTCTAGAACAAAAAGAAGCAAATTCACCCAAGAAGAGTCGATACAGGAAATAAAATCGAGGCTGAAATCAACCAAATAGAAACAAAAACTATACAAAAAATTAACCAAACCAGGAGCTGGTTCTTTGAGAAAATCAACAAAATAGATAAATTCTTAGCCAGACTAACTAGAAGGCACAGAAACAGTATCCTAATTAACAAGATCAGAAATGAAAAGGGAGACATAACAACAGACACTGAGGAAATACAAAAAGTCATGAGATCCTACTACAAAAACCTATACTCAACAAAACTGGAAAACCTGGATGAAATGGATAATTTTCTAGACAGATACCAGGTACCAAATTTAAATCAAGATCAGATCAACTATCTAAACAGTCCCATATCTGCTAGTAAAATAGAAACAGTCTCCCAATCAAAAAAAGCACAGGACCAGATGGGTTAAATGCAGAGTTTTATCAGACCTTCAAAGAAGACCTAATACCAATACTCCTCACACTATTCCACAAAATAGAAACAGAAGGTATTCTACCCAATTCATTCTATGAAGCCACAATTACTATGCTATCTAAATCACACAAAGACCTAAGAAATAAAGAAAACTTCAGACCAATTTCCTTTATGAATATTGATGCAAAAACACTAAATAAAATTCTTGCAAACCAAATCTAAGAACACATTAAAAAGATCCTCATCATGATCAAGTAGTCTTCATCCCAGGGATGCACGAATGACTCATATATGGAAATTCATCATTGTAATTCACTATATAAACAAACTCAAAGAAAAACCCATATGATCATCACATTGGATGCTGAGAAAGCATTTGACAAATTCCAACATCCCTTCATGATAATAAAAGTCTTGGAAACATCAGGAATTCAAGGCCCATATCTAAACATACTAAAAGCATTTTACAGCAAACCAGTAGCCAACATCAAACTAAATGGACAGAAACTTGAAGCAATCCCACGAAAATCAGGGTCTAGGACAGGCTGTCCACTCTCTCCAATCTATTCGATATTGTACTTGAAGTCCTAACCAGAGCAATTAGACAACAAAAGGACATCAAAGGAATACAAATTGGAAAGGAAGAAGTCAAATTATCACTATTTGCTGATGATATGATAGTATACTTAAGTGACCCCAAAAATTCCACCAGAGAACTCCTAGACCTGATAAACAACTTCAGCAAAGTAGCTGGATACAAAATTAACACAAGCAAATGAGTGGCTTTCCCCCTCCACAAAGGATAAAAAGGCTGAGAAAGAAATTAGAGAAACAACACCTTCACATTAGTCACAAATAATATAAAATACCTTGATGTGACTCTAACTAAGCAAGTAAAAGATATGTATGACAAGAACTTCAAGTCTCAGAAGAAGGAAATCAAAGAAGAACTCAGAAGATGGAAAGATCTTCCATGTTCACGGATTGGCAGGATTATATAGTAAAAATGACCATCTTGCTGAAAGCAATCTACAGATTCAGTGCAATCCCTATCAAAACGCCAACACAGTTCTTCACAGACTTGGAAAGAGTAATTTGTAAATTCATCTGAAATAAAAAAAAAAAAAACAACCTACTCAATAGCGAAAACTATTCTCAACAATAAAAGAACATCTGGTGGAATCAACATCCCTGACCTTAAGCTGTATACAGAGCAATTTCATTAAAAACTGCAAGGTATTGATACAGTGATAGGCAGGTGGATAAATGGAATAGAACTGAAGATCTAGAAATGAATCCATACACATATGGTCACTTGATATTTGACAAAGGAACTAAAACCATCCAATGGAAAAAAGACAGCATTTTCAACAAATGATGCTGGCTCAACTGGTGGTTAGCATGTAGACGAATATAAATCAATCCAATCCTATATCCTTGTACAAAGCTCAAGTCCAAGTGGATCAAGGATCCCTAGGTAAAACCAGATATACTGAAACTAATAGAAAAGAAAGTGGGTAAGAGCCTTGAGCACATGGGCACAGGGAAAAATTTTCTGAACAGAACACCAATAGCTAATGTTCTAAGATAAAGAATTGACAAATGGGACCTCATAAAATTCCAAAGCTTCTGTAAGGCAAAGGACACTGTCAATAAGACAAAACTGCAACCAACCAATTGGTAAAAGAATTAGAAGGCTCACAAGTATCCATTGGTCTGAGCCTAGGATCCTCATTGAAGGAGCTAGAGAAGGGACCCAAGGAACTGAAGGGTTTGCAGCCCATTAGGACAAACAACAATTTGAACTAACTAGTATCCTCAGAGCTCCCAGAGACTAAACCACCAACCAAAGAGCACACATGGTGGGATTCATGTCTCCAGCTGCATATGTAGCAAAGAATGGCCTAGTCAGTCACTAATGGGAGGAGAGGCCCTTGGTCCTTGAAAGTTCTATGCCCCAGTATAGGGGAATGCCAGGGCCAGGAATTGGGAGAGGATGTGTTGGTGAGCAGGGGAAGGGAGGAGTGAACTGGGTTCTTTTTTTCTAAAGTGATACTGGGTTTGGAGATATCATTTTAAATGTAAATAAAAAATCTAATAACAAATAAATAAATAAATATTTAAAAAAAGATATTGAATGGACAGAGAATGTCTGTCTCTTCTTTCTCTGCAGTCTTCGTCTGTCAGTTACCCGTTCCTATCTGTGCCAAAAGTGCTAGAATTCATGTTCCTTCACATTTTAAAAAATTTTTACTCTGAGTACTGGTTTCAAAATCTGTTCACAGCTAAATCTTCTAATTTTGCCAGTTATTCAGTATTATAAATAGAAACACCCTAATAATGTTCACAACTTAATGGAATTGACACAATATGAGATGAAATTATTGTCTCTATGTGAGAATGTGTGTGTGTGTGTGAGTGTGTGTTTGAGTGTGCGTGTATCTGTTTATGTCTGAGTGTCTGTGTGTGACTGATGATTTACATAGGTGCAGGTTCATGTCCATGTACACATGCAAAAAACCAGATCAGGACTTCCAAGTTTATTCCTATATCACCTCTTCCTGCCCCACTCCCTTGAGACAGGGATTCTCACTGCACAAGAATGCTGTTTCAGCCCTAATCACTTCAAGCTCTCAGAATTCACCTAAGAGTATTTGGATTACAGGCACAAATATCCACATTTGGCTTTTTATGTAGGTGCTAAGGGTTTGAACTCAGGTTCTCATGCTTGAAGATAAGCTCTCTTGCCCATTGAGCAATCTCCCAAATCCCTGTGACATAATTCTTCCTGATTGTTTATAGTTAAATACATCTGCTTTGTTATTATATTTTTATTTCATGTCTGTAAATTCCCTCTGCTTTCTTTATATGTCTTTGTTTTTTGATTTTTGGACCACCAAGACATTCTGTCAACCCAGCTCATACTAGCTCTCCTTTGTCTCAAATTAGTACTTTCTCCATGTATGATTTCCAAATGATACATATTTTTCATGATATTCATAAAATATGATGTTTTCTCTACTTTTTACCTCTCCAGCCCAAGATATGATATTATAATTTATGTCATGGTACATATATTATATATCTTTAAGTGTAAGTTCCCAGCGTTGCTGATGGCTGATTTATTTCATACTTTCTGTGTCATACATGAATGGATCACACAATGCGTAACAACATACATAAAATTTTCAATGAGGATTATCTGATCTCAAGATAATAATCATCTCCCAATAACAAATATAAGGTTTTCTTAAGTTCTTCACAAAGATAAATTCATACTACATATATATGCATATATATACATGTATATATATTCTAAATAATGCTACTCATTAAAACAACATAGAAAAATATTTAAATTAAAACCTTGTTAAAGTGATCACCTTCCTCAGTTTGCCTTGCTAGGTGCCAAATATTTCTTATTTTATTCTACTTATCCTTGAGAAAAACTTGGGGTTGTGAGGAGCTATGAAGGACTACAAGACCATCTTTTCCATGATGTCACTGGGTCCAGAGCCACTGTGTTTAACTTTCTCTATAAAACTCAGTCCTTTCTTCAGACTAACACAGTTGCTTCTCCATTGCTCTGCACTGAGAACTCCAGAGACACACTGAAGAAGAGCACTCCTTGCTAATGGAAAGGAACCCCATATATATCATATAAAACCTCGATCTCAGAGCACTACAATGTAAACACATCTACTGCAACTCAGTGTCTTCACTCTCCTTTTCATATAGAAACCCAAGGACGTGCAGCATCCCCGAGTCCCAGCATTTCTTTTTCTTGTATCCAGCTCTTCCATTGTACTTACTTTTCTCCATGCTTAGAACATCCACCATAAACAATGCATACATAAAGGAATATATAATCAGTGATGGGCATCATTACCTATTATTAGTTTGATATAGGTTTACATAGTAAAAGTATATGAATAAAATAGAACATTTTTGGTAAAGAAGCAAAATGTTTACGTCATTTTAAATGTAGAGAGCCATGAATAGAAATATTTAGCCTCAAAGTCCTATAGACATATGTTACTGCTTTTAAGAATTACTCATAAAACAAAGACAAAATGATGGATAAAACTAATTAAAATGTCTGGGCTCTAGGCTATGATTATAAAGGTAAATGATTCTAGGTTGAAAATAAAAATGTAGATTTTTATTAGAAGAGAATGTTCATAAGGAAAATTTGTATTAATATATGAACATACCATTATCCCTTTCTAAAAATGATAAAAGAATAATAAAAGAGAAGTATACTAAATTAATCCTATGTTGTCTAAATTTTCAATGAATTATTTTTCTGTTTTAAAAGACCTGAATTTTTCAAAATAAGTAAGCTGCTTTTGGACACAAATTGAAGCAATAAAAGCCCACTTGCTTTTGAAAAGACTTTTATATTAACAATCTGTTTTCTGATGGGACAAAAGCAATTCAATGTAATAAGCATTTTCTGTTCAAGGTCACAGGAGAAATTTTATCCTAGAACAAGATGTATGCTGTGGCTTGGACCCTAAGTGTTCCCAAAGGCCATGTCCTAACACCTTGATTACCAGCCAATGGTGCTCTTACAAGAATCTACAACCTTGAAGAAGTGGGAAATAGTGGAAGAAAGTGAGTTTTCTAGGGTTGTGCGTTCAGAGGTGATATTGCAACCTCAGCTCCTTCTCTTTTGCTTCCATGCTGCTATGAAGTTCAGCAGCAGCTTCTACCACCTGTTTGCCATAATGTCAACCTCACCAGAGGTTCAAAGCAATACAGCCAACAAATGACCCTGAAACTGTGGTCAAAACAGATCTTTCCTCTTTTTAATCTGGTTTCCTTCTGCTGTTCTTTCTTTCATTACTTCTTCTTTTTTTTTTTGTAATAGAAAAAAAAATATAACATAATGCCCAAATTCTTAATTATAATTCTATTTTAATTAATTGTCATAGTTTGAATAGAAAAGATGCCCATAGACTAGTGATTAAATGATTAGCCCAAAGAGAGTGGCACTATTAGGAAGTGTAGCCTTGTTGGAATAGGTGTGGCCTTAGAGGAAGTGTGTCACTGTGGGGGGACACTTCCTCTAGGCTTTGAGGTCTCCTATACTCAAGCTACACTCAGTGTGTCACATTGTCTCCTTCTACTGCCTGGCGATCAAGATGTAGAATTTTAATTACCTCTCCAGCACCATGTCTGCCTACATGCCACCATGTTGCTCACTGTGACAATAATGGACTAAACCTCTGAAACTGTAAACCAGCCCCAATTAAATGAATGGCCATTGTCATGGTGTCTCTTCACAGCAGTAGAAATCCTAGCTAAGATACCCAATGTGACATTTGAACTCTTAGAAATTTCCCTTATATTTTTGTATGAGGAAGATAATGTAAACAAGTAAAGTCTGAAGGTTTCTTAGGTTTCTTCTGGTGTTTAGATGCTAAACAGTCTCAGTTTTGTGTTTATTGTTTTTTAATTCTAGAGCTTTAACTGCAACACAAGTCCTACTTTTAAGGTTCATTTGAGCAATGTAGGCAAGCTGGGGGGAATCAGAAACCATACCATTCTTTTCTCTGGCAGTGTAAATAAATAGGCCTCAGTGGGTGGGAAAGAGAGTCATTTATATCTTTATGGGAGCTATGAGAAAGGAAGCAGAGCAGTTTTTCTTAGAATACTCAAGGGCAAGATCTTGTGAAACAAAGAGAGAAATTCACTACTTTCACCTTTTTCTAATTGTGCAGGACTCAAATAATCTTAGCACCATCAATCCCAATACAGAAATCACTGTTTTTTATCAAAGGAGGTTTCATTAGAGGGAACAAATTACTTATCAAATCACTAAAAGGGCTAAAGATACAAACATCAAAGTAAATTTCATTGGCCTATAAGCTTACTCCACCAGTGCTATCAAATGGGAAAAGCTATTCTCAATGATTATAGCAAAAATACCACAAACTTTTTAATCTACTGACACCTATGCATTTACTGGCCACTACCAGGGGAAAAATGGTATGGTTTCTGGTTCCCTTGAGCTTTCCTATCTTGCTCAAATGGATCTTAAAAGTAGGACGAGTGTTGTAATTAAGATGTAGTATTTTGAGAGAGAGAGAGAGAGCAAGAAAGAGAGCAAGAGAGAGAGACAAAGAGAGCAAGAGAGAGAGCAAGAAAGAGAGAGCAAGAGAGAGAGAACAAGAGAGAAAGAGAGAGAGAGAGAGAGAGAGAGAGAGAGAGAGAGAGAGAGAGAGAGAGAGAGAGAATATTGTTTAGTATTGAACACCAGAAGAAACCTAAGACAGTTCAGTGGCTTCCTAACTGCTACTAATGATTCTTAAAATAGGAATTTTGAAGATAAGTAATTCATTATGCCATCCAAACTATGGTGTCTTCTCAGAATCCCCATGCCTGTGACTTTTTTCTCCTTCAATAACTCTATAATGGGCCAGGTGATGGCGGTGCATGCCTTTAATCCCAGCACTTGAGAGACAGAGGCAGGAGGATTTCTGAGTTCGAGGCCAGCCTGGTCTAAGAGTGAGTTCCAGGACAGTCAGAGCTATACAGAGAAATCCTGTCTTGAAAAAAAAAATCTCTATGATGGGATATCTTCCACTCTTCATTTTTACTCCCTCTCTATCTATACATTTCCCTCTGTGGTTTTATTATTATTCTCACGGGGAAAAAGGCAACTTTCTTTTTCTTTTCTTTTCTTTTTTCTTCTAGCAATTTGGACTACATTTCTTAAGCTACTTAATTTCTTTTTCCACTTTAAATTCTTAGTAGTAACAAATCACAATTACTTATTACATAGTGCTACACTATTTTATAGTGCCTCATTTACAGATCAAAATGACTTTTCCTTATTTACTCAAAGATTTTTGAAAGTTTTTGTGCACACAAAGCATTTGTTCTGATATGGTAAAGCTTCATGGTAATATGGCATGGCAAAGGTAAATTACTTACTGAAATATCCTCTTTCTTGCAGTACTGAGAGCTTTGTTTTATTACACTTAAGTCCCTCTCCTTCCCCCTCTATTTGCCTTTCTTTGCCATCCTAAACATTCTCTTCTATCTATATCTAGATTTCTACCTCTCTTTTATTGTACAGCAAGTATAGAAGGGCCAAAAGCAGTCATATTTTTATCCAAAGCAAGATATGAAGACATTTTGCTAAATAAAAATCATCTGAAGAGAAGTCATGCTATTTCTACAAGAATGGTACCCAGAATTATATATGCCTAGGAATGCGTGTCATAAATGCACCACATTTCATTTTATACAATTACTTGCTACATCTGGTAGTTTATATCTTTAAATTCAAATACCAACTTTTTAATCCTTAATTCTTAAACTCATATAAGAAAGGCACGTATTTCAGGCAGAAGCAAACTGAGAGCTCTGTGCACAAAGAAGGTACTACTGGTTATTTGGTAATCTAGTAATGACGCCTGAGAACTACACCCTTTTCTGCAAAGCTTTCTATAATTGTATATTAACAACAATGCATGTAGAAGGTAGGAATGTCAAGTTAATGGTGAGTCTGCCTGCATTCAAATTTGGCCACTGGAGCTGAGCTATTATGCAATCCAAGTAATTAAGTTCTTGGGTAGCTCTTTTGACATTTCTGTCTCCTGAAGAGATAAAAAAGACAAAAGTCTATCTTCCCTCATAGAGCTGAAAGTATTAAGTGTATGTGTATCTTTTAGTAACACACACACACACACACACACACACACTTCTGTGAAATCCAAATCATCGAAACAAGAGAACCACACCCTCAAACTGCAGGATTCCTTCAGAAATTTGGTCAGTTGTGTCTTTTAAATGTCTTCCAAAATTGTTTGCCACCTGGGTTCAGTTTGACCCAGGAATTTAGCAATGTCTCTTGCCAAGACTGTGGGGTTTGTTTTCTTCTCACTGTGACTTGTGTCCTGTCCCCCATTGTGTTTCCTTCCCCACTTACCACCTCCACTAGGTGGAAAACAGAACCAGACTGACTACAAATTAAAAACCTTCATTCTTTCCCAAATACCCACAACGTAATGTCTTATCTCTACATCAAATTTCTTTTTCATGTTTGTCGAGATTTTAGAACCTCTTTCCACAAACAGTAAGTACATCAAAGATAGTTTGAGTGTTTACCAATTAATACAGGAAATTCTGCAGCAGGGTTCCTGCTATCATCCTTTGAAAAAACTCTTGGGCCTGGAGCCAATCATTCCTTCTCTACACACGCCTTTTTTTTTTCCTGCTCTGTGCTCTGTGTCCCTTTCTCTGCCTTGTGATCCTAGAAAAATTTAGCTTAAGGGGTTTGCAACCCCATAGGAAGAGCAACAGTATCACCCAACCAGACCCCCTCCCCCCAGAGCACCCAGGGACTAAACCACCACCCAAAGACTACATATGGAGGAACCCATGGCTCCTACTGCATATATAGCAGAGGATTGCCTTATCTGACATCAATGGGAGGGGAGGCCCTTAGTCCTGTGGAGGCTTGATACTCCAACATAAGGCAATACTAGAGAGCTGAAGCAGAATTTGGGGGTGGGGGGAGAGCACCCTCATAGAAGCAAGGGGAGAGAAAGAGTTAGGGGCTTGGCAGAGGGGGAAACTGAGAAGGGGAATAACATTTGAAATGTAAATAAATAAAATGAACAATAAAAATAAATGAAATGCTGGATGACATTCCTATTTAAAAACAAAACAAAACAAACAACAAAATACACTTGGATTCTAGAAAATGTCTCTCTGGAAAACCCCTTTCAACAGGAGTTAGGATTCCCAAAAGGCATCTATATTACCTATGAGAAAGCCTGATGCGGTATAGACCACCACATTCTTTTCATATGTCATAAGCTGAACTTACTCAACTCAGAAACTGTACAATAATCACTGTTGATTCAATGTGAGCATCCTCTCTATTTCCCCTGTGCCTAAATTTGAGCTGTATTTGCTGTGAAGTGAATTGACCCTGTGCCCTGCCAAAGCATCTAAGAGAATCAGCTTAAAGGAGGCATACCCAGATGTTCCCATTGCTGCATGCTGCTACTGAGGCAGAATGGCAAGCCCAGTTGTGTATAGTCCAACAAATGCATGTGTCTCATAATGACTGGGAGATATTGAGCCAGCAAGGATCTGAGAACAAAATGTATTTCAAAACTGTGCCTCCACTGAGGTACTTCCAGTAGAAGCCCACTTCTAATGACCCATTAAGCTGGTTAGAAACCTCAGAATCCAAACATCTGTGGATAGTGCTTCTATCCAAAGTTCATGACTGCCATATCTGACTCTTGAGAATGACATTGAGTATCCAAGCCACAGCAGTCAGCATGGACTTTACTCAGAGGCTGGAATGCAAAGAAAACCCAACAAAGAAGTTCCTCCCAAGATTTTACTGGTTAAAATGAAGACACATTCTGGTCAGCTCTCCAGTTAGTCTGCCCATTAGTCCTGCTTCCTTCCCACAGACATGCTAGAGCCTCAAGGGTAGAACAGGTAGGAAACAATGCTTTTCTTCTTCCTGCCCAATAAACCCCAACTTAATGCAATAGTTCCTTTTCAGAACCATCACAGAATTAGTCTTTAAGATAATTTATTAAGTACAGAGAAATGGCCAGGATTGAGAAGTAAAGGACCTATCATTAGTTAGTAAGGTTTCCTCGTGGGACCAAAATGTACTAAAACCTTAAAATGCTGAAGAGAACTGAGGCCTCAGGCTGTACCTTACTGGTAAAATAATCTTTATTCACAAGGCATTGGGTTTGATTCTAGCAACAGAAGGAAAAACAGTAATTGGAAAGAAATGAGTTACTGTATTATGGATGAGATTCAGTTATGGGAAGTGATTGGCAAACCACCTTTCTTAACATATATTAGGCATAACTTATTAGGCAGGTCAATTTCTGTGACTATTCTCCTAGGGATTATAGGAAAAAATGACTATAAAACACATTTATTTTATGATTTTAGAAATTTCATAGTGGCTTTAAGAGAATTGCTCTGTTCACCTTCTCCTGGACTGTGATGTGCATTCAATGTTGGGTTCTAATGTCAGGGTTGGGCAGGTTCACATATCATGGAAGACTCATTTTGATGAAAAGCTCACAGTAAAGACTAATTCTTCTACAATGTTTGTTAATTGTAACACACTACAAAGCAGCATGCTACGCATTCATTTTTCAAGCTTAGCTTTAAATTTTTATTGTTCTTTGACTTGTACAAGTAGAATATTTAGATTTTTAAGTTTACAAATTGAACATTTTATTATATTCCAATTCTAAGTAGATTAACAAATGATTATTTTGGCTCACATAGTGAAATCATATTCCTAAGATGTATAGGTGTGATTAGAAACACTTCAGTATTTGAAGTAACATAATGACTTCTGAAAGTGATATTTATGGCTGGTGAGATGTGTGCTCATCATTCTCTATCTGAGCTCATGATGTCTTAAAGATTGGAATAAACTATTCTTGGAGCAGCAATAATAAAACATACAATAAAATTAAAAACAAATCCAGGAAACAAAAGTTCACAAATTCTACCAGTACAGCAACTGGTATGACTCACAGAAATGGCAATACAAGGAAAAAGAGGCAGAAAATAATCAGCACAATTTATCTAGGAAGAGAATAGTAGTACCAGGTCTAGGAAAAGACAGCTGAGAAACTGTGATTGACACTTTTAATTTCTAATGTGGGTTTTCCACACATAGTAGTTAACCTGTCAGAGTAACCTGTTACCTACACACAATTGTTGGCATTAGGGTTAGCTTTAAGTTCATATTAATTCACATCTGGGTAGAAAAGAACTTCCCTTACCATTAGGGTAACGTTCCTTTATGAGAAAATTCTCTAAATTATCTTACCATCCACCTATGAAAATAACATAAAATATATTTGTATTTTAAAGGTCAAAGTTCCTATGAAATTTTCTAGTAGCAAATTTAATCACACCTAGTTTGATCATGGCTTCACACCCATAGGAATTATTGATTCCCACCCCATTCCCTTATTCAATTCCATATTTTTGGCTCATGCCTTTAATCCCAGCACTTGGGAGGCAGAGGCAGGCAGATTTCTGCGTTCAAGGCCAGCCTGGCCTACAGAGTGAGTTCCAGGATAGCCAGGACTACACAGAGAAAACCTGTCGCGAACCACCCCCCTCCAAAAAAATTAAGTGTTAAAATATAGCCATAGAAAAATGTGGCATCTTTAAAACATACTTTATATCTTATGGGAAAACCCTACTCTCTCCAATATGCACCAGATCTCCTTCAAATTTATGATATAAATACTATCACTTTTCCTTTTGTAGATGTATTGTTCCTTCTGGAAATCAACTTTGGTAGCACCTAAGTGAGTTTTCACAGCAAGGAACTTGAGAACATCCTCTTTCTTTCTCTGCAGGACATCAAGTACTCTGGATGCTATACATTTGCTTTTAAGTTATGATGGGAATCAAAAATTTTGTTATATGAATCTATCCAATTTTAAATAAAACTTAAATAACAAAGTTTAAAATGTTAATTTTATAAATGTGATATTTGTAAAATAGAGAATAGATAATTATCAACTTGACACATTTGGGAAGAGAAAACATAAAGTATTGTCTCCATCAAATTGGCTTGTTGGCAAATCTGTAGAGAAATTATTTGATTGTTATTTATGTGGGAGGACTCAGCTCACTGTAGGCAGAACCATTGTTAGACATACAGGCACAACTGTATTAAAAAGATAGCTGAGTGTGTGTCTCAATGCAAGCTAGTAAGCACAATTCCTCCAGTCTCTGCTTCAGTTCCTACTCTGGCTTCCCTGAATGACAAGCTTGACCAACCGGTAAACCAAATAAGACATTTCTGCCTCCAGTTGCTTTTGTTCACCGTTTTATCACAGCAACAAAGAAGCAAACTAGAACTGCAATGACAATCTTTGTTCTCAGAAGGCTTTCTCAATGTTACTGTTACTTAAGCACTTGCCTGTGTGTGTGTGTGTGCGTGTGTGTGTGTGTGTGTGTGTGTGTGTGTGTGTGTGTGTATTAAGTCTCCAGGCTATTTATTTGTTCTACATCAACTTTGATGATTCTTTACTTCCTTTAACTTGGATGTAAGTTCCACATTGTAATTATTTCTTTTTTCCCTTACTATATATTAGTCTTTATCATTTAATTCATTATAATCTGTTGGTTTTTTTAATTCAAATCTTCAGTGTTTTAAAGTATGCATATTATATAACTTGTTCATTTTTAGCTGAAGTCCTGTTTTTTTTTTTTCTGTTAAATTTTTAAGTGTGGTAAAATTCTGTTTAAGTCTATTAGTCATAAAATCTTGCTACCTGACTCACCTGTTCATTTCTGCTGTCAGTGAAAACCAACCTTCATGTGCCAGGCAATGATTTGAGCTCTGGAGGTTAAGAGCTTAACAATACAGAGAAGAAAATAGCCCTCAAGGAGATCACACACTGGTATGGTAATGACGACAGAAAGACAAATACCCATGATGTCTCTGCATGGCAGTAACAGATGAAGCAGAGGACTGTGGTAGAGCCTGGTGATAAGCAAATGGTTGTTTAGTTCACTTAAGGAAAGGCTTCCTTGAGTATGCCAGAAACTAAGGATGTGTGTTGAGTGCAACAAACAGTTTTGCTGTTAGTTGGTGATGACAGAAACTGGGCCTCTGTGCAGCTAAGTCTGGATTACCTCCCTTTCTCCATGCTGGTGGTCATGATCATAAGCCTTGTTCTGATGGGCCACAAATATTGGTTACCAATAATTGGGAACTTGAATAATTTCACTCTCTTTCTCTTTTGAGAGAACCACTGATTTTATTGAAAGCTAAGAACAATGTCATGATTGCCAAAACTTTTAAATCATGTCCTAAATATAATTTACTTCTGTGTGATTTCTAGTCAGTTTACTTCTAATAATCACTGGATTCTGATAAGATGTCCTATGTTTCTATTCCAGTCCTTCCTGCACTTGAGTTTGAAGAATCACTACCTTTCACATCAATTCTAGAGACTGTTCTTATTTATAGCTTCAGTGGACCAGAACAGAGAGGGTTAGATGGAACCTCCTCATCGTTTCCTCCTGCATTGCCCCAGACTCTCACACAACTAGCCCAGTGGTAGCAGCATCTCCATATCTAGTCTAAACTATTTAGGGTTAATTAAGTTTTCTCAAGTACAGGGTGAACAGATAGACTTTCTTGCTGAATTTGAAGTAGAAATATTTATTTTCCTTTGAAATGTTTGTGTTATTTTTTAAAAATCTTTGGTTTCTGAGGGAAGGTATGTAATGTTCTTGTTATAAATATTCTACCTAATTTGTTGAAATTCTCCATTCTTAGTGTTCTTCATTGTGTATTTGAAATAATTATTGATTTATTTACTTAATATATGAAGCTTTAAATGTTTTATTATTTCTATAGTATACCTGTATGTCTACTCAAGAGATGCAAAACATGACCACTTGTTACTCATTTATGAAAAGTCTCAGATTGTTATTAGTTGTTTCTATAGACTTTGAAAGAAATGAGAGACATAGACATTCTATAGCAAATATTTGCTATAATATTCCTTCATTCGTCAGCAGCACTAGATACAGAGCACCGGATACAGATACACACTCGGAGAAGTTAAAATTCTCACCTAATATTTACTTCTCAAATGTAATGGAAAGGTAGGAGAAAAACTATGAAGACTTTAAGTTTTTCTGCACTGTACATTACAAAACTTAATACATAATGCACATATTTTAAATATTATTAACAAACCAAAGATTCTTTGTATTTCTTGTGCCTCTAAAAAGGCATTCCATTTCCACTATTATAATACAAAACTATTTCTGGACTAATGGGCAAAATACAACTAATACTGTGATAATATCACCCATGCTATCTACTCTGGGACTATTTATCAGAAGTAATTTTAGGATAAATGAAACCAAATAGGATACTAAAAGCAAAACTAAAAATTTAATAGTTTACCCTCTTTATGTGGACCACCTGCAAGTGAAAGTGTCTGCCCTTCATGAGAACCCACAGTTATGAGAACTAAAAAGTCAGAATCCACAGGCTTAGTTTCCTTATACCTTAAAATACTTAGAGTTTTATTTATAGAGGAGGTTGAGAGAGATATGAGGAAGATAAGAGTATATAGACAGAGTAATCAGAATGTATTATATTCATATTTGAAGTTGTCAAATGACATTTAATAAATAAGAATTTTTGCTGGGCAGTGGTGGCACATGCCTTTAATCCCAGCACTTGAGAGGCAGAGGCAGGCAGATTTCTGAG
>NW_022196898.1:106190046-106190315 GCF_008632895.1 Mastomys coucha | reverse complement strand
AAAAAAAAAAAAAAAAATCCTTACATATTATACATGATTCTCATAAGTTAATTGAGTAGGCATGCATCTAACATACAAATGTTTAACTGAGCATTCACTTATTCAGACTCAAATATTGCTTAGAGTATGTAAGAAAGAAAAATATCATAGATATTTTTATTTTTTCCCTATATAATATCTTTATTTTATTTTATTTTATTTTAATTTTTTTATTATTATTAGATATTTTCTTTATTTACATGTAAATTTCTCCATTCCCAGTTTCCCCT
>NW_022196898.1:106172591-106189544 GCF_008632895.1 Mastomys coucha | reverse complement strand
TACAACCACTCTGGAAATCAGTTTGGCGGTTCCTCCGGAAATTGGACATAGTACTACCGGAGGACCCGTCTATATCATTCCTGAGCATATACCCAAAAAATACTGCAACATGTAACAAGGACACATGCTCCACCATGTTCATAGCAGCCTTATTTATAGATATTTTTATTATAGCACAGATAAGACTCCTCCTTTGTCCTCCACTAAGGGTTTTCATACCTTTGTTAAAATTTGTTCTGCTGTGTTGGCATGACCCTATTTCCAGATTTTTTTTTTTACTATTTTTTTGTTAAAACTATTCCTCACCAATGCTATACCTTTGTGATCAAAGAAACTTGAAGTCTGTATAGCAGATAAAGTGATATATTTCCTTCTGCTTCATTCTTAGTCAGAACTATGTTAACTGATGAGGAATGAGCCTTTACTTATGTAATTTATATTGTTTCTTTCTCTCTGAAAATGGTATTGATGGCATTCTAATAAAATTCCATTAAATTTAGGATTGAGTCTTTAACATAAATTCCATATAAGTCATTTTTAGGGTACTCTTTTATACTTTTCATCAGCATCCTATAAATTCTGTAATATAGTTTTTATATGTGATTACCTTTTTTTCATATCTGAGTACTTATCCTGGGCTTCTTTTTCTCAGAGTGATTTTAAATGATAATCATTTTTATTCTGATGTCTATGCCCTCCTTCATAGCATATGGAAACACTATTGATTTGGGAGTATTGAAATTATAGGAACCTTTCTTTAACCTTTCTAAACACACATAAATTTTAAGAGGTTTTGTTTTGTTTTAAATATTCATTGAGAATCCCAGAATCATAATTCTACCATCTGGAAATAGTTTTAGTTATCTCTTTCCAGTCTATATCTTTTACTTTTTATTTTATTACAGTGAGTAATAAATCTAGCACTGCCTTAAATAGAGTGGACAGTACTGCTGTGTTCACAATAATTTAGAGAAAGCATTGTTTTTCATCATTGAATAAGGTTTTAAATATAGGACTTTCACAAATGTTTGGCCCACAAAGAGGGTCTTATACTATTTTTTTTAAATCTGCTACACATACTTTTCTATTATGAGTCAGCATAAGATTTTTTAAAATGCTTTTTCTATACCTTATAACTATGAAAATTGACTGATTTTCAAATATTCAACCAGCTTTGCATTTCTGGAATGAATAATAAATAGTTGGTTGTAGCATATCAGTTTTACATGTTGTTGGGTTATTCCTAATAAGATTTGGAAAATTTTTAAAATCTTTGTTGTATAGATTTTCTGTCTCTGTATAGTCTCTGTCTGGTTGACACCAGGACAATCACCTGAGTAATTGGAGTATTTAAATGAGTTAGAAAGTATGTCTTTCTTATATTTTCTGGAATAAATATTAATTATCTTTTAAAAGTTTTAGAAGTCATCTGCAAACCAACTGACCCTGGGGATTTTTATTTCAAAAACTTTTGAACATTAAAAACACATTAAAATAAATCTGATTTATTCACAGTACTAGGATAATTGGGCTATTTTTTTCAAATGTAGTTGAATTTGGGTGGGTTATGATTCATAAGATATTGAATTATTTCTTCTGTGTTGTCACACCATGGGCATGAAATTGTTCATAGCACTATATCCTTCTTAACCTTATAATGGCCATATATTCGTGATAGCTCCAGTTTCATTATTAATATTTATGATTTTTGTATTTTGTCTATTGGGGGGATTGTTTTTGTTTTTGTTTTGTTTTTTGCTATATCTATCAATATAACTTATGTCCTAAAATGACAAAATGTATGTTTTATTACTTTTCCCAATTATTTTTCTTTTTTCAACTTTACTGATTACTGTCCTTTTTAAAATTATATTCTAATTAATTTATTTCATGTAATATATGTTTAGGGCATGCTTGAAGGTCAGAGGACAATTCACAGAAGTCAGTTCTCTCCTTCCAACATTCAGGTCCTGGAATTGTCTGTCATGGTGAACAAGAGCCTTTACCTAGAGAGCTATCTCACCTGCCTACTGTCATTAGTGCTTCTCTGTTCTGTTGTGAATTTGTCTTACTTCTAATTGTTCTCGTTATGTAGTTAAAGAACTTATCTTTTTTTATTTAACACTATGTGACTTCAGGTGAATGATGATGTTTCAGCTGTCCTATTAAATCTACAGTGGATTCCAATCCTGTGTAGGACTGCACTTAGTAAGTCTCACCAGCCTCAGAAAAGAGGGCAGTAAAAAAACCTCTCAGGTCACTGAGTTGCTCCATTTGAGCCCTGCTTTTAGTGCCTTGTTGTTGGGTAGTGACACTCAGGAAGTCAGTCCCTTGGGGAACTGACTTTTCTCTGGTTTAGCTTCCCAGTGTCTTGTCAAGAGATTGTTGCTTTTTTCCCAATGGGCATAGACTCTTACTCAAATTACGAAAGGAATTGGAGATGTGTGAAAATGGCAGTAAACTCAAGTAGTGCAAGTATTGCCCAGAAAGTTTCTCTGTTGGCCATACACATTGAGAGAGTAGATTCCAAAGCTTTCTTGTCTGTGCCCATTTGTGGCCCTATGTATGAAGTGCCACAGCATCTTGTCTGAGAATTACTAGAAACTCATCAATTCGTCACCCCTAAATTCTTGGGGGTCCTAGATTGTCCACTTTCTTTCTACATTTGTAATTTTCCAGTCCTTGTTTATTGTTCTAGGTCTAAGTTTTTATCAGTATAGTTGCAATGGCCTTGGAGAAATGAGGTTACTGAATCTTTGAAGAACAAGTGGTCTCACATCTCTTCTACCTTTCTTTACTTATAGACACTGTTTTGTATAGACATGACTGTTTCTCTAACAATGTTAACTTCATGAGGAGATCCTACTTATCCTTAAGAATCTCATGAACAAGTCTCTTGGCTAAGGTAGATACAGAAATCCTCTGTGCATCCACAAATCCATGTGTATATCTTGAGTGTCTCCAATCACATTGCCTTTATTTATGCTATTGTCATGAGATGATTTTTTTTATGCTATTGTATGAGAGATTGCTATTGTGTTATATTTTTGAGATAGGGTCTAACTATGTAGCAGCTCAAGCTGGCCTGGTCTCACAATCCTCCTATGTCATCTTTCTGTGTGCTGGAGTTATAGGTATTCACCACTATGCCTGGCAGAAGAGTCTTAGAAGAAAGATTTCAGCACTATTCATCTTCATATACCTAATAACTAACACAAAGACTATATCAGATGTTTGCTGAATACTCTTACAATTAATAGGGCTTTGCAATATTAGAAAAACGTTTTACATTTCCTACCACAGTGGACACTCTGGCTATTACATCAGTCCTGTTAGAGCACTGGTTCTCAACCTTCCTAATGCTCTGACCCTTTAGTACATTTCCTCATGTTGTGGTGACCCCCCCAACCATAAATTTATTTTGTTGCTATTTCAAAACTGTAATTTTGCTACTGTTATGAATTGTAATGTAAATATTTGATATGAAGGATATCTGATGTATGACCCCCATGAAAGGGTAATTTGAGCAATTGAGAACTGCTGTATTAAAGAGAACCTCAAGAATTAGATATTTCAGTCTAATTTTACAAGCAAGAAAACTGAGAATTTTAAATTCATGTTGACACAAATCATGGAACAATGCCCTGTTTTCTGAATCAGGAAATAAGGCCTCATATTTATATGTGCTTTGTAGAGTGGGAGGGTAGATACATACACTTTTAAATTTTTTCAATAAGAAATTATGAAAGTCATACTAGTTAGAACACTCATATTATTAGATTAATTTCTTGACATTTGATCACAAACCTCTACACTGAAAATGAACAATTGTGGAGGAAGTGTTATTACTATTGTTTTCCAGTCCCAAATTAGTGAGATTAAAGTTGAAAATATCTCTGTGACAGAAATACAGAGATGAAGTATTAACACTGTGTGACTTTATCCATAATTGTGCCACTAAAAAAGCAAAATTTTAATTTTATTTACATTTGTAACTAAAATTGCTCATTTGAATCTTGGTAGACACCTAGACAGTCTAGAGCAACTGAAAAATTAGCATTCTGAAATATGATAAATCAGAGTAAAATTTGCTTGTTTTGATGAAAAACATGCTGAAGTAGAGCTGTTGATTTGACATAGGATCTGTAACATCTTAGCTCATTTAAATTTAAATGCTTGTGTGACCTCAATCTGGATGCCTAGTGCTGATGCTTAGGAGTGAATGCTGCTTGATTGAGGTAGTAGCAAAGGAGTGCACTAGGTCTCTAAAGACCCATTTTTTTGGACAACATTTTTACTAAAATAAGTATAACCCATTATATAATTTCCAAAACTTTCACTCTGCCAGTGTTCCAGGGATAATCAGTGAAAGTCTATTTATACTGGGTCAGAAAACCTTGCATCAAAGCTAAACAATTTTTTGAGAGAAAATAAGTTAAAGCAAATTCTAAGTATTTGTTTTAACATCTTCTGTTTCTTCAAAATATTCCACTTTATTCTAGATCAAAAAAATAGTAACTATGTCTCTGAATTGTGTTTGAGAAGAGATACTGAGGAACACACATCTGTTACCCCACAGTTCTAAGTGATTGTGTCTCTAATAATATTTCTTAAGTTTTTGGGCCTTTGTGTAGTTCAGTATTGTTTAAATTACCTTTATGGCCTCATAGCTCTAAAGCCAATGTGTTCCTAACTAATTATTTGCCTTTAAAAAAAATGTGTCCATCTGAACTAGAAACTCTCATCCTGAGTGAGGTAACTCAGACCCAAAAGGACATGTATGGTATGTACATACTAATAAGGGTATATTAGCAAAAAAAAAAAAAAAAAAAAAAAAAAAAAAAAAAAATTACAGAATACCCAAGATACAGTCCACAGAACTCAAAAAGGTCAAGAAGCTGAAGCGCCCAAGTAAGGATGCCTCAGTCTCAACTGGGAGGGAGAAGAAAGCAGTCACAAATGGAAAGGGAGGGAGGGACCTAGAAGGGAAAGTAGATAGGGGGCAGGAGTGGAGGTAAGAGAGGAACCTGATCTAGTATTGGGTGAGGGAAGGCCAGCTACCATTTTTTTAACATTGGTTTATTATCAAAACTGCTGCAGAGGAATTATAGGCAAATATTCACCTGCTTTACTGAACATGTGCTGCACAACTAGAGGTATTTGTAAGTGAAAAAGATACTTAGTAAGTAAATTGGAGACTGCAAAACTAGGTAGTTCCAGATACTTTCTGGAAGAGATGATATATTACTATGAGGCCATTCAAAAGGTAGAATTAGTAGAATTAAGCTTATGGTTATTTTATTAATTTGATATTTATAAGTAGTTCTAATCTGTACATTCTACTGCTTCCTTGTGTGTGTGTGTGTGTGTGTGTGTGTGTGTGTGTGTGTGTGTATGCCTTGTAGCTGAGGGTAAAAAAGGCAGAAGAATTCAAGATGGTCCAGAACAGAAGGTAAATGTTGGCACAGTGATTGTGCATTACACTGGTTCTGTAAAGTCTAGAATGCTTTCTGTCAGACCACAGCTCACATGTTTATTGTATTGCTATATAGTATTATATTTACTATATACATTAAATATCTTAAGAAGCAGTATCGACAATGAATTTAAGAAAAATATGTTTGGATATCAGAGAAAACATAGCCTCAGTGATAGTGTCAGGCCTTGGGTCCTCCCCTTGAACTTGATCCCCCTTTGGGCCTTTTCCTGGACTGTATTTTCCTCAAGCTCCTCTCCATTTCCATCCCTGTAATTCTTTCAGCTAAGAACAATTTATGGGCAGAGTTGTGACTGTGGGATGACCCCTCTCCCTCATTTGATGCCCTGTCTTCCTGCTGAAGGTGGGTTCTATAAGTTCCCTCTCCCTACGGTGGGGCATTTCACCGAAAGTCCCTCCCTTTGAGTCCTGAGAATCTCTCACTTCCTAGGTCTCTGGTGCATTCGGGAGGGTCCCCTCCCAAGCTTACCTGTTTCCATTCTTTCTGCTGGCCCTCAGTGCTTCAGCCCTTTTCCCTCACCCAATACTAGATCAGGTTCCTCTCTTACCCCCACTCCTGCCCCCTATCCACTTAACCTCCAAGGTCCCTCCCTCCCTCCTCCCTTTTCATTTGTAATTGCTTTCTTCTCCCTCCTAGTTGAGACTGAGGCATCCTTACTTGGACACTTCAGCTTCTTGACCTTTTTGAGTTCTGTGGACTGTATCTTGGGTATTCCGTACTTTTTTTTTTCTTGCTAATATCCCTTTATTAGTGTGTACATACCATACATGCCCCTTTGGGTCTGAGTTACCTCACTCAGGATGAAAGTTTCTAGTTCAGATGGACACATTTTTTAAAGGCAAATAATTAGTTAGGAACACATTGACTTTAGAGCTATGAGGCCATAAAGGTAATTTAAATAATACTAAACTACACAAAAGCCCAAAAACTTAAGAAATAAGTTGGCCTTGGCATAAAATCCTGGGCCAAAAGAAAATTGGGCTTGATGAAACTAAACTTGACGAAAACTTTGGAATTCCAGAAGATTTTGACTACATAGACTAAAATGTAGTGAGCTTGTGAATATGTCAAGTTTTAAACATCTAATGTTACCTAATTATCATCTATCTGTTAATTGTTTATCATTTTGTATCTTTAAATAAAGCATACAATAAGGGGAAAAAAGCAGCTTCACCATGCTGGCCACATGTAAATCAAGATATTAATGAAGAACTGGGAACCACAGTTAAAGAGTTCTGAGAAATCAGGCTTGAAAACATAAAACAGGGGCGTTATGACTCCTAGTCCTTCTCACTAGAGAAATAAAGCATTTGATTTCTATTGCAAAATGATGGACACCATGACAGAGGATCTCTATAATCAATAAAAAAATATACAAATTATTTCTTTTAAAACAGCTTTTTAGTTCACAGACCTATGCCAAGTCCTTTGCATTCATTTTCAATTGCTACCAGAATCATCTTTAAGGTTATTGGTCTCTCTATTTCCTTCACAAGGTTTTCTTTGATTATTTCCCATATTTGTGTGCTACATTTTAATACAGAAAAATAAATTTAAATTTTAGTACACTTGATATGTGAGTCTACAGAACAAAAAATGCTCTTTAACAAATTTCATATTTTATTTTCTAACATCATACATATAGAGAGCAGAGGGAAAGCTGATGTATTCTTAGTATGTGATATGAATGTTTCTTTCATGTGTGTATTGTCATTTAATCTGATGCAGTCATGTTGAAATGGAATTTGCATGCCAGAACTCTATAGTCCCGCATTTGAATTATCTGTTTGCAGTGCTTTGCTCCAGTAACCCTAAACTCATCTTAATAAGCATATATTTCCTCTTTTTAACCATTACAGAACCTCCCCAGTAATGTCATCAAATGACAAAATGAAGAAATGTATGCAGGCCTTTGATCACCCTGACATGCACTATACTGTAAGTAAATATTTGCTATTGGTGTTGTTATTACCAATTACTGAGAGGCTATAATTACTATAAACCCAACTGCATAGTTGTCAGGATAAAGCTCAAATTCTAAATCTTGTATAACTTGAAAACATGCAGAATATAAGTGTGTGTGTGTGTGTGTGTGTGTGTGTATGTGTGTGTCTATGTGCATGTATGTTTGTTTTTGTGTGTTCATATCCCAGCATCTCAGTAAATCCTTTTGGTTTCTAAAGTAAAGTTAGTACCCCTTTTAAGGCAAGAGCCAGGGCACTATTTTCCATAGAGAGCAGTTGAAATAGAAAGATTTTTTTTTCATATTTTGAGTCCTAATGTTTTCCAAATAACATTTCTAGAGTAGCCCAGAATTTATTATTTATTATTTAGAGTAGCCCATTAATATCTTAATTTATACATGTCCAGCATGGTGCAGCTGCTGCTTTGTGACATTGGTTTATCATCAAAATTGCTTTGGAGGAGTTACAGGCAAATATTCACCTGCTTTACTGAACATGTGCTACACAACTAGAGGTATTCATAAGTGGAAAAGATACTTAGTAAGTAAATTGGAGACTGCAAAATTAGGTAGTTCCAGATACTTTCTGGAAGAGATGATATATTACTATGAGGCCATTCAAAAGGTAGAATTAGTAGAATTAAGCTTATGGTTATTTTATTAACTTGATACTTATAAGAAGTTCTGATCTGTGTCTCTGCTGCTTTTGTGCTCTCCTGCCTGCCATGGCCAGCCTTAAGGATCTCGAAGGGAAGTGGCGTGCCTGTTGGAAAGCCACACCTTTGAGGAGTATGTGAAAGACCTAAGAGTAGGACTGGCTCTTAGGAAGATGGCTGCCATGGCTAAACCAGACTGCATTATTACTTGTGATGGCAACATCACTGTCAAAACCGAGAGCATGATGAAGACGACAGTGTTCTCTTGTACCCTGGGAGAGAAATTTGGTGAAACTATGGCTGATGGCAGAAAAACTGAGACAGTCTGCACCTTCACAGACGATGTCCTGGTCCAGCACCAGAAGCTAGAAGGAAAGGAAAGCACAATAACCAGGAAACTCAAGAATGGGAAGATGGTTGTGGAGTGTGTCATGAACAATGCCACCAGCACTCGGGTCTATAAGAAGGTGCAATGAGGGCTTCTTCATCATCCTGGACAGGAGTTAACTGCCAGAGTGAATACCCTAAATTCAATGAGCAGGTCATAAATAACCATACAGCTTCACTTCTCTGGTTTTATTTTTCATGACTGTTGAGTTCTCTTTACCACAAAAAAATTTAGATAAAACCCTTGTCAAACTTGGTTTACTCAGGATCATTCTTTTGGTTAGTAAATCAATGTGTTTATGGGAAAAAAAAGTTTTTTATGCTAGCTAGCAAAGACTAAAAGAAACAAGGCTTCTAAAAATGTCAAACACTCAGCTTGGGGTGTTTGATGAGTGAGGTCACACAGCACAATGGTTCCAACTCCTCCTACTGTCTTCAGGCCATGCGGCTACTTTCAGGAAGCACTGGTGAAGGATCTACTCTCTGTCAAACATGCATGGACTCAGATAAGCTTTCAAGTTGATCCAGACAAAGAGGCCAAAGCCACCATTGCAAAAGGGGATCTTCAAGTCCTTCAGTATCTTAGTGATGTAGCTGTAAGCCTTCCGGAGCCAGCTATGGTTTTTAGGAAGGTATACCTTATCGATCCACTCTTTGTCCTGAAGCAGTCTGCTTCAGTAATGCCAGAGACACCATGGTGGTAACCAAAAGCTTTCATGGCTGAAGCTACCTCCTTATTGTGTGTACAGAGAACATCAAAGTGGAAAACAGACATGCCAAAATCCTTACTAGTGCCCCAGATCATATGGATCATGTTAGGATCAGGCAAGTCTTTTATGCTCAGAACACTGTGAAATGTGACAGATGGCTCAAACACAGACAGCATGTAAATCTCGTCCATGATCACATGTAGCTTGTGCTTCTTAGCAAAGACCAGGTATTCTTGCAGTGATAATTGAATGTTGGTATCACCCAGAGGATTCTGGGAGTTGATGAGAACAAGGCCTTTGACCTTTTTTGCCTTCTTCTTAGCCTGAGTCAGGGCAAACTCAAGCTTATCCACAGTGAGCTGGAAAGAATATGAGTTGGTTCCAGAAACCTGGCTCTCCCAGTAGACAAGAATAAGCTTTACTTTTGAATAGAAGTAGGAACTGAAGGTAAAGCCACTATAGCACAGTGTAAGGATCAGAAGGGCATCACTTGGGTCACACAGAACCATGACCAGTGAAGAAAAGATGGAGGAGCAGCCATTTATAACCACCACATTTTCTGGGTCAAGGGGTGTAGATGCCTTGCAGTAGTGGGTCAAGAAGTTAGCCATCTCTTCCTGAAGAATGGGTTGTCCTTTTCAGTCAGAGTATGGCTGCTGGGTCTCATCAAGGACATTCATGTCATTCTGAGTCAACCTTGCTGTTATCAGGTCAAGGCAAAAAGCTTGTTCTTGCTGGTACTAAGGTTGATGTAGCCTGAAGGGTTCTCATCCTTGTGGTATTTGTCAGTCTGATAGGCCTTATAGCTCTGGAAGCTTAAGTTGGAATCTAACTTGCTGCACATAGTAGATGTTGCCCCTGGCTCTGCCTTTCTCTCCACCCTGCACTTAGCAATTCACATATCTCTGATCTCTGTAAACATCCATATCAGTCCTTCTCCATGGCCATTGTTTATTTCTGGACCTCACCTTAGCCATCTGTTCTTCTGACTGAACATATTGGAATCTGGAGTCATCAAAAATGGAACCACATTTAGATCTAGATTACAAAACATCCCAATGTCTAACCATACTTCTCTATAACCTTACAAAATGTCTTTTAACAGATTGTCTCATGCTCAAAACTGTGAGCTACAATTAACATTTCTTCCTATCAGTAGACTATCTTGGGCATTTTGTTACTGTAACAGAAAACTGAGTAACATAGTTAAAAGTGGTAGAGTTTTACATTTTAGTAAAGTTGAAAAATTAAAGAAACTGTGGTAAAGGAACAGGAAAAAATAGCAACCAGGGAATTTTTTTTTAAAAGAAGCTAATAATCAAGCATCCAGGTCACAGTGACTTAAGATGAAGACTCCTCCATCTTAGGAAGTCATACTCCATAGGCCTCCCCTAGACTGGCTTTGCATGCTCCCTGTAGCTTCTCTCAACAAGGCTTTCACCTTTATGGTTTCTCTATTATCTTGGGAGATTTCCCATATAGCTTCATTTTCATTCTCAGAGATCTTCACATTGCCGTACTACAGGTACTTCAGGGACTGTAATTCCACAGCATGCTGCCTGGCCTCCCTGGCTACCCAATATTCCTCTGAAATCTAAGTGGAAGCCTCCAGAATCAGGGAACTATCATATTTTTTAAATTACCATGAAGTCAGCAATGAAATGGCTAACAATGATCTGCAGACAACACAGACTGATTGGGTAGACCATGAGCTATGCCCTGATGGGGAATGTGGAGCAATAGAGCAGAACATAGTGGATTGAAATCCTATTAGCATAAAGCCAAAACAAGCATGGCCAAAAAATGAAGGAATGGAGAAAAATGAAGATGTGCAGGGACAAAGATGAGAAGAAATGGAGGAAATGACCAACCAATGATTTGGCCCAAATTTAGACTAACCCATAGGCAAGAATCAACCCTTGATACTGTTAATAATACTCTGCTATGCTTCCAGATAAGAGTCTAACATAATTGTCCTCTGAGAGGCTCAATCCAGCAGCTGACTGAAATAGTTGCAGAGACCCACAGCCAAACAGGGAATCTTATGAAAGAGTTGGGGGAAGGATTGAGAGACCCAAAGAAGACAGGGACTACACTGGAAGACTAACAAGATTCAACTAACCTGGACCCTTGGGGGCTCCTAGAGACTGAACCACCAACCAAAGAGTAAGCACAGACTGGATCTAGATCTGCCTGCCCCTATGTAGCAGATGGATTTTTTGGTCTTCATGGGGTCCTCAACAACTGGAGTGGTCACTGTCTCTGAATCTGCTATCTCCATGTTGATCATGTTCTCCTCATTGGGCCACCTTGCATGGGATGTACCTAGTCCTGCAGTGACTTGATGTGCTATGGGTAGGGGCTGGGTTTATACCTAGGGGATGTCTTCCCATTCTCAGGGGAGAAGGGGAGGAGGAAGAGATACTAGGAGGAGAGGGGTAACTTGATATTGAGATGTAAGAGAATAAATAAATTTTTAAAAACTGATGAATTATGAGGGTAAAATGGGAGCAAAGCCACCATAGAGGTTTTCTTTGGGAAACCTACAGTTGTTGGTATAGGAAAGCACCATGGGGAGAGGGACATTACCGACCCTGCTCAGTTGAGGAACACATTTATGAACATACATTTTAGGTCATGCCTTTTGGAAGGTTATGTCTAGCTCCAAACTGAAGAATGTAGTCCGAGGTTAAAAGGTTAAAATAGCCTCTGGACATGTAAAACTTTTCTAGTTAGTTTAAACCAAGAAAAGAAATTAAGAAAAGAAAAATTTTACATGTATTAATATATGAAATTTACCCTAAAGATGTCTGCATTGCTTAACATCTAAATGTTAACCAGCCTGGAGGTTGTTGTGAATACCTTTAACACCAGCACTTCAGAGGCAGAGGCAAGGAGAGCTCTGTGAATTCCAAGCCAGTCTCATATGCAGGGTGAGATCCAAGACACTCATAGCTATGCAGAGATACCCTGTCTCCTGTCTTAAAGGGTATACACACACACACACACACACACACACACACACACACACACATATATATATATATATATATGTATGTATATATTTAAATTACATATAGATGATAGATAGATAGATAGATAGATAGATAGATAGATAGATAGATAGATAGATAGATAGATAGATAGAGATAGGTGATAGATAATAGATCGATCAATAGATAGATAGGAGCAAGATTTTTTATCTCAGAGTGTCTGGAGATCAAATAGGGAATGGCTTGGACTCCCATAATTTTCTCTAGCTCTATATGTCCTCAATGACCCAAAGCCTCCTGGGAGTAACATTTCCTAAACAGTTCTACCACTTCCTAGTTGTGCCCAAATGGAAGACTAAGTTTTTAACATGGGAGATCCAGTCTGTGCTTACTCTTTTTAACATGGAACACACATCGGGTGTGTGTGTGTGTGTTTGCTATGGTAGACAAAGCATCTTAAAGCATCTTTCCATCTCTTTGAAATTTTAGGCTGTATGCATTTACCTAAAGGCTGAGTCTCTGAGTCTGTCATCTTTCCCTGCTTCAAACAAACTTCCTTCTCGTGATATCATTTCCTCCTTCCTACTCTATAACTTCCTGTCAACATAAATACCATGGAGTTTTTCCCATTTTGTAAAATTCTTCCAACATCATATATATGACTCCCAGTTTTCACATATTCTTTTTCTACAAAACACTTTTTTGGGGAAGGACCTTCTGCTGTCTCCATTTCTTCATGCCACAGTTGTCCTTAAGTGGGACAAATTTTCTGTAAATATCTTCTGAGACTTTAAGGCATCTTTCTAGATAGTTGGCCCCTCTTTTTGAATAAACACTTTCTCAGTTTTTATACTTCCATGTTCTACTAGTTTTCTTCCAAAGCTTTTAGCTTCTTTTATGTGTTTATTCCATTCTGTATGAAAGTCAGCCATTGGTTCTGGCTGCTAGGTAAGCTTTTCAATTACAATGATTTTGAAAAATCACTTTCATTCTGCATACTCTCATATCTGCTTTTATAGCACAAAATATCTGTTTCTGATACCTTAACTCATATATGGAGAGAAATAATTTACTTTTGTTACATAATTCACAACTATCCCAGAGGTAATATAACATGTTATGATGCAATTACACTTTCATCATGATCCCCAGCCCCTTTCCTGATTAAGCCAACAGGAAAACATCAGTTGTCAATTTAGAACCCTGGTAGTTCTGATAGTTCATGTCATGTCAACCTTATGTCAAATTCACCTCACACCCTGGCTCTCTTTCCAGCTCCATCATCCTAACTTCTTCCCTTGTGGAAGAAGCAACATTATTTCCAACTTTGTTGGAATTATCTACCAATTTTTCATCAGAGAGTAATTTTTATTCTTAGAGTTTACTCACTAAACCTCTGCCTGATCTTAATAATGTGTTTTAGGTCATAATCTGTTTGGGAAGAATCCATAACTTTTCCAAAGAAACATGCATTCTTCCCTGCATCCTATAAATAAGATGTAATATGTACAGCCTTTGTAACCTGTTGCTGGCCCATCTGTGCACATCAGTTTGTGGCATTGTTTCCCTTGCTTCATTGCTGCACTTCAAGTAAGCTGATCTTCTGAGAGTTGTATGTATAATAAGCACTTGCTGGCACAGGCTCTGCTGTCTTCTTTTCCTGTTGAACCATTGTCCTAGCAGACCTTGAAACCTTGTTTCTGATGTTTTATGCTAAAATTTAAACATCATCTTTGAAGATAGCTTCTTTGTACTTATTGACTTCTATTTATAGGTAAATCCTACTCCCCTCTACTATGAACATGAAACCTTCCTGGTGTTTGGTGTTTAACACAAGCAACTATCATAGATTTTCCCTGAGTTCAAATTGATTTCCTTGAAGATTTGCTAGTGAGTAAGAGACGTTGTGGATGGTTTGCTTGAAAAGTAAATTTCAGCAAAGTTATTCAAGGTGATAATTAATGTAAGGCATTTAATTCTAGTCATTCATGACATAGTCAAGTTGCAGCTTGTATCTAGCTGTGAAATGATAACAGAATATAGTCTGTAAGATGGTTTACTCACTGTTATGAGAGGTTGCACTGTGAGCTTATCTATTAATTATAATTTCTCATTTCAGATTGACTGTGGCTGAGAACCCTAGGCAGGTGGGGTTAGAGCCAACATGTATTACATTCCTTTTATAACCACTGATGACAGAGTGGATAATCAAGTGTGTGTTCTGCACAAAGCAGTATTAAAAATTCAATTTTATTGATAACAAGTGTTACTGAATGTTATATTAAAATTGTTGTATTCTGGTAGTAATAATTAAAAGCCTGCCTTGCTTTTATAACAATCTTTATAATTTGTTTTTTTTTTAAACAAAAGTGTGATCTAAAGGTGAAACTGGACCCAGAAAGACAATAATTTTATTTGTATACTTCTCCAGAGAAACAGCTATTAAAACATGTAAGCAGCATCGACATTAAAAATTTCAAGTGCCATTCAGCTGAAAGAGTGTTATCTAAGTTAGATTGGTTCTATATTCTTTAATAGGGCAAAAATATTTGGAATTACCTATTCCAAACGCAGTTACTTATAAGTGAACCGTATGTTATAAAAGTCCTAAGAAACTGTGTGCCTTTTCCTCAGCTTCCCTATTTTATTTCTATCCTATAGTATCTGATCTCATTGACAGTAATTTTATAAACTTTTGATCAAATTATTTATTTTTGTGACCATATACAATCTAATAGAGTATTGTATCTTCATACATTTTAATAATTTTGGGTTCTACTCAAGACATATTTTTACAAAGATGTTTTGAGAAAACCACTACTATGACTTGATTTTTACCTTTGATAGGTAAATGGCAAATACTCCATCATCTTAAATGATATACTAGGGATTTAACTGGAGTATAAGAATATTAACTCACTCCTCACCTGGGCTTCATATCCTTGCCCATAACCAGGGCAGAAGACTCCAGCTCTACTGGAAACATACCAGTACTAGAAAATCCAGAACCTTATGGGCCCTACTTGGCCTACTTGGTTTGGGCCTTGAAGAGAAAACCGAGCCTGGCTTAATTTTCAAGACTTGTCATTTGCTTCTGTTTGACTCAACACAGCATGGATGAAATTGCCTAGAGCTAACATCTAAAATTTTCATAAAACCGGTGAAGTCACCCCATATTCCTCATCATCTCATACCACCCCAAACCTCATCTCACCCCATACCCCTATATTCACGTCCTTGCTCTGTCTATATAAGCAAATTGCTGCACATTAAAGTGAGTTCCTTCTTCAACAAGACTCTCTTGGCTTGGTGTGGTACTTCTCTGGTCACCAACAGACACTCAACATCCTGCTCCAACCCCTGGAGAGACCAGGCTTGTCTCCTTGTAGCTACCTGCCCACAAAGTCTACAAACTGGTGTCCCCTGTGAGGAACTTCTTCCTCCTCTCAACAGAAAAATGGTCTGCAAGTGATTGTACCCCTATAAATTATGGGACAGTCTTCTTCTAAGCCTGATCCCACCTTAGAGTCCTTGTATCTGTCCCTCCCTTGACCCTTTGGTAGCACCCCTTGGCCCTCTAACAAGCCTCCACCTCCTAAGCCTCCCCAGTCGAGTCCCCAGATTCCATATCCCCGCTGTGTCATTTCCCTAAGTGCTTCCTCCTTATATAGGGAAAGATCTAGTTCAACACCCTGGCAGCAATTGACCTGGGGCTTGGTAACCTTGGTAGCCACAAGATTTAAAAGAACTTGGAAAGACAGTTGCTGAAGATGGCCCCAACTTCCCCTAGGCTGAGACCATTCTTGAGGGTCTCGCCCATCAGGTGTGTGTAGCCGGAGATTGGAAGGAAATGGCTAAAATCGTCCTCTAAAATTAATAAATGGGATTTTATGAAACTGCAAAGCTTCTGTAAGACAAAGGACATCATCAGAAGGATAAAACAGTGGCCTACAGAATGAGAAATGATGTTCACTAACTCCACATCTGACAGAGGGCTGATATCCTCAATATATAAAAAACTCAAGAAACTACATCAGCAAACCAAACAATCCAATTAAAAAATGTGATACAAATTTAAACAGAATTCCAAACAGAAGAATCTCTAATGGCCAGGAAGCACTTAAAGAAATGTTTACCAGTTTTATCTTGAGGTCCTTGATTCACTTGGACTGAATTTTGTGCAATGTGATGAATATGGATTTATTTGCATTCTTCTATATGTCAACAACCATTTAGACCAGCACCATTTGTTGAAGATACTTCTTTTTTCCATTGTGTGTTTTTGGCTTCTTTATCAAAAAATCAAGTGTCCATATGTGTGTGGGTTTATTTCTGGGTCTTACATTCAATCCCATTGATTAAAGTGTATGTTAACCTGGACCCTTGGAGCTCTCAGAGACTGAACCAACAACCAAAGGGCATACACAGGCTTGACCTAGGCCTCCCAGATCACATGTAGCAGATGTACAGCTGGTCTTCATATGGGTCTCAAACAACTGGAACAGAGGCTGTCCCAAAAGCTGTTTGCCTGTCCTGTCCATGGAATATGACCTTCAAGGTGGGCTGCCTTGTCTCCCCCCAGTGGGAGAGGGTGAGCCTAGCCCCACCCAGACTGGATGTGCCAGGGTAGAGGGATACCCAGGGGGGACCCCTACCCTCTCAAAGGAGAAAGGGAAGGGAGATGAGAAAAGGATTATGGAAGAGGGAGACTGGGTAGAAGAAGTGACCAGGATGTTAAGTGAATAA
>NW_022196898.1:106073418-106172581 GCF_008632895.1 Mastomys coucha | reverse complement strand
AAAAAAAAAAAAAAAAAAAAAAAGAAAGAAAGAAAGAAAGAAAGAAAGAAAGAAAGAAAGAAGGAAATGTTCACCATCCTTAGCCATTAGTGAAATGCAAATCAAAATGACTCTGAGATTCTATTTTATAGCTGTCAGAATGTGTAAGATCAAAACCACAAATGACAGCTCATGCTGGGGAGGATGTGAAACACGGGGAACACTACTTCATTGCTGGTGGTAATCTAAACTTTTACAGCACCTTGAAAGTCAATATGGCAATTTTTGAGAAAATTTGGAATTGATCTAACTTAAGACACAGCTGTCTGTCCAGTCCTTTCTGCTAAGGCAGACTCCTAGCTGGTCTGCTCCAGTGAAGACACCATATTCTGATCCATCCTAGAGGACCTGCTTCACTCAGAGGAGTTGATAAGAACCTCCACCTCTGGAGTCCCAGAGCTGTTGCTGATAGCCCAGTGGACTTAGGACCCATCAACCACTAAAACCCCACCTCCAAAATACCACTCCCCTTCCACCCCTTCCACCCCTTCCACCAGGTGCTTTATGCTGGGGCAGACTCTTAGCTGGTCTGCTCCATTGAAGACACCTATATCCTGATCCTTCCTAGAAGACCCACTGCACTCAGAGCAGTTGAGGATCAGCTGCACTCAGAGCAGTTAGACAACAGCTATTGGGAGACCTGAAGCAACCCAGGGACAAAAGAGGCAGACTCCAGACAGTAACCCAGACCAATAAATGCCAGGGATATCCAGATGGCGAAAGGTAAGCACAAGACCATAAAGAACAGAAGCCAATATACATGGGAAGCATCAGAACCCAGTTCTCCCACCACAGCAAGCCCTGAATACACCAACACACTTGAAAAATCAAGAATCTGTCCTAAAATTTTATCTCATGAAGAGAACCCTTTAAAAAGAATATCAATAACTCACTGAAAGAAATACAGGAAAACACAGGTAAATAGGGGAAGGAATTGAATAAAGCGATCCAAAACCTAAAAGTGGAAGTAGAAACAATAAAGAAAACACAAATGGAGTCAAACTGGGAATGTAAAATCTAGGAAAGTGGTCAGGAATTACAGATGTAAGTATCACCAACAGAATGCGAGAGATAGAAGAGAGAATCTCAGATGTTGAAGATGCCATAGAAGAGATAGACACAACTGTCAAAGAAAATTCAAAACATGAAAAATTCTTTAAGCAAAGCATCCAGGATTTCAGGATACAATGAAAAGATCAAGTCTAAGAGTAATTAAAATAGAAGACATCAAAGATTACCAGCTCAAAGGAAATGAAAATGTCTTCAACAAAAATCATAGAAGAAAATTTCCCCAACCTAAAGAAAAAGATAGACATAAAGGTACAAGAAGCTTCAAGAAACTTATTGAACACCAAATAAATCAGACCAGAAAAGAAAATCCTTTCGTCATATAACAATCAAAACACTAAACGCACAGAAAAAAGGAAGAATATTAAAAGCTGCAAGGGAAAGGGGCCAAGTAATATACAAAGGAAGACCTATCAGAATTACACCAGACAACTGAACAGAGTCTATGAAAGCCAGAAGAGCCTGGTCAGAAGTCATGCAGACTCTAAGAGAACGCAAATGCTAGCCCAGGCTACTATATACCTGATAAAACTATCAATCAACATACATGGAGAACTAAAATATTCCAGGACAAAACCAAATTCAAACAGTATCTGTAAACCAATCTAGACCTACAGAGGATCATAGAAGGAAAACTACAACACATGGAAGGTACCTGCACCAAAGAAAGGACAACATATTGAGTATCTCACAAAAGAAGCCAAAAGGAGAGAACTACAAACATATAAAGGCACCTACAAAAACAAACATATCAGGAACCAACAGTCATGTCTCTTTAATATCACTCAATAAATGTACTCAACTTACCTATAAAAAGACATATGCTTTGTTTAGCTCTGTACCTCATCTTTTAATAGGGCTGTTTGGTTCTCTGGAGTAACTTCTTAAGTCCTTTGTATATATTGGATATTAGCCCTTTATCAGATATAGGATTGGTAAAGATCTTTTCCCAATTTGTTGGTTGCTGTTTTGTCCTATTGACGGTATCCTTTGCCTTACAGAAGCTTTGTAATTTTATGAGGGGCCATTTGTCAATTCTTGATCTTAGAGTATAAGCTATTGGTGTTCTGTTCAGGAAAATTTCCCCTGTGCATATGTGCTCCAGGCTCTTCCCCACTTTATTTTCTGTTAGTTTCACTGTATCTGGTTTTATCTGGAGGTCTTGTTCCACTTGGACATGAGCTTTGAACAAGGAGATAGGAATGGATCAATTTGCATTCTTCTACATGCTAACCGCCAGTTGAGCCAGCACCATTTGTTGAAAATGCTGTCTTTTTTCCACTGCATGGTTTTAGCTCCTTTGTCAAAGATCAAGTGACCATAGGTATGTGGGTTTATTTCTGGGTCTTCAAAACTATTCCATTGATCCACCTGCCTCTCACTGTACCAGTACCATATAGTTTTTATCACAATTTCTTTGTAGTATAGCTTAATGTCAGAGATAGTGATTCCTCCAGAAGTTTTTCTATTGTTGAGAATAGTTTTTGCTATCCAAGGCTTTTTTTTATTCCAGACAAATTTGCAAACTGTTCTTTCCAACTTAGTGAAGAACTGAGTTGGAATTTTGATGGGGATACCATTGAATCTGTAGATTGCTTTCAGCAAGATGACCATTTTTACTATATTGATCCTACCAATCCATGAGCATGGGACATCTTTCCATCTTCCAAGATCTTCTTTGATTTCTTTCTTCAAAGACTTGAAGTTTTTGTCATACAGATTTTTCACTTGCTTAGTTAGAGTCACACCAAGATATTTTATATTATTTGTGACTATTGTGAAAGGTGTTGTTTCCATAATTTCTTTCTCAGCCTGTTTATCCTTTGTGTAAGGGAAGGCCACTGATTTGCTAGAGTTAATTTTATATCCAGCTACTTTGCTGAAGTTGTTTACAAAGTTTGGAGTTCTCTGGTGGAATTTTTGGGGTCACTTAAGTATACTATCATATCATCAGCAAATAGTGATAATTTGACTTCTTCCTTTCCAATGTGTATCCCTTTGATGTCCTTTGGTTGTCTAATTACTCTGGCTAGGACTTTGAGTACTATATTGAATAGGTAGGGAGAGAACTGAGGAATACCAAACAGTTAAGAAGCACCTAAAGAAATGTTCAACATCCTTGGTCATCAGGGAAATGCAAATCAAAACAACCCTGGGCTAATATTTGTGAAATACTCAAATATTAGCTCAGAAGCTTGGAATACCCAAGATACAATCCACAAACCACAAAAAACTCAAGAAGAAGGAAGACCAAAGTATGGAAACTTCGATCCTTCCTAGAAGGGGAACAAAATACCCATGGAAGGAGTTGCAGAGACAAAGCAGAGACTGAAGGAAGGACAATCCAAAGATTGCCTATCCCTTGGAATCCTTCCTATATTCAATTACCAAACCCTAACTCTATTGTGGAAGCCAGCAAGTGCTCGTTGACAGGAGCCTGACATAGTTATCTCCTGAGAGGCTCTGCCAGTGCCTGACTAATAGAGAAGTAGAGTCTCACAGTCATCCATTGGACTGGGTACATGGTCCCCAATGAAGGAGTTAGAGAAAAGACCTACGGAGCTGAAGGGGTTTGCAGCCTATTAAGAGGAACAACAATATGAACTAACTAGTACCCTCAGAGCTCCCAGAAACTAAACCACCAACCAAAGAGTACACATGGTGGGCTCCAGCTGCATATGTAGCAGAGGATGGCCAAGTCTGTCATCAATGAGAGGAGAGGCCCTTGGCCCTGTGAAGGCTCTATGCCTCAGTGTAGGGGAATACCAGGACAAGGAAGCAGAAGAGGGTGGGTTGGTGAGCAAGGGGAGAAGGGAGGGAACAGGGTATTTTTTTTTTTGGAGGGGAAACCAGAAAAAGGTGTATCTTTCTAAATGTAAATAAAGAAAATATCTAAAAAAAAAAAAAAAAAAAAAAAAAAAAAAAAAAAAAAAAAAAAAAAAAAAAAAAAAAAAAAAAAAAAAAAAAAAAAAAAAAGACAAGCTAACAGACTGAATACACAAACAATATCCAGAATTTTGCTGCATACAAGAAACAAATTTCAATAACAAGACAGGCACTATCTCAGAGTAAAGGATGGAAAAAGGTCTTCTAAGCAAACGGTCCCAGGAAACAAGCAGGAGTTGCTATCCTAATATCCAATAAAATAGACTTTCAACCAAAGGTTATCAAGTGTGATGAAGAAGGACACTTCATTTCATCAAAAGGAAAATCCACAAAGAGAAAGTCTCAATTCCAAACATTTATGCCCCAAATGCAAGAGCACCTACATTAATAAAAGAAATTTTAATAAAGTTCAAACCACATGTTGAACCCCACACAATAATAGTGGGAGACTTCAACACCCCACTCTCACCAATGGACAGGTCATTGAAACAGAAACTAAACAGAGAAACAGTGAAAGTAACAGAAGTTATAAACCAAATGGATTTAACAGATATCTATAGAACATTTTATCCTAAAACAAAAGAACATACCTTCTTCTCAGCACCTCATGGTACCTTCTCCAAAATCAACAACATAATTGGTCACAAACAACCCTCAACCAATACAAGAAGATTGAAATAATACCATGCATCTTATTATATCACCATGGCCTAAGATTGGTCTTCAAGAACAGTAAAAACTATTGAAAGCCCACATACAAATGGAAACTCATTATTCAGTGATAATTTGGTCAGGGAAAAAATAAAGAAAGAAATTAAAGATTTCCTGGAATTTAATGAAAATATTGATACATCACACTCAAACTTATGGAACACAATGAAAACAGTGCTAAGAGGAAAGTTCATAGCCCTAAGTGCCCTGGTAGAGAAACTGGAGAGATCTTACACTAACAACTTAACAGCATATCTGAGAGCTTTAGAACAAAAAGAAGAAAACTTACACAAAAAGATTAGAAGGCAGGAAATAGTCAAACTCAGGGCTAAAATCAACCAAATAGAAACAAAGAAAACAACACAATCAACAAACTCAAAAGCTAGTTCTTTGAGAGAATCAACAAGATAGATAAATCCCTAGCCAAACTAACTAAAGGGTGGAGAGCAGTATCCAAATTAACAAAACCAGAAATGAAAAGGGAAACATAACAACAGAAACAGAGGAAATTCAGAAACGTCATCAGATCCTACTATAAAAGCCTATACTCAATGAAATTTGAAAATCTACATGAAATGGATGGTTTTTCTAGACAGATACCACATATCAAAGTTAAATCAAGAGCAGGTAAACTATGTAAACAGAGCCATACCACATAAGGTAATAGAAGAAGTTATTAAAAACCTCCCAACCATAAAAAGCCCAGGGCCAGATGGATTTAGTACAGAATTCTACTAGACCTTCAAAGAAGACCTGATACCAATTTTCCTCAAACTATTCCATAAAATAGAAAAAGAATGAAAGCTACCTAACTTGTTCTATGTAGCCACATTATTCTGATACCTAAAACACAAGCACCTAATCAAAAAAGAGAACTTCAAACCAATCTTGCTTATGAATATCGATGCAAAAATACTCAATAAAATTCTTACAAACTGAATCCACATCAAAACCAACCTTCACCACAATCAAAGTAGGCTCCATCCCAGGGATGCAAAATTGGTTCAATACATGGAAATCCATTAGCATAATCCACGATATAATCAAACTCAAAGAAAAAAATCACATGATCATCTCCTTAGATGCAGAAAAAGCATTTGACAAAATACAACACCCCTTCATGTTAAAAGCATTGGAGAGATCAGGAATTCAGGGTCCATACTTAAACTTAATAAGAGCAGTATATAGAAAAGCAACAGTCAATATCAAATTAAATGGAGAGATGCTTGAAGCAATCCCATTAAAATCAGGGACAAGAGAAGGATGCCCACTCTACCCATATCTATTCAATATAGTATTCAAAGTGCTAGCTAGAACAATTAGACAAAAACAACAAAAAGAGATCTAGGGGATACAAATTGGCCAAGAAGAAATGAAGGTACCACTACTTGCAGATAATATGAGAGTATACATAAGCAACCCCAAAATTTCTACCAGAAAACTTCTCCAGCTGATAAACAACTTCAGCAAATTAGCTAGATATAAAAATAATCCAAGTAAATCAGTAGACTCCCGTTACATAAATGATAAACAGGCTGAGAAATAAATCAGGAAACAACTCCCTTCACAATAGCCACATATATATGTCTTGTGGTAAGTAATATAAAATATCTTGGGGTAACTCTAACCAAACAAGTGAAAGACCTGTATAACAATAACTTCAAGTCTCTCAAGAATGAAATCGAAGGAGATCTCAGAAAATGGAGAGATCTCCCATGCTCATGAATTGGCAGAATAAACACAGTAAAAATGGTCATGCTACCAAATGCAATCCCCATCAAAATCCCAATACAATTCTGCAAAGACATAGAACGAGCAATTCTCAAATTCATCTGGAAAGGCCAAAAACCAGAATAGTGAAAACAATTCTTAACAATAAAAGAACAGCTTGGAGAATCACCACCCCTGACCTCAAACTACTACAGAGCAATAGTGATAAAAACTGCACTGTATTGGTACAGAGATAGACGTGTTGATCAATGGAATAGAATTGAAGATCCAGAAGTAAAACCACACACATACACTTGATTATTGACAAAGATGCAAAAATACACAGTAGAAAAAAGAAAGCATCTTCAATAAATGGTGCTGGTCTAAGTGGCTGTCTCTATGTAGAAAAATGAAAATAGACCCATATTTGTTACCTTGCACATAGCGGGAAATTTCTTAAACAGAACTCTAATGGCTCATGCTCTAAGATCAAGAATTGATAAATAGGATCTCTTAAAACTGGAAAGCTTCTGTAAGGCAAAAGGCATAGTCCTTAAATAAGACCGGTCAGCAACCTATAGATTGGGAAAAAAAGATCTTCACTTGTCGCGACCAGTCTCGCCAGCAAGAATGACGCAGCAACAGGATCCTGCTCAGCAGCACTTTATTAGGAGCTCCTCTTGAAGTTTGAAGCGAAGGACCCCGATACCCTGGAGCTGCTGGCTTATATAGCCGGGCGAGACTGTCTGATTGGTGCACCATGCAGACACCTCATTAACCTACCCCCGCAGGAGGGGGGCGAGCAAATGTGTTACTGTCTGATTAGTTTAATGCAAACACCTTATTAGCATATCCCCATCGGGAGGGGGAGAGCCGAAGGAGAGACATGTCACTGCTATCGCGCCTGTACCAAGCGGCTGTCAATGGTACGGAAGTGAAATTGGCGCCATTTTGAATAGACGTTGGCCTGCGGCCAACATTCACTAACCCCACATCTGATAGAGAGCTAATACCCAAAATATATAAAGAACTTAAGAAGCTAATCATCAAAAAACCCCAAATAACCCAATCACAAAATGGGGTATAGAACTAAACCAAGATTCCACAACTGAGGAATCTTGAATGGCTGAGAAACACCTAAAGAAGCATTCAAAGTCCTTAGTGATCAGAGAAATGCAAATCAAATGACCATAAGATTCCTTCTTATACCAATCAGCATGGCTAAGATCAAAACCTCAGATGACAACACATGTTGTAGTGGATGTGTAGAAAGAAGAAAACTCCTCCATTGCTGGTGGGATTGCAAATTAGTACAATCACTCTGGAAATCAATTTGAAGGTTCCACAGAAACTTGGAAATAGATCTACATGAAGACCCAACTATATCACTCTTAGGAATATCTCAAAAAGATGCCCCACCATGCCATGCAGCAGGGACACATGTCCTACTGTGTTCATAGTGCCTGGATTTGTGATAGCCAGAAGCTGGAAAATATCCAGATGTCCCACGACAGAAGAATGGATACAGAAAATGTGGTTCATTTACTCAATGGGATACTATTCAGCTATTAAGAACAAGGACATCCTGAGTTTTGCAGGCAAATGGATGGAACTACAAAATATCATCCTGAGTGAGGTACTCAGACCCAAAAGGACATGCATAATATGTCCTCACCAATAAAAAGCCAAAAAAAAAAAAAAAAAGTAGAGAATACCCAAGATACAATCCACAGAATTCAAAAAGATCAACAAGCTGAAGTGGCCAAGTAAGGATGCCTCAGTCCCAAGTGGGAGGAAGTAGAGAGCAATCACAAGTGTGGAGAGAGGTAGGGACCTTGGAGGGAAAGTGGACAGGGAGGAGGAGGAGGAGTTGGGGGAGAGGGGAACATGATCTGATATTGGGTGAGGGAAAAGGACTGAAGCCCTGAGGGCAAGCAGAAAGAATGGAAACAGGCAAACTCAGGAGGTAGGAGATTGTAGGTACCATCCAGAATGCACCAGAGACCTGGGAGGTAAGAGATTCTCAGGACTCAAAGGGAGGAACCTTAGATGAAATGACCCACAGTAGAGAGAGAGAACTTATAGAGCCCACCTCCAGCAGGAAGACGGGCATCAAATGAGGGAGGGGGCATCCCCACATTCACAACTCTGACCCATAATTGTTCCTGTCTTAAAGAATTACAGGGTTGGAAATGGAGAGGAACCTGAGGAAAAGAAGGTCCAGTGACAGGCCCAAAGTGGGATCCAGCTCAAAGAGAGGTCCCAAGGCCTAACACTATAACTGAGGCTATGGAACGCTCACAAAAAGGGACTTAGCAAAACTGTATTCCAGAAGACCCAACAAGTAGCTAAAAGAGTCAGATGCAGATAGTTACACCCAACCAATGGACAGAAGCAGCTGACCCCTGTGTTTGAATTTGGGGAAAGCTAGAAGAAGCTGAGGAAGAGGGCTACCATGTAGGAAGACCAGTAGTCTCAATTAATCTGGACCCCTGAGATGTCTCAAACACTGGACCACCAAACAGGCAGCAAACACCACTTGATACATACAGCAGAGGATTGCCAGGTCTGTGTTCACTAAGAGATGATGCACCTAACCCTCAAGAGACTGGAGGCCCCAGGAAGTTTAGAGTTCTGGTCGGGTGGAGGGTGGGGACATCCTTGTGGAGACAGCTGGGTAGGGAGGAGGTATGGGATGTGGAACAGTTGGAGGGTGGACACTTGAGGGGGGGATAAAATATGTAGTGTAAAAAGTAAAGAAATAAATTTTAAAAAGAAAATATTAGGATATCCATTACTAAAGGAGGAGGGACCTTTGCTAATGAATAGTACTGAAGATACAGCATTAATAATTCTTCTTCCTTGTCCTTTAAAAAATGATAAAACTAATTTACCAATTAAAAAAACCACACACCTGTTTCACTCCTGGGCATATACCCAAAGGACACTCCAACTTATGGTAAGGATACTTGTTTAACCATGTTCATAGCAGCTTTACTCATAATAACCAGAAACTGGAGACAACCTACATGTCCCTCAACTGAAGAATGAATGAAGAATACTCCTTTTACACAAAGGAATATTACTCAACTGTTAAAAGAAAATATTACGAAATTTGTAGGCAAATGGGTAGAACTAGAAAAAAAATCATCCTGATTAAGATAATCCAGACATAGAAAGAAAATCATGGTATTTACTCATTTATAACAAGGTGTTAGCTGTAAAATAAAAGATTACTATACTCTAATCCATAGACCCAAAAAAAGAACTAATTAATAAGGAGGACTCAAGGGTGAATGTATATATCTCCCTGGGAAGGGGAAATAGAATAAATATCTTGGGTGGAAGTGCGCAGAAACAGGAGTGATAAAGTGGCAAGGCGGTAGGAGAGAATACTGGGAGGAACAACCGAAATTGCTGAGCATTTTGGGGATTGCATAGAAATTTGGTACAATGGAAACTCCCAAGAATCTACAAAAGTAAGATAGATAAGACTCCTAGCAACAGAGCACATGAAACTGGACTTGGCCATCTTGTGTAACCAGCCAAGACTTTTAGTGGAGAGATTGGGACACCAGTGCACCCACATAACCTTCTACCTAAACTTTGTCCTACATACAAGATGTGCCGGGCTAAAGGTGGCATGGAAATTGAGGGACTAGCCAAACAATGACTTATCCAGTCTAAGACATATGCCACGAGAGGAACACCATACCTGACACTGCCTGGATGGCCAGGATCCAGAAACTGGATAGCTCAAAAACTCAAGATAGAACCAAACAGGGCTAGCAAAAAAGAAAAGAAAAAGTCAATGAAATAATTCCTTATGATATTCTTCTATACTCATAGATTGGTGCCAAGCCCAAAAATCATCAGAAATAGTTCATCCAACAACTGATGGAAACACATGCAGAGACCCATAGCCAAACATTAGCTAGAGCTCAGGGAATATGCGAAAGTGGGAGAAGAAAGATTATAGGAGCCACACAGGCCAATAACACCACAAGAAAATCCTCAGAATCAATGAACCTGGATCTACAGAGAACCTGAATGGAACTGATCTGTGCCCTTTACATATATGTTAGTTGTATAGCTTAGTCTTGTAGGATTCCTAATAGTGGGAATAGGGACTAGCTCTGACAATTTAGGTAGCTTTTGGGACCCATTTCTGCCTACTTGATTACTTTGCCTAATCTTAATATAATGGGAGGTGCCTAATCATACTGCTTGAAATCCAGGGGAGGCCTGCCCTTTTATAAAGAGAAATTGATGAGGAATGGGTTGAGAGGGAACATAGGAGATTTGGAGGAGGACTTGGAGAAGAGAAGGGAGAGGAAAGTGAAGTCCTCTTATGAATGTAGTAATATGTAAAAATTTAATTCTAAAAATGTATATGAAATATGTAATAACATGAATATTTTAAAATAATATATTCAAAGTCCAATTATTCTTTTTCCCATTGATTTATTCATTAACCCATACATTGCCTAGTGAATTCCAAGCCTTAAAGCAAATTTAGAACACACAGGTTATGAAAATAATCATGTCCATGTTGAAAGATAGTCATAAAATTCTTTGCCATTCTCTCTATGGAGTGTGCAATGTGGAATAAGTGCCTATTTTTCACTGGCAAATAATAGAGACGTATTTTATTATTTTCTGAGTACATGCCTTAAAAACTAGCCCAGCCACAAAATCAGTTTCAGCCATTTGGCCCCCTTTCCTCTTATTTCTCCTAAAACTTGGTCCTCATAATGTGAGGTAATGTTACAGGATTTTCCCTGTCCAATCACACTAGGGCAGTGGGAGGCCTGTGATTGGACAGGAAAAGAGAGGCAGAGCTAGGAGTTGGAGAGAGAGATAGAGAGGTCACGAGATGGGAAGGAAGGAGAAGTCAACATGGAGGAAGAAGATTCTGATCCCATGTGGTTTTAAACAGCTACAAGTACTAAGATTTTCACAAGGTTAGAAATGTTGGAATAAAGCTTTTATCATTATCAATTGGCTCTGAAATTATTGTGTTAGCATCTTGTAAATTGTGGTTTTATTGTTATATAAATCTCATTATCCCGTTTGGATAATTAAGCTTTAAGAGTCATGTTTCTACCTGGTAATTAGGAGTTGAGATGGCTAACCAGGGGTGTGTGGGGCATTGCATGGAAGCCAGAGGACTTGAGGGGCCCCATACTAGAGAAGGCCCGATGGGTACACTGTGGCCTTGCAGGACCTGAGTGTTGGTGGACAGAGAAACAGAACAAGTGAGATCACCTGGAGCAGGGACTAGTTCCAGAGAGTTGGCGGCAGTGACAGGAATGCAGGAACTTGGCCTGGTCCCACTGAGAGTTGGCAGGTTCATTTATTATTATTTTTTTATTTCCCGCAACAAGGTAAGACATATGGTCTGTCAAGAAAGATAAGTAACAGCTGAAGTTAGTCACTACCCAGACTTTAAAGTAACTCATAAATAATCCTGACTTCTGGTATTAATGTCAACTTACCTGAACATAACACTATCTGAGAATGGAATCTTGGTTAAGGAATTATCTAAAACAATCTGACCTGTGGACATGTTTATGGGGAATTGTCTTGATTGTTAATTGACACATCCTTCTATGGGTGACACTATTCCCTAGGGTAAACCCTGAATTATATAAAGTAAAGAAGGATGGCTATAAGAGCAAACTGGAAGCATAGTGAATTCATTTCTCTCTGCTCTTGATTATGGATAAGATGTGGCCAGTTATCTTAAGATCCTGCTTCTGTTACTCCCTTATAGTGATAGACTATAACCAGGAAGTGTGAGCAAAAACAAATTCTTCTTCCCCTTGTTGTTTTTTTATCAGGTTATGATTATGGTAACTAGGAAATGCTATTAACCACCCTTTGTTTTCATCCTATACTGACATGAACTGAATTTTATAACATTAAAATATAAGATACATTCAGTATATGACATTTTAGACTAAGCATGAAAAGCTACTGGAACTCCTTACTGCTCTCAGAACACTGAGGAACACAGAGGAACACCTCACGAAGCCACTCAAGCAATCTTTTGGAAAGATTCACAAGTGAGAAGATGAAATCTTTATCAAAAGCCTGTACTTGTTCCCTGTTCATATGAATATACTATTTTGAAAGCAAATTCTCTAGGCTCAGTCAAATTTTGGGTGACCACAATCTCAATGGCTTTATTTTTGTCCTGACAGAACCCCAGGAGGATAACCTAGATAAGCTTCTCAACTTTTTCACTACAGAAGCTACATATAAAAAGCTTATTCATTTTTCAGTTGCTAAATTTGAATTAAATTGTTCTGTATTGATAGATAATGAATGCACAGACATTAGGAAATGATCTTAGAAATGGATTTTCCACCTCTCTACTGCTACCATGTAGACCTAAGGCAAAATGTCAATGTTACTAAAACAGTAACTTTGTTCATATAAAAAGAAACAATTATTCTAATGAGCCACAAGTTGTGAAGGAATTTGTTATGTAACACTTAATAATGACCAGATAGTGAGTTTATAGAGGTGTAAAAGTACATTTATAATAGTGTAAAAATGAGATTAGATAATCTACTATTGTTACAAAATGGAGGACCTGATCTAGACATTGGACTGGGAAACGCAATAAGACTGACCAGAGAGAAGACTACCTAGGCTCTTTGGAGAGAAATTTGCTTTTATTCTGATCTTTGGTGATGTAACATGTCCTTTGTAAAATTGTTTATTTTTGTCCTTCATATTCTTGGAAATCCAAGCTTATAGCTTTATATAAATACTATATGATAACTGTGTGTACCTAAATAAGATTTGTAACCTTTTTTATTATCATCTTCCTGAAAAAATAAGGAAAGCATTTGATAGGAACTAAGATATTTAATATCTGATGCAATTAAGATTTGTATTTTCAATTGAATTGATTGCTGTGAAGAAGTTATTTCATTATGACATTTTATCTCAGTTACAGATCTAGATTTATAATGTTGTTTTCAAAGTCTTTCTTAAAATCTTAATATTTTTATAATTTTTTTATCCTCCCATGACCCTGGCTAATTAAGGTTCCTTGATTTACAGATTTTTCAAGGCAAACATTTTAAGTTTCTATAGTTGCTGAGTTCCCAGATAGCTTATTAGGTCATCAAGAACATGCTAACTTTTTTCAGTGAAAGAGGCTGTTCAGTAACTCAAGGCCAAAGACAATGTGGGTATCTAAACAAATATGTCCTATAGACACTATTTTTAGCAAATTCAGAGAGAAAACAAATATGGAATTCACAGATTTGTCAAGCAGATTAAGTATTCTTTATAAAACTAAATCTAGTTGCCTGGACCTCCTTGGATATGGCACATTAGACAATATATATTTGGTTCTAAGTGTTTCAATTATATTTCTTAATGCTGTGTACTTTCATGATATACTACAAAGGAGTCCTTTCAGCCTAATCAGGATGTTACCTTGTGAACTGCAACCTCAGGTAACTTAATTTGCTGTACTGCTTAAAGCCTCTAGTGTTGTGCTCTTGTGAATATATAAACTTTATTTATACATATTAAATGTTAAAATATATTTTAAAATATAAAACATTAACTTTGTAAAGGCTTCCTTTTTGTTTCTTATTCATTGGTGAAAGATTCATTCCTGGTGAATTCCCAAACTAAGCCATCTTGTTTCACCTGATTAACTTTGATGTTTTCCTCTTTTCTCCTTCTCTGTGCTGTTTTTTAGGATACCTTTATTTAACAAGGAAGGACACATTAATACTGGAATAACAGAAACTCCATGCAAGAATTCTAGTATAAAGTATCCACTCCATAAGTGGTAGGTCTGTAATACCTACGAATGGCATGGTCAGGGTCTGCCTACTGTGTCATAATCTATAAAGATTGCCATGGTAGTAGCTTCATTTCAGTCTGCTGGGAAAAGGAAGGAAAAAGGCAGAGCATGATATGAACCCTTAAAGACATAGACAAGAAGCTTCACATATTATTTCTGTTCACAGTATAGATTGTGACCTGCCTGCAACTGAGACTCAGAAAGGGATGACAAGTGCAGTTTAATTTAAAGACTTAGCGACAAATCAGAAAGAGAACAAGATGAGCCATATACAATGGCTACATCTTTAGATATGGTCACTGCCAAGAAAATATTAATGCCAGGATGTTAAATTACTGTGGATGCCTGTCACCAGTACCAGATACCTGTGTAGTGACCCTGAGCCATGATTCCTTTAATCTGACAGGTCAACCCATTCCCATTCCACAATCAATGGGTTGTCTGAGCCAAGATCAAGTTATGATGATCTTCAAATCATAATTAAGAGCCTGCATTATTTGTATAATTCTCTATCAGCAGCATTTGTCATTTTCCTGCAAACTCACCAAAAATATGGGCATGTGATCTTACAGTGAAATGGTCAAATGTCCAGAAATGCCTTTTGGTTTCTCTCCTTACTCTAAGTGGCATATGTCCTGGTACATCAGAATTTTCTTTCATCCACGTCTATTTATTTTTCTTGAACTCGATCTTGAATAAGGTTGTGGTACTTTGCTAAATTTTCCTGTGAAAAAAATTATTTGAATTTGTCAATTCATCCAGCATTATGACTGGAAACTATGTAAAAGAAGACACAAAATATACTTACCAGGAAGCTGAAAATAAACAGCAGTAGTTTTTCCTTGTCACTATAAAAGAGCATGACAAATTCATTGTTATCCTGACTTCACAGCTGTCAGCCCTTCTACATACAGTGGTCACATAGGAGCTATGGTTGTCACTAGCAGTAGGATTTGATGTATTTACCAAAACATCAAATATCACCAATTGCCAGGAAAAAATGTTCATAACCCTAGTAAGATAATGGGTATGGCACATAATGTGTCTACTTTTGGGCTGAACAAGTCCATACAGATTTGTGCTCGAGATTTCAAATCACTGAGCAATTAAGTTGTGCAATAATCCCTTGTCTTCTTGGCTCCCATCCCTCATTAGCCCTCTGGTCTATGTTGTGTTTTATTTTGATGCTTAATCCCTGCTCATCCAATTTTTAAAATGTCAAATAGTAGCATTACAAAAATCACTGCCAATTCAGTTCAGTATCAAACAGTTCCCAATATAGAGTCTGAGGACTTTGTTAACATCTCTCATTTAAAAAAACAAAACAAAAACAAAAAACAAAAAACAAAAAACAAGTGGAGATGTTGGATCCTGCTAATTAAGGTGGAAGTTTGCCATGTCTGGATAGGTCTCTGAGCCCTACACAAAAAATGAGGGACTCCCTCTACCAGCAAGACTTCTCCTTTTCTGATGTTGTTACCAGAGCCTTAAACCCCCACACACTCTACCTGCAGGTGAGTCTACAAGTTCAGCTTCCTTTCTGATGTCCAGCAAGCACCTGGAATTCCTGGAATATTTTTCCATGCAAATGAGCCATTCAGTATCCTAAACTATAGCCAATGATGCTACATACTTTAGAAATCCCTACTCCCTTCCCCCAAGCTACATACTCTGAGTAAAGTTGGGTTGCCTCTCTGAAGCTGATCCTAAAAGTCTGTCATTTCTGTCCTACAGGGTGTCAGAACTCTGTTCTTCAACTCAGCTCCCTTTGTCCTCATGGGTTGGTGATCAACAGCCTTTGGGGAGAAGGGAGGACCACAGACTCTAACCTCAGATCCATGAGAAAATTTGAAATGCTTCTCTAGACTAGGTTTAGGGAAATGGCAAAGCATCCCCTCCTGGTCCATGTGCAGATATTAATAGTGTGTACAGAAATCCACCCATAGAAAACTCTAACTCTTACTATGGCCTAAAGATTGTATCCCCACAAAGATGGCTCCTAATGAGATTAGCTAAACCTGTCTTTTTGATCCAATTGTATATTGTGGGGAACCACAGCTGCCACCCTATACATATATATTGAACACCTGGTCTCCGGCCAGAGCAGAGAGCATTGAGGTAAACAAGCCTTAGTTGGAAAAGCTGTGTGCCTCTAGTTTGTGATGCAAACTGGCATGATTTTCCCATAGCCTATTGTATTTTGCCACATAGCTGATGCTGATTGGGACCAGGGAAAGTATTTAACCCACAAGGGCTGGGGGCTGTAGGGAGAATAAGAAGTAGTAAGTATGTAGAATTAGGGGAGAATAAGAAGTAGTAAGTATGTAGAATTAGGGCTGGTGATGGGTTATATAAGATTTAGGAGTAAGTATTTAGAATTGGGGCTGGTAATGGGATAGGAGAGAAGAAGAAGATATAGAAGTAAGATGTAAGGATAGATGTAAGATATAGAATTAGGAATAAGCATGTAACTAATAAGATGTAACTAGTAAGATGTATGTAAGTAGTAATAAGTAAGATGTAAGAAGAAGATATATAAGAATATAAAAGAAGCTAGCTAGTTAGAAGAAGTAAATATGAAGGTTCCTGTTTAAACTGCATGGAGAAGGGCTCGGTGTTTGCCTCCTTATTTCCACTGGACGGGTAAGGCGGCAGACAGTATATCATTAAACTAGATATTGTTGTTTATCTGTACTGATATCCAATATCCTTGTTCAGCTATATGCTATAACCTGGTCTCCCAGTTCAACTGTATATAATAAACGAGCCACGATACCTGACGTCTATTGATTTTCAATCAGAGAACCCAGACTACTGATTCCAGTAATCTTTGTTTTTCTGTGTGTCTGTATTTTCATTTTCATGTTGTCCCCAGTCAAGTCAAATTCCTGGAAGCCGTACAGAAGCACAGCCTATTATACAATGATGCATATTAAAGAAACTTATCAACTATGAAAGTGTAAGACAAAAGAGATAAGTTCTCCAAGGAGACCACCATGTGGCTGGTAGTATGCATGGGGTCAAAATGTAGAAAGGAACCTAGGAGGATCTTTTCAAGGTGTTTCTGGTGTATGGAAGGACCAAGTAAAAACAGCATTGCAGGTGTGCTTGGTGATGGAATAGAACTCTACACAGAGTTTGGATGTCTTATGGAAATGCAAGAATTAGTAGTAGCTGGCTCTGTGAGACTGTAAATACAATAGTGTTTGACATTCAGCAGAAAAAGGAAGGTGGCACGGTTTGTTTTAGGAACTAGTAAGAAGCCATGAAACAGGAATGAACATTGGCTTTGAGAAGTTACTATTTCTATGTTGTTGGGGATTAAATTTGTGGCGATCACAGCAAAATATGATGTACATAAAGCAGGTAGGAGTCAGGTCAGGACAGTTCCTAGACCTGTATGGGCAAGTCTGCTGCTTACCCTGAAAATAACATGATGCTTGCATGAAAGCAAAGAACATTTTTATAGACTTTTGAAGACTGGAATATTAGAACTAAATCCCTTTGGTTAAGTGCTGTGATTCTGTTACTCAGCTTTTGCTCCCCCAGGGTGATTCCTACAAATGCTGCAAGACTAAGAAGTTAAATTACACAAGAACAGATCATCACCATTTCTGTAACTGAGCACAAACAATGCAACTGTTAAAAGTGTTGGTCTCCTGGGACACTTCTTATTAGATAAGAGATTCACTGTTAAGGCACAAGAAGGGTAGAAAAGCAAGCTGTGCACATGGAGTGACAGCAGGAAAACATTTTCAAAAGCAGAGACCTGAATATTTCTGTGGCTGTTTATACGTGTGTGTGTGTGTATGTGTGTATGTATAGGATGTATATGTACATGTACATGATATGATGTATATGCATATATGATGTATATGTCAATTTATATGTATATGTGTATATATAAGTTGTTTGTGTGTGTGTGTGTGTGTGTGTGTGCATGCACACCTAGATTCCTAAATACCATAAAATAGAGTCTTCACCTAGCCTCACAAGATCATGGCCTGGTGACATCACTGTTTTCCATTGTACCATCATTGACATCACATATCTGCTCAGACAAAATTACTTCTTTAAACAGGAGAAAAACATTATCAATACATTCAGTCTTGATATATCCCTGAAAATAATAAAACATGGTATGAAGAAAAATAAAAGTAATGAAATATCTACCTATTTGATTTACTGGTACTCCATTTATTGATTGATAGATAGATTGATTGATTATTTATATTTTTAGATACATTTTCACTGTGGAGCACTGCCTGGCCTGAAACTTACTATGTGCACAAGTCTGGCCTTGAACACAAAACAAAATACCACCAGGTAAACACTAGTTTAGGTTTTGTTGCTTTTGCTATGCAGATGTGGGGATCAAACTTAGATTCCTGTGTTATGAGACAAGCATTTTACTGGTTGAGGCATCTCTCCTACCTCTAAAGTTACACTTTTAGTTTGATTTTATTCTTTTTATTAAAAAATGGATTTTTTTCCTTACACATTATAATTTCACCTCCCTTTATCACTCCTAGTGCCTCTCTATATCCCCTTCCATCTGGATCTACCCTTTTTCTGTCTCCAATTAGAAAATAAACAGTTTTCTAAAAGATAGTAATATAACACAATAATAATATAATGATTAAAACAAAAACTAATACATCAAAATTGGACAAAACAAACAGAAGGAAAATAACCCAAGAAAAAGCACAAAAAACAGAGATCCACTCACTTACACACTCAGGAATCTTATAAAAACAATAAAGTAGAAACCATTATATATATATATATATACACATATGTATATATATATATATATATATATGTATTACATACATACATACAAAGGACCTTTAGGATAAAAGGAAAGAAGAAACAAGTAAAATTAAAAGTAAAAACAAAAGAAAAAAATTCTGTCATGACAGTGTGATACAAGGAACCTCTGCAGACTGGGCTGAGTTCATTTTCTATTGTCCCTCAGCTGCCTGGGCTTGCAGGCTACCCTTAGGAGTTGTTTCCCCAGGGAGATTGCCCTGAAGGAAATTAAATCTTCATTTGCAAGTGAGTATCAACTGGATTAGAAATGAGGGTGTGTCTACTTTCAGATCCAGGCTCTCTTCTGTTGCAGACCAGTGCAGGTTCTGCACATGCTGTCTCAGTCTCTACGCATTCATATGTTCATCAATCATGGTGATTTAGAGGACTTTGGTATCCTCGATTCTGTCTGGTTTTTACAGTCTGTCTGCCTTCTCTTCTATTAGGGTTCCCTGAGGATTTGATGGAGTCGTCAAGTTTAAAGTTGAGTATTCCAAGGTTTCTCACTTCTTGGCATGATGTCTGACTGTGGGTCTCTGTAAGGAAGCATCTCTGATGAGAGCTGATGCTTTTAATTTTAAAACATTTTCATTTTACTGATGCAAAGTGAATGTACTCATAGAGACATCACTTAACTCTAGAAATAAAATGTTATTCACAGAACTTACAAAAGTAACCAAAATAAAATATAAGACTACAATGACTTCCAAACCTGTCTTTACTTTGAGATTGTTAACTTTACTTTTCTTTCCTTTGGTGTTAAAATAGCTTCTTCTCTTGGGAAATATTTGTAGATCTGAGGCTCGGTTGTACTTTTATTGTCCTTAACATGACAAAGTGTGAGTTATTAAAGTGCTAACCTCCCCAGGTACTCCTGAAATACAGTCTTTCTTCAGCCATAAAATCCCAAATGTGGATTGCTCTCATTGAGAATGACAAAAAGAGGATTTATTTAGATACATTAGGAGTAGAATGTATTTACTTTATGTCCATCCTGGAAATGAAACCAGATAAATATTTTTTTCAATAGGTAAAAAATATGGTTTCCTCTCTTGGAGGAATTGATTAAAAATAGTGAATATTTTTTATATATGTCTCTGTGAATATTTCTTCATATTTAAATTTTTATTTAATAATAACTTGTTTTGGAAATTTTAGTTTAGTTGGCATGTCAAAGATGTATAAAGTTAAGTAACTCATGGCTTAATATTTTAAAAATTAAAATGAAATTAAATTAGAACATTCACATTTTTACTTGAATAAAGTCCATTCACACTTTTAGTCCATTTCTAAATTTAACATACTAAGCATAGTGATTTTATGAGAAAAAATCAAAATTTCTTAATACATTTTATGCTTTTAAGTTATTTAAAAGCTATAAAATTTTAAAAGATATCATATATTTTACTTTGACAAATTTCTCTTCTTGAAAATATTATTGATAAGAGTAAAATGTTTTGCTATGAATTCAATTTGCCCAGAAATTTTATAATATAGGAAAAGATCAATGCAAATTGCTTACAACCCCTGGTACAGCAGCTCCAGACCAGAGTGCTGATAACAAGTTTGCTACATCATCTTTGCTTATAGAAACTTGGTGTTTCCATAATGATCGAGCAAAAGTGCTTCCCAGTGTCAAGTAGCTTCACATAATGTCCTTACTTTCCCGAACTGCACTGTTATGTATTCACTACAGTCCAGGGAAACAGCTGTTCCCACTTTACCAGGTTGCTACAGAAAAAGAGAAAAGTATTTTTGTATGTAACAGATTTATAATTTATGAATCCATTAGTGCTTATGTGATAAAAATGAATCAGAACAAGGCAGTCAGAAGAGGGAAAAGGTGATGGGCATCTGAGAAGAGATTCAAACACGTAAGCCACAATTTTGTACCATGTGTTGCTGAAGATTCTGAAATGCAGTTTAAAAATTCTAAAATATTAAACCATAATCCTCACCAATTTATAAATATTTGTGGACTTCATTCTATGCTTGAGGTATTATACAAAATTTTGAAATCACACTGGAAAAATACAACAAATAACTAAAAAAATGATTTCCTGCGTAGCTGCAATTATGGAAATTTCTCCAATAAATAAATCTTTTGATATGAAAACTTTAAAACTGCTTTCTTCTCCCCTAATGTAATATGACTTCTACTTTGTTAGCTATCAAGAGAAATTCAAACTGAAATAAGATGCATTATTTATAGTTATAAAGTCATCTCAAATTAAATATTATAAAACTATGCTGTACTAAAACAGTTGTAATAAAATCTAGCAATTATATATTGTAGGTGATTTGCAAGATAGACATGATTCTTCTGAAAGGTTATCATGAAATACCTTTTCTGAACAAACATTGTTCATATCATTTTAAACATTAAAAGATGTCTTGCTTTATGAAATTTGTTACAAAAAGACATACAAGCAACAAGCTACATGAATTAAGATATCTACCACACAGTGTTTTAAGAATGAACCAAGTATGGAAGCACATGCTGGTAATCCCAATTCTTGGCAGAATGAAACAGAGGGATTTTCAGTTCAATGGCAGTCTTGGCTCTTCAATGGACCACCTGTGTAACAAAAACAAACAGATGAATTTAACATAATTGTAAATTTTCTACAATTATAAGCGTTATTTCCTTGCACATGTGGGTTATGCTAACTGGACTTGGTAGGTTATCAAATAGAATATATGAATTTAGGAGGAAGACTGTTGGGGAAATTTGAAAGGAATTTGATGGAAGAATTCTCTAAATTAGGAGAGTTATTTCCACTATAGAAGCTCCAATTGGGCCACTCATGGATAGAAAATGAATCAAGGACAGTGTAAGAAACTCAGCCATTAACCCATTAACGGTCAGCTGAGGATGTGAATCAATGATGAGAAGTGCTGTGGGAGGTTGTCTTCCAGACATGACATGACTGCTACAATCATAAATCCACAGAAACTGTGGTTACCTGCATAAGACCTCCCCAGGATCAAGACAACCAAAATCCTGACAAGGATAGAGTAAATGATCTCCAGACCTCACCCTTGGTGGGGAGCTACTGGCAATTTACAGTTACTGAGGAAGGAAGAATCATCTTCCATCTCTCTTTCTCTTTCTCTTTCTCTTTCTCTTTCTCTCTCTCTCTCTCTCTCTCTCTCTCTCTCTCTCTCTCTCTCTCTCTCTCTCTCTCTCTCTCTCTCTCTCTCTCTCTCTCTCTCTCTCCCTCTCTCTCTCCCTCCTCCCCCCCACCCTCTCTCTCTCCCAGTTCTCTCCCTTCCCCCCACGCTCCATCCTTCTCTGCATGTGGCCATTGGTAGATTTTCCATATTCCTGTGGATGGCTCAATATCCTTGCATATGCGGGTTATGTTAACTGGACTTAGTAGATTATTGAATAGAATATACAAATTTAGGAGAAAGTCTGTTGGGGAAATATGGAAGGAATTTGTTGGAAGAATTCTCTAAAATGTAGACAGACAAAAACAGAGTGATACTTTCCTTTTGCTTTTGAACCTTTTACTTCTTCTTGTATTATGTACTTGGGACTACACCATTCCACTTCTGCAGCAGATTGCTTATGGAATCACAAAGTCTCAAGAACCTCATGCCCACCTATGGTGTGCTCTAACATGTTCTGGAAAAAGATTAAGGATCAGGAGTATTACGGTTTCCATATTTGGGGAAAACAGTCCACCAGTGCCTTTTGTTCCATTTCAACTTTCTGCAGTCTGACCACAGTCACTACCTATGCTATGAACTCCTTCACAAATGCCATGGTGACATTATACATGGTATCATCAAGATGCTGACTTTGTTCCCTTTTTATTTAGATCTGCATGGTTTCATGAGATTTATCAACCCCCCTGCACTTGGTGCTGATTTAGTTAATGTCAGTATCTCCTTATATCCTATTTTTCTACCTTTATTTTATAGTTTGATTTTTCTCAACATTCAACTCTAGCTCTTTTCATTATAGCTAATTAGTATAGACAATCCTATTTGTCTCATAATTTATATACCTGTTATATCTAAACTATTATATGATGGTATCTAGATTATTCAAAGATCAGAGTTGAGATCCATGTAAATAATTGTATAAATGTACAAATGAGTAGACAACTCAAACTCTACTTCAATATCAACCTTCTCTTAGCCTCTATAGGCTCCCTTCACCAGTGCCTCTTATTGGATTAGTTGATTTAATAAAGTGATGTACTGATTGTTTCTCCATTGCTGTGATAAAATAACTTTGAAACAGTAACCTAAGTGGAAACAGGCTTGTTCTGGCTCACAGTTCCAATGGGAGTGTCCATCATGGTAGGGAAGACATGGCTTCCAGTGCGGAAAGCATGATGGCAGGAGCAGGAAGCTGCCTGGTCTTGTTCTCAGGGAGCAGAGTAAACAGAAAGCAGGACTAGGTTCTACAGCCTCAAGCCCATCCTGTTGATCCACTTCTTCTAGTGAGGCTATACTTTCTAAAAGTTCCATAACCTCTCTAGTCAGCCCCACCAGCTTGGGACCAAGTAATAAAACATATAAGCCTAAGGAAGACATTTCACATTGAAAGTACAAAGACATATCCGAAGCCTAAATTGTAGACTCTTCTCCTTTTTGTTGTGATCTTCCCTTAACAATTATATACCATTATCCAAAGTCCTTCAGAATATCATTCATACTTTTACTCTGTAAAGACCACTGAACCTCAACATTTTCCTAACTGTGTTTCCAGGCTACCTTCTGCAAAGCAAGTGCAGTAACTGTGCTGAAAATGTAGATTGTGGGACACTCCTGGGTAGATATCAATAGCTTACTAATTTATGAGACAGGATGAAACCTGAAGTTCTATAGTACAGCAGAGCTGTCTAACTGTGGTACTGACTATTCCAGTTTAACACAATTTTCAATCCACCTCATGTCAGAGTAGTAACTACATTTTCAATGTACAGCATGTAAACTACATTTGTTAATATGTAAAATTTATCACACCCCTTTACATTGAGAATTAGTATTTATAGATGTATATTCCTGATCAGTCATTATACTCATTGCACCCTTACAGAAAAAGATATCATGATGAAGAAAAACAAAGTCATAGCTTGATGTCACACAATTAGTCCTGGTAGAAACAAATGGGTTGAAACTTAAATGTGCTGGATCCAAAGCTTACCTCTACATTGGAATCTCAATAAACTATTTCAAGTTCTCTGAATATGCCAGGAATTATGACTCAGTCATTATTTATGACTAGTTTACAAAAGAGAATCAAATCAAGTTGGGTTTTTCCCAATTTCTCTACAAAGAAAATGTGTCAACCACATTGTTATCATAGTTTAGACCACAGATCTAAATTCTACATTGAGACATGAAATCAAAGAATTTCCTATTTTCAACAATGTTTAACATCTGAAAGTTTCAAATAAGCTTTAATTTTTCCTGTCAATTACTTGATATTTTCCCAACCCTTAAAATGTAATAGTTACCAGATATAGTGTAAAGGTGTTTTGTTTGGGGTTTTGTTTAAGCCATGGGAGTTTTTATGATGACAATTATAAATCATAAAATTTATTTATTTAGATCCTGGGAGAGACAGATCATAGCAAGCTTCTCATATGGAAAGAGAAAAGATAACAAGTTTGTAAATAAAATGAAAGGTGTTAGACTGATTTCAAAATATGCATATAGCTCAAAAATAAATATTTATGCATTTTAGAGGGTTCTCTGTGCTGTTTTGTTAGGGAAAACAATCTCAAATAGATGCCATAAGAAATCACTGTGAGTTTTCTCTCAGCTATTCCTGTAATTGTTACAGCAATTTAAATACCAAAAATATGTATGTACTTGCATAGGAAAGGCTAACCTATATGAATAATCCTTTTCTATTTGCTCCATTCAATACAAGCTAAAGGAACTTCTGAGATTTGTTCCTGACAAGATAAAAGAGTTCATAATTGAGATTTGTTCAAGGAAAATGAGCAACAAGAAAAAATTCATTAAAACAATCTTAAATGCATTTTACTTTCCTAGTATAGCTTTGAACCACCTTCCTATGGTTGATAATTCTCCTCGACCCACCCAGAATCCACAACTCTTTCTGTAGCTTCTGTGATTGAAATATTACTATTCTATGCACACACTTTATCTAGTTTTTAAAAGATAAGTAAATCATTTACATTGTGGAAATAGACAAAGTTAATTAACATCACTGAATGCCACCTTGCTTCTCTGTAACATGAATAACAGAAGCAACTTTGTGGGTCTCTTTTCAGTGTACATTGTGTGAAGGTGTGTTTTTTTTTATATTCAATTATTAATTCTTTACTCTTTACAGGATTTGGGGAAGAGAGTTAAATGCTGGCAGGATCTTGGTATTGTTATTTATATAGCCAACCACCAGATATTTTGTAAATATTTGTTCTTCCTCACCTGCCTAAGGCAATCTAGAATTGTATCTGGTTGGCTGTAATAAAAATCTTACAGTCAGTAGCTGGGCAGGAAGTGGAGGGTGGATCTTTTGGACAGAGAGAAGGACTCTGAGAGGAAAAAATCAGAGGTGGAATTCACCAGCAGACACAGAGGTGAACAGGCAGAGCAGAGCAGAACAGACAGTTAAACATGGCCGCTTGGTGGGCTATACTGCCAGGATTAGTCGGGTTAGAGTAGTCAGAAGACTGCTCGGGAAAGACCTAAACTTTAACATGTTAATAAGCCTTTGTGTCATTATTTATATTGCTGGTGTGTCTAAGGAAGTCTCACTATAGGTCTCAGTGAATATGACAGTGATCTTGTAACTGACAAGCAGCAAATACTCACCACCTGAAGACTATGTTGGGACAACAGTTCCATCTTTAGAAAACTCTTGTCTAATGTCTGTACTCTTTGTTGAAAGTCCTAAAATATTTTGGATGTTTAAAAGATAATAAAGTGATTATGGCTAGTTATGAGAAGGCTGTTCATCAATATTCGGCTCATAGGATTGGTGTGGGGATTCAATGAGTAATTTATATACAAATCGATAAAAAGAGCCTAGGTTATTCAGTAAGCATTCTATAAAAATACTGTTATTATTCACAGCATCCCAGGAGCCATCTAGGAAAGGCTAAAGGCTAGCAGGTAGTCGTCCAGAGATGTTTCACCATGGAACAGAGATGAAAGAGCCTTTGAGAGGCAAGGAAAGAAATCTCAGAAAATGATTCCTGCAGCTAGTATACCTTCTGTCCTTATGAAATTAATGTTATATAATCCCTTGGCATTGGCCCACCCTATTGGGCAGATTTCTGCAGATCAATGAAGATGTACTCTCATATAATTGTATTATATAGAATAACAGATTATTTCTTAATTTTTAAAAATTAATAGCTAACATTACTTTGAGAAATTATTTTAGCTTATACTGTTATACTGTTTTTATAAACACTTTTTAAAACTTCATGAAATTATTTTGCTCACAATACATTTTGTACAGAAAACTTCACACAATCAATGATTGTGAAGATGTTCTATATGTAAGTCAGGTTAGATCTTATTTTCTTATTTTCTGAAGTTATTTTTGATGCTTTTACTTAGGTGGAAAATCCTTTAATTATAAAAATAAGGAAGTAAATGATATGTTTAGTATATCTTAGAGACATGTGTGTGCCTTAATGCATTATCTAGACACAGGTGGGAATTTTCTGACTCTTGAGCTGGGGGTTAAGACAATCAGGCTGAAATCAGTATTTGGTAGTATACTCTTCTGCAAGTTGATGCCTCATCCTTTGGTTTCCATAAATTGCCACTACTCATCTCTGTTCCATCTGTGCCTAGAGTATTTCTCAGCATGTATGTCTAGATGCAATGAAATTAATATGCCAAGCTTTTCTAGAGAACTCTCAAGTCACACTGCAATAAATTGTCTTACTGAAGGTGTTACAAAGCCTTATAATAAAGAATATCCCTTTCTGAAATACAGTGGAATTGTTAGAAGTTCTATTGTTGACCAAATACAACAAAAAGTCATGTTCATTGATAAGCAAAAAGCAAATTCTGACAATCTAAAAAGAACTATTTAAAATTAAGTGTTTTGAAAATGAAGTATTTTTTTTTTGCATTTATTAGAATCTGCTATCCAAAAATAAATTGTAAAGAAAAGCAACAATCCTGGAACTATAGTGTAATGAGATTTACAACTCAAATCTTTGAAACTGAGAACTTCAGTCCATGGTAGTCAACATGTTATGTTAAGTTTTGATTAGAACTAGAGATTCATTTATAAGCTATACAGGGTGTCTGCTCTAGATACTCTATTCCTCATCTAAGGTCAACGTTTCATAGATAAACAAATCAGTAGTTAATACTGTAATATTATCTCTGACCATCACAAATAGATTCTCAGATGTATCTTGAAAAAAAAGGGTTCAGTTATTTTGTGGGAGAAGCAAGATGCAACAGTCCTTTAATTTTTATAAAATGCATCAATACATTACTAATACTATTGATTCTAAAAACATGACAATGCCCTGATATACCAGACTCCTATTCACAAAGCTCTGTGCCTCAAAATACAGGGACTGAAAAGCCATTCAGGAAGCTATGCCTCTCTAGTTAATTAGGGATTAAGGTGATATTGCCATCATATTACTAGGTGACAGGAGACAGTACCTGTGAAAAGTACATAGTAATTGTCCAAGGTTAATTAGCCCAGATAGCATTGCTTCTGAGAAGCATTGCACATTTAACAAACTAACACTAAGAAGAAATGTAACCTCCCAAGGCTGGGATGGGAAGTATTCCTGTGTTCCTGACTATATTCAGGCCCTGGATCTTATTTTAATTTCCTTCTTCAGCACACTGACTAGGCTGTTATATTTAGATAAGGCAGTTATAATTATTCCACCATGGTAGAGTATAATTCGTAGGAGATACATCCCATACCACTTATTTCTCTCTATGTATACCTATTTTCACATACCTTCCTATAACCATATAGCTATTTAAAGCTCTTTTTCCTATAAAATTATATTTTAATATACAATACTCTATCATTAACTATTAAGTGATGGTGATGTCTATTCAGACATTAACTCTATGTGATCTGTCACTAACTTAACAAGATCTGTAAAAAGTTAAATGCCTAGTTGATATTTTTCCCTTAATACCAGTTGTTGGATTTTAAAATAATTACTCATTCTATATATATTTCATGAATGCCTTAGGGCAAAATCAAGTTTCTTCCAAAAATAGCCCACACTTTTAATGAAGGTGGTATTTTCTTGAGGTCCCTTTTGTAAAGTCTTTTCAGAATTACATCTTATTGCTTTACATAGGCAGGCATAAGAAGATGTCAGAATAAAGAAGAAAAAAACACAGCAATGAATATGTTGTGGTACAGAACAGTGGCATTAATTGTAGACTATATCTCCAGAATTATCACCTACAATGAAATGCACATTCAAAGAAACACAGAAGTAGATTCTTTAGAATAGCAAATTTAGACTTTGAAAATAAAATGCTTTTTAAAATTTTTCTAATGCTTAATCTGAAATTCATAGACAATTCAAGGGATGAGAATAAGTGGTCAAGAAAATGTTACAATAGTAATACATCCTCATCTCTCTGGACATTGAAAGATGGGATGAACCATGAATATACAAGGAAGTAAAGGAGGCATAAGGAAAAGATTTAGTGAAGTACAATGGGGGTCCTGAAAAGACAACCTGAAGAAAGAGGGCGCAGGGAAGAGTGACTAATATGTGTACCTATATTGGCCTACTGAATCATATTGTTACTTAGACTTCAGTGAATCCCAGAAGGAGATGTGAGAATTGGGCTCTCTGGTGCCAAATAGTAAACATGCTTTTAGACACATAAAGAGAATTGAAAACTAAGAGCAGAAAAAAAGAGATACACTCTTCAAAGGAACATCTCTGAGATTAACAGCTGACATATCAGGCAGATCCCATAAACTGAGGACAGCAAAACATTAGGAAAACACCAAGAAGCAGCTGTCAATCAATCAATGTTCACACTTAATAAAGTTATTCCTTACTCAAGGTTGCAGATTAATGTTTAAAACAAGTTGAGGTAAATTATTGTGACCAGACATACACTCCAAATAATAGTAAGAGGTGCCATTTTATCTGTGAAAACATATTGCAGATGGAGTTGGAGGTAGGGAAAAGAGCATCAAAGAATGTCAGTAAAGGAAAAATCAGTTTAACATACTCAGTTTTGAGTTCTCTGGAGTATGAAATCAATGTAATTTTTAGACCAGAAATAATATAAATAACTATTCACTGGGCAAAGGAAGATGATGATAGAGGGAGGTAAAAGAGGGGTTGACCTCCAAGTATACATTCAAAACAGAAATACAAACAAGTAAGAAAACAACAACTTCAGACTTAGAGAAAATGGAAAATAAAGACTGAAGTCTCAAGAGATAGCTTGTTTGTAATTTATTTATTATTATATGTAAGTACACTGTAGCTGTCTTCAGACACACAGAAGAGGGCATCAGATCCCATTACAGACAGTTGTGGGATTTGAACTCAGGACCTTTCAAAGAGCAGTCAGTGCTCTTAACCACTGAGCCATCTCAAGAGATAGCTTTAGATATACTTCCTAAAAGCTGGAAAACATGGCTGCTCAAGCACATGTTGCCTCCAAGCTTAAAATACAGACCTTGGAAGAAAAAGATCAACAAATCATTGAGCACTGAGATTCTGTGCAACCCAAGAATAAGAGATACTGCCTGGATATTCAGATAGGTATATGCACCTGTCACTACAAATACTGTCATTAGAGAAAAAGAAACTAATTAAAAGTCAGCTTAAATGTGAATCAATGTTCCTTCTAAAAGGGATGCCTGCCTTGTTGGAAAGTTTGGACTGACTGGATGTGGTCATGAAAAAGCTACTGAGAAGAGGAAAAGGTTCTGCCGGGCTTCCAAACTAGCACAATTGAGACTCTGAGAAAAGCCATCTAGGAGGAGGGCAGGCCCTAAATGTGGTGAGAACTAGCCACCCATGTGGCCAAGGCACTCATGTATCATAGAAACAGGAAGGAGCCTGCACACCAAAAAGAAAAGCAGACCCTCCCTGTGGTTGTCAGCCATTGTTTCTATAGTTCTCTTTCTTGTCAAGTTTCACACTATCCCAGTGGACAAGGAACAATGTTCAGAGAACAGGATCCAGGCTGGCAAAGTTGATGAGGAGGGTGGTCTATAAAACGATAAGAAGGCCTGCACTGGGATTCTGTACTCTGTGCCTTTATTCCCTTTACTTGTTATTTACTTATTTTTATGTATCTAGTGATAGGTATAACTGCAACATATGTTTAAAGTGTTATAAAAGTTAGGAGTAAAATGAAGAATTATTGTTATAAGGATTTTGTTTTACCTACAAAGTGGAAGACGCTGTGGTGGAATGTACCACATCAAAGGTATTTATTGTTGATCGAATTTGCAATCCTCCACTATACACACGCTGCCAGAGCAATCAGTCCCACTGTGTGTACTCCTTGGTTGGTGGTTGAGACTCTGGGAGCTCTGAGGGTACTAGTTAGTTCATATTGTTGTTCGTCCTAAGGGGCTGCAAACCCTTCAGCTCCATTGATCCTTTCTCTAACTCCTTCACTGAGGACCCTGTGCTCAGTTCAATAGATGGCTTGAGCCTCTATATCTGTATTAGTCAGGTACTGTCAGAGCCTCTCAGGAGGTAACTAACTATATTTAGGCTGGCTTGTCTTTCCTGTCTCTGAGGAAGCCATTAGAAGGATTATAAAATATAGTGTGACTAGGAAACTCCATGGGAAAAGAAATATGTTTGTTCTAACAAAAAGAAGAAAGGGCATAGAGAACAAAGAACAAAAAATAATATGATTATAAATTGCCTAGTTACAAGGAAATATTTTAATACTGAAAGCACATAAAAACAGATTAAAATGGTAGTAGACACAGTATTAAACTGACTCCTAATGACTGACTCATCATCATTATACCCTAAGAGTAATACAGCTCTCAACCCTATCAGAGAAACTTTTATTTGTGGTGGATGGTGATTAACACAGAGACTCATAGCTGGTCAAAGTTCAGAGAATGAGAGACTGAAGAGTACTCATCCCTAAATGGAAGATATATAATGCACTCCTAAGACTCAGAGATCATTATGGAAGACTGAATAGAAAGAGTGTAAGAGCCAGGGGTGTTGAATGGCTACAGGAAACAGTGTATTCTGGACACAAGAGAGCAGCTGCACATATGAACCCACAGCAGTTACAACAGTATACACAGTACCTGTGCAAGCTGAAGACAGACTGATTGCTGAGAGAGATGGCTCAGTGGTTCTTCCAGAAGACCTGGGTTCAATTTCCAGCACCCACATGACAGCTCACAACTGTCTGTAACTCCAAGATCAGACACCCTCACAAAGAATACTTTCAGGCAAAACACCAATGTACATATAATAAAAACAGGTAGTTTTTCTAAAAAGATTATAAAAGCTACCCAGAGAGCTATTGACAGCTTCTAGTAAAGAGAAGTTCAGAGTTTTTTTTTTTCTGAGAGTATAGTCCTAATAAAGCAACCATACTCTAGTAGATAATCAAACATCCATGAATATGTTGGCCTTAAAAAATTGGCTAAAAAAAAAAAAAAGAACACAAAATTGAGTGGATAGGGAAGGGGGTAGATCTAAGAAGAGTTGGGAAATATATGACCAAACATATTGCATTCTCAAAGAAATAATAAAAATATATTTTTAAAAATGAAAATTAAATAATACAAAAAGATACAATGTAAAAAGTCCAAAAGAGAAGCAAAAATCAAAACAAAACAAACAAGGAGCTGTCTTCTCAGCAGATAGCTTGTACTTAAAAACAAGATGTCATGCTGGGGGAGAAAAGGAACTTCCAAGTGTGGTGAAAGAATCATTTCTATGATCTCATATTTCATAATTTGTATGCAGCTAGTAACATAGATTCAAAATACCCATCATAAAACTAGAATTCAAGAAAAAGTAAAATCATAATTATAGCAACCATTTTATATCATCTCTATCATTAACTGAGGAAAAAAAACAGGCCAAAGCTAGGAAGGGATAAAGATTTAGAAACCATGGTTAATAAAATGTCCTAATCCAAATGCTTAAGGGACAATTTCAAAAAATGCAGAAAACACTGCTTGGGTGTATTTGTGCATTTACCTAATAGACTAATAATGTTATAAATCCAAAGAATTTGCTAATCACAGAAAACTTAACCTACTAACAAATAGTAAAACCCTTCAAAAATTTATGAAATATTGGTAAGAGTCAAAGCACTGAGAAAATGATGGTGTGGATGTCCATAGACTGGCAAAAAAAAAAAAATCACTATTGAAGAACCACTATTTCTTACTAAATTAGTATACAAACCAATACAATGTCAATTTCAACTAAAAAAATCAAGATGTTGTGTTTTTTTTCCTTCTTGAAATAGAAGCCAGTGATGAAATTAAGCAGCCAGTGCAGAAATGAACCATATGTAAAATATGGTATTATGTAAAATACCAAATACCGTATTTTAAAAAGAACACAATTACATAAGACTGAATATTCCTAGGAATAAAATGTTCTATTCTGCTTTCATAAACAAAACTGCTGTGTACTTGTTCAAGAAGAAACAGTCTGATGAAACACATTTCAAGGAAAACCCCACTTGTGGATGTTTGGTCAGGCTCTCACACTGGCACCAGTTTGAGCAGTGAAGGAATATCAATGGCAAGGTGAGGTCCTTAATGTGGTTTAGAAATAGCATTCATTATATATAATTCACCAAAACAAAAGCAGCTTATACAGTGTTTCAACCTAAACATGACCTCTAGAAGATACCAAAGAAACTAACTTTGTGAACTTGAGATATGCTAAAATTTTTAAAGTGAGAAACTAGAACTACTCATTATTAAAAGAGAAAACATAGAAAATGAATTTCATTGAGATGGAAAATACTTATTGTTTAAATCTCTATTAATAGAGTAAAGACTCCAATCAAACAAAACATCACATTGTGTGAAATACAGACATTTTATAAAGGCTTCATAAGTAAAACACATATAAAATTTGTAGCAGGCAATGAAAGAAACAATGGCTGTAGTAGAATAACAGAGTAATACTGGAACAAAAGAACAGTATCCAATTATCACAGTGCAAAATACTCCTTAATCATGAGGAAATTCAAATGAGACTCTCAGTAAGATCCCATTCCATTTTAACTTACAATGAGCACTCATCTCTTGTGTGGACAGGAGAGTACACAGACCTTCCTTACTAATCTCTACATGTGGTGAGTGGTGAGAAAGTCCAGATATAGAGGTTATGTGTTGCAAGCCTTAACATAACTAATTACAATGATAAAAACAGACTGATCCACTCAATAAAACCAACAAAATAAAAGTATTTATTGGTTTAGTAGACTTAAGGTATATTGCTGAGTTGATGTGTCTTAGACTTATCCACAACAGCAGAACAGAATGAAGTTAAAATTCCCACAAGTCTGGAAGAACTGTTCAAAGATACTGCAGCAAGTAACTGTTTTGGGACTCAGTGTTTTCCCTTAAAATTGTACATTTACTTTTCAAGTACTCTATCATAAGCCTGTGCTTGACACATTATGAACTAATGCTTTGAACTAAATAAAACACTAAAATACGGTAGTATGAGAAACTCCAAGTTTCTCATTCTATGAGAAGTATGAGATAGTATAATGCCCTGGAATGCATACATACTTTTATGTTATCAGCCCTTATAACTTGAGTGCAATGGCAAAGAGATAGAGTCTTTAAAAATTATCTATAAAGTTCATGAGAATATTTGTTTGCCACCATTGTTAATGGATATATTTTATTGTCAGATCATTACATGGTAAACAATAAACAGTTGTAAATTCTCTACTCTAATGGAGGACCTGATATGCAATGAGCTGGCTGCTAGCAGCTGGCTGCTGGCCAGGCTATCCTAAGGTTTCTGTCTTTATCTTCCTAGGATTAGCACAATCCAGGTGTTTATTTAGTGCTGATTCCTGACACTGGTGTTTCTGCACATTAAAACCTTGAGTCTGTCTCAACCAATCATTGAGAGCTGGGATTATGTCCAACCCAAGAATGGAGATTCTGCTTGGATGTTCAGGTGGGTATGCATCTGTCACTACAAATACTGTCATTAGAGAAACAGAAACTAATTAAAAGTCAGCTCAAATGGGAATCAATATTCCTTCTAAAAGGGATCCTGGCAAAGCTGCCTTGATGACTAATTAATTATATGTAAGTTTGAGGTTTCTCTTATACTCTGGGGCTCAGGAAAAGAAGGGAATTGCTTCTCTGTGTGAGATGGATAGTACACTGTGGCTTGGGTGCCTTCCCAGTCATTCACATGCCTGACAGGAACAGCTGACATGTCTGTTAACTGTGTTATAATCTCTTAGCCACACTCTAAACAGTCCATAGCCCAATAGAAAAGGGAGTTCAAGCAGGAAGTTCAAGCATGACTCTTGTTGTAATAGTTTATAATTTAAGATTGAAACTGGAAAACAAAACAAAATAAAAACCCAGTAGCAAAAGAGTGAGACTGATAGGAAAGGGAACTTTACTTGAGAAACATGTACCCAACATTCATTCATTGTGAACAACTGTTCTAATTCTTCCACAGTGTCCTTCACATACATTTAGATCTTTTTCTTAAAATATGATCTAGCTTTGCTTCAAAACAAGCAACCAAAAAAGACTGACATTGACATGAGCTGAGTTTGGCTTAAATAACAACTTCTGCATCATTTAGAGGTTCTGTGAATTTTACTGAATAACTTATTGTGAGGATCCAACTATCCATGTTTATAGAATAAGAAGATTTAATACACCTCTCACAAGACTTCTCTAATGGTTAATGTTTAGTACATAGTAAAAGCTTAGGGTAGTTTATTTGTATGTATAGTACTGTAATCTCAGCTCAACCAGGAGAACACAGATTGACAATAGATGGTTGCAATAACATGAGGTTTACTGAAACCAACGTGCATAGTTAATGCAAGTGGGGTTGCTCAGCCATGCAAGGTGAGACAACCCTGAACTCAGAAAGCACATATCTTTTATACTTTACAGAGGGCACTCATCAGCAACAGGGCTAGCTGGCTTACTCTGGTTGGTGGAACACAGAACAAAGGATCTCATCAGGCATTGGTTGGCTTGTTCAGGGGGCTGTTCTTGGCTTAGTCAGCCAACTTCCCTATCCAGCTCTGTACCTGGCCTTGAAAAGTCCCTGGGAAGGGGCTGTATAACTAGGTGGTGGGGGGATTGTTATCAGCAAGGTCAGGGTGATAGTTGTGGTCTTTTTTGAAATTCACCACAGGGGGGGTTGGAGGGTTATCCCAAGAATTGCTAATCTTGTTTTTGTGGACCTTAACATCATTGTGACCACCAGTTATTTTTGTTTTGGCTGGTCTTAGCCTGGTCATTCTGATTCAACATCCTGACCACCAGAACTTTGTTTTTACAGCATATCCTTGGCTATCTTTGGAACACAGCTTCTTCTTCTTCTTCTTCTTCTTCTTCTTCTTCTTCTTCTTCTTCTTCTTCTTCTTCTTCTTCTTCTTCTTCTCCTTCTTCTTCTTCTTCTTCTTCTTCTTCAATTAGATGTTTCTTTTATCTACAATATCTCCTTTCCCAGGTTCCCCTCATATATATATATTTATATATATATATATATATAATAAATATATATATAAATAAATATATATATATAATAAAATAAAATTAAAAAAAAAACTAAAACAAACCCCTGTTCCCTCCCTCCTCCCCCTGCTCACCACCCCACCCCCTCCTGCTTACTGGCATTCCCCTACACTGGGGCATAGAACCTTCACAGGGCCAAGGGCCTCTCCTCCCATTGATCAACAGCTTGACCATCCTCTGCTATACATATGCTATTGGAGACATTAGTCCCACCATGTGTACTCTTTGGTTGGTGTTTTAGTCCCTGGGAGCTCTGAGGGTACTAGTTAGTTCATATTGTGGATGCCAGCAAGTGCTGGATGACAGGAGCCTGATATAGCTGTCTCCTGAGAGGCTCTGACAGTACCTGACTAATACAGAAGTAGAGGCTCACTGCCATCCATTGGACTGAATACAGGGTCCCCAATGAAGGAGATAGAGAAAGGACCCAAGAAGCTGAAGGGTTTGCAACCCCTTAGGAACACAGTTTCTTAATGCTTCTCAGAAAACACTTAGCAAAATGGCTGAAGCTGCTGCTTGCTACTGTAAAGCTTTGCTTCCACACTGCGTGCTGCTTACAAGAGCTCCCCCTTATTTTACTGTGAAACTTTACTTCTACATTCTCAGAACTCTGTTTTTCACTTTATTACTTCATATAGAAAAGACAGGGATGTGGCTTCCTGACAAAATCTCAAGGAACAGAAAAAACTGTAACCCTAATATCTTGTCTTCCATAGCTGGGATCCCAGATGTTTTCCTGAAGCTTTCAGCCTCAGTCTCTCTATTTCTAACACAGGAACATGGAAACCTGCCAGATAGCATAAGGCTAATGTTCTTTAAGCACTCAGTAAACAGCAACTATTTGTGTAACCTCAAGGCTTCATGCCTCCAGAGAGCTGATGGGCATACATAGGTCAGTGAGGAGGTTCCTATCTCTAAACATTGTGTGAAATAAACCAGAGAAATCTGTAAACAGAGAAAATAGAAAAGCTGCATATTGTATCCCTGTGCACATCATTTAAATCATGCCTTTTCATTTTAAAGAAATTTTAAAATTTAGATGCCAAAGAGCTCTGAAAAATCCATGACATCCTATAGCCAGGCATAATTATGCCTACGTGAAATGGAATAACCTTTTCACTGGGCCTAAAAAAAAAGACCCAGAGGGTTTTATCACCTCGAGAAGAGGATGTCTTATGTTCTTTCCATAGACTGCAGAATCTCCAATCTAGATACCAGAAAGGCTGGTCCAGCCAGCCCTGCCTCTCCTGCTCACAAAGACTTGCTGAAAAGAGGAGGGAGAAGAACAGAGAAAGCAGAAGCTGTCAGCTGACAGAAATGGAGAAGCTGCATCCACCACAGACTGCAACAACAAGAACCGCTAATGCTGCCGCTGTTCAGTCAAATTTGTTTGGACTTATTGCTGCTAATATGAAACTTTCTTGTGTCTCTTATCTATATGCTATGTTGTTTATAAGTTAGGTTAGCTACTAAGTGTCATACCTCATTTCAGTATATTTGTGTCATATCATTACCTTATAACTCATCTATGGATTGGGATAAACTAAGGCCCATTTGCTAGGAGTGTGGAAGGATACAAATATTTCCCACGATATGGAACAACTGAAGGCAGAAATTTCAGATATTAGCAAAAGTCACTTGGATACTTGGAACATTGATGAATTGGCCAGGGATTTAAAAAGCAATCTAATAACAATGAATCCCTCAGACTGGGTTCAGTATATGATCTTGCTTGCTATTATTAATTGACATTTCAGATCCCTAGCCATGATGAAGAGAGACCTTCTGGAACTTCGTTTAAAAAATAATAAAAAAGGGGGAAATGCTGCGCACACTCGTCTACTCCAGTCACATCCAAAATATCGGGGGATAAAGTCCTGATAAAGGAGAAGAGGCAATAAGACCCCAAAAGGAGTTCTGTACCTCCTGGATTTCAGACTAGTCCCTGGTATCCCCTAACTCAGATGTGTTCCAGATTAGTCTTTCCAATCGTCAACACGGCCTCATAATTAGGCATAAAGGTACCCCAAGAAATGACTCGTAAATGGTTAAGATTGGACATTGTCTCCTGGCCGACACAATGTTTCCAACTATCCTAGTCTAATACATACTAGAGAGTAATCGAAGGACTTCCACTCAAGGACATTAGGTAGAAGTGTTAGGTCAGGTCGGAACTCCCCACTGCCTGCCCTGAGCTAGAACCAGAGAAGTAACAGGAAACGCTAGATTGAAATCTCCTGGTCATTGCTTCCAGTAGAACCAGAGAATTAGCCTAGGAATATCAAAATACCTCAACAGGGAGGGCTCCACTCCTCTTCCTCCTGCTTCACACCTAGCTACCAAACCCTGCTGATCTTGGTGCGGGTGTCACTTGCGTACGTGACTTCAGTCTTGCGTCCTCTGCTGTAACCCCCATCTGCCTATGTGATCCTTGACATCTGCCCTGTTTTCTGTATGGTATTTAAGCCTGATCCTCACCTTGCACAAATACATTCAGATTCAACACACCCTTGTGTCTCGAGTCTGTTTGTCATCCGCCGACTTATTGCCCACCTGACCAGAATTCTCATCCCGTGGAAATTGGGGTCCCCGCAACGAACCCGGTCCGTGGCAGCATATGAGTGGTCTTTGCAGAAGATAAGAAAGTATATTCTATCTGATTCAAAGAAAGGATAGCTCATATGGAATTGCATGTAAATGAGGCATTATGATATTATCGGACCCCCATGGCAATAGGAAAAGAGATGCCTTGTTGGTGGTGTTGTTATATCAGTTAGACATAGAGCAAATGGCAATCCTATGTTCATCCTAGCTGGATGCCTAGCTTGCTGGCCAAAGCTGTTTTAAGCCTAGGACTTATAAAAATCAAATCAAAACAAATAAAATCAAAACCAGATAACACAGCACAGGAGGAAGACAGAACTGTGGACCACCATGCCATTAACAGACTTGTCTTCCAGCCCATGGCACAGGCACTCCATGGATACCACTTCAGGAAGCATGAATGGAGGATATCACCCATGAGCCCACCAGCCATGTGTCTAGCCTGTTGCAGGAGCCACCACAAAGTGAGCATGAACAGATGGAGAGAAAAAGAAGTAGAGCAGCTTGAGGACTATGAAGAGTGTTGGATTGGAGTATCCTGTTTGAGCAGCCAGTATAAAAGTAATTCTTATTCTCCTGGGGTAATTATCTTTGGGCCATACTGCCTCAGTCTGCTAACCTATGCCTCAAATCTAGGCCTAGAATGTTTTCAGCCTCTGAGAGTTACTATTGAATAAGCTCACCCTATCCTACTTCTTTCTCATCTCTGGTTGGCCAGTTCAACTAGGCTGTTCTGGCTCCCACTCTTCTGCAAGCTAACTGATTCAATCTCACTTCTTTCTGTTGGCCTTTCCTGAATTGCTTTGCTTGGCCTCAAACTAATTCTAGCAATCTCTTCCAATCTTTTGGCTCCTTCTCCTTCTCTTGCTCATTCTGTATTCACCTGTATCTAGCTTGTTCTCTCTTTAATCTGTCTCTGTAAAACTCTCCCTGGAGAACTTCCTACTTCCCTCTCTCTGTACTGCTCTACTCTCCCTTCCAACTCTATCTTATTTCTCTCTATGAACTCTAATTCCTTACTGTACTCTCTTCTCCCTGTACTGTCTGTCTCTCCCTTAAGTAACTTCTCTATCCCCTTCTCTTGAGAGTTGGGCATATCCTATTCTGTCAAATCTTTCTCTGATTCATCAATTTTCTTGTGATTCATTTAGACATCACTTCAAACATGGATGCTACCTTCTACAAACTAACTTTACCTTCATTGTTTGGAATTCAAGGTGAGCACTATGAGTGTGTTTGGATTCCAGCCAGGGGGATTAAAGGTGGGTGCTAAGGGCTGAGCCATACCCTAACTAGAGCCAGGTTAAAATATCCTTTAACAAGCCAGCCCATTACCTGAGGCCACGGTGAAGTAGCAGCAGAAGCTGTTGCTGAGGATTGTATCTGAGTTTGTGGCTATGAAGTGGCAGGCTTTGTAATGGATATCCATGGCTCCTATCACCACTAGAGATCATATGTATGTCCATAGTTGGGAAAGCTGCTAGGAACCACAGATGTCTAAGCACTGTGCATAATTGTCCCTGTCCCTCACAGAATGTGGTGCTCTGGAGAGCTGGCCCCATCTCTCACCTGTGGCAGCACTCACAGTACTCAAGAGAGCAGGCCACGCCCTTTGCCCAGGCAGCACAGTGAAGCTGGTCCTGGTGGCTGGGGTGTAGGTAAGCTGACCTTGAAGGTGTGAATGTAGGTGACCTGACCTGACCTGGTCTGCTGTAGGGTGGCACAAGCATAGAGCTGATCCTCCCACACATAGTCAAGAAAGTTGCCCACAGAGTTATGAGCTCAGTAGAGCTGGTGGAAACTCAGATGAACACTCTCAAAGGGTAAGAGTGTGAGAGAGCTGGTCCTAACACTCATCTGGATTAGGTATGGAGGTGATGTATCCCCATTTTCCTCAGCACCTGTAGCAGTCAGAAAAACTGGCCCCAGGGTCATGAGATTCAGTGGACTGACCTTGTCCATTTCAGGCTGCAGTACTCGGGAGAACATGCCTTGAACCTCACCTGGGCAACACAGTGGACCTGGCCCTTACAATGAAGGCAAATGTGAGCCCATCCAGAAGGTATGAGAGCAGGAGAACTAGCCCAGCCCCTTGAAGGCTGTAGCAGTTGGGATAAAGGGCCCTCCTGCACCTTGACTGGGCAGCACAACAGAGATGGCTCTGCTGATGTGGGTGTGGGTGAGCAGGCCCCAAGTGCATAAGAGCAGGAGAGCTGACTCTTGGTGCCATCACTGGGTGGCCTAACTAGAGCAGTAATGGAAAGCTAGCCATGTGTTGAGGATAAAAGAGAGCTGAGTAGCTCAGCTACCACCCAGTTCCAGATCCAGGGTTCTGAATTGGCTTACCTCAAAATCTATATCATCTGTGAATGGTTAAGATTCATGAAAGGACCAGTCCTGCTATTCCAGTGCTGCAGGATCTCCACAACACAGAGCAACAACAGGATAACTGGGAAGAGTCCCAATGAGGATCCAATACTGATGGTATCACAGAAGTCAGAGATCTTGAACCAGACCAATGATTCACTGAGATGAACATTTGGAAGTGAAGCTGTTTAGACAAAAAGATATACTGTGAACACACATGACAACATACTACAGCCTGAATGATGAGATATTTTCTATGCTTTGTTTTGTTGTTGGTGGTGGTGGTAGTAGTTGTTATTGTGGTGGTGGTGGTGGTAGTGGTGGTGGTGGTGGTGGTGGTGGTGTGTGTGTGTGTGTGTGTGTGCGTGTGTGTGTGTGTGTGTTATTTTCAGAATGAGGTTGCAAGGGCAAAGGATAGACATGAAGGGACAGTTAGATAAACAGCACTTGGGTGCATGATGTGAAACTCAGAATCAATTAAAATGTTTTAAAAAAAAGGCTTGACAGAATCTAGAGAATGATGAATACTGGCTAAGGATATTCCAGATTTTAAAAAAAAAAAAAAGATGGAGGAAAGAAAGCCACTAAAGCAATAAAATGTGGGATATGGTTGGAAATGGTGACTTTAACATAAAGCGAATTGTGTCCTATAACCTGCAGAATATAAACTATAACCATGATGAAAGTCTTCAAATGTCAGACTCCATTGATAGAAAAATCCTATGATTCTGTTTGGAATAAAGTTTCCAAAGCAGTTGGAAGTTCAAAAGATAAAAGAATTGTTTTCTAAGCTTGTAAAGGCAAGGTTGAGTTGTGAGGAAAATCAGGTATATGCAAGAAAAATATTAGTAGAAAGCAGTAGGTTGTTCCATAATAATTTCTGAAACAGAAAGAGAAATATAGTAAATAGATGATACATGAATATATACATACACACATACACAGACACATAGATATAGATAATGGTGATATATTGGCAGGATAGATACAGATGATAGATATTATAGATATAGACTTTTTGCAGTCAGTCCACACCCAGAGGAAGCAACATTCCCAGACACTCTAATGCAACCAGGATCAGAGGATCAGAGATGAGGAAGACAAAACATCTGTCCCAACGCCTGGAGTAACTGGGACCAGCAGGACCCAGGCATGCAGGAACTCTGTCAGGCCAGTGGCACGGGTTGCTTCTGGTCTGTCTGGGCAGGTGCTCTGAGCAGACCTTGGGCAAAAATTTTGCAACCAGTCCCCAAAGAAGCTCCATTACCAGATGATCTAACGCACCCAGGATCACAGGATCACAGAATCACAGAGACAACATGACTCTGAGGAGTTCTTACACAACCAGGATCATAGGAAGGACAGGCCTCAGTCAGATTTAGCCAGGGAAGGTAGCACTAGAGATAACCAGATGTCAGGAGGCAAGCATAAGAACATAAGCAATAGAAACCAAAGTTACTTGGTATCATCAGAACCCATTTCTCCCACCACAGCAAGTCCTGGACACACCATCACACCAGAAAAGCAAGATTCAGACCTAAATTCACTTCTCATAATGAAGATACAGGACTTTAAGAAAGACATAAATAACTCCCTCAAAGAAATACAGGAGAACACAGGTAAACAGCTAGAAGCTCTTAAAGAGGAAACACAAAAATTTCTTAAAGAACTACAGGAAAACACAATCAAACAGGTGAAGGAATAGAACAAAACCATCCAGGTTATAAAAATGGAAATAGAAACAATAAAGAAATCACAAAGGGAGACAATCCTGGAGTTAAAAAACCTAGGAAAGAGATCAGGAGTCACAGAGACAAGCATCACCAACAGAATACAGAAGATAGAAGATAGAATCTCAGAGGCAGAAGACACCATAGAAAACCTTGACACAACAGTCAAAGAAAATGCAAAAAGGAAAAAGCTCCTAACCCAAAACATCCAGGAAATCCAGGACACAATAAGACCAAACCTAAGGATAATAGGTATAGAAGAAAGTGAAGACTCCCAACTTAAAGGGCCAGTAAATATCTTCAACAAAATTATAGAAGAAAACTTCCCTAATCTAAAGAAAGAGATGCCCATGAACATACAAGAAGCCTATAGAACTCCAAATAGACTAGAGTAGAAAAGAAATTCCTCCCATCACATAATAATCAAAACACCAAGTGCACTAAACAAAGAAAGAATTTTAAAAGCAGTAAGGGAAAGAGGTCAAGTAACATATAAAGGCAGACCTATCAGAATTACACCAGACTTCTCACCTGAGACTATGAAAGCTAGAAGATCCTGGGCTAATGTCATACAGACCCTAAGAGAACACAAATGGCTGGCCTGCCAGCCCAGGCTACTATACCCAGCAAAACTCTCAATTACCATAGATGGAGAAAATAAGATATTCCATGACAAAACCAAATTTACACAATATCTTTCCACAAATCCAGCCCTAAAAAGATAATAAATGGAAAACACCAACCTAAGGAGCAAGACTACACCTTAAAAGAATCAAGAAAGTAATCTTGCAACAAACCCACACAAGCCTAATTTCACCTCTAACAACAAAATAACAGAAAGTAACAATTACTTTTACTTAATATCTTAATATGAAAATTAATATTACCAACATATCCTAATCGATTGAAATCCAAAAATATGAGAAATTAAAAATTTGTTGGCTGTCATCCAGTGGTCTCTCTAATTTGCTTATTGTAGAAATAGATCCAATACTGTACAATTTTCTGCTTGTTTTTACATGACAGTGACTTGCTGTGTACCACATAATGGTCTTGAAATCAGCCTTCTCCTATCTCAGCCTCTCTATTAATAGGTTTGTTTATTTGATGTTTTTATACTACACTATGGTTTTCAGAACAGCTTACATATTTCAAAATTATTTATACATCCAAAAGAAATTTAGAAAATTAACTTGGGAGGTGGCTTGTAAGAGAACAACAAAGAGTGAGACTGGATACTTTGCTTGATGTTTGTAATTATTGTATCACGTTTGAAGAGGAGGACTTTATAAGTTACTTTTTCTCCAAGATGCATGCATTTCAAAATCATCACAGCCAACGAACCAGATTCTTACCCTCACCTAGTGTCTGTGCCACCCTCCAAGCAGAACTATTGTTCATTGAATCATTGTTGAATGACTTCATGAATGGATCATCTTAATACACACACCTTTTTTTTTTTTTTTTTTTTTTTTTTTTTTTTTTTTTTTTTTTTTTTTTTTTTTTTTTGGTTTTTCAAGACAGGGTTTCTCTGTGTCCTGGCTGTCCTGGTACTCACTCTGTAGATCAGGCTGGTCTTGAACTCAGAAATCCACCTACCTCTGTCTCCCAAACGCTGGGATTAAAGGCGTGTGCTACCACCGTCCAGCCACAGCATTTCTTAAATGAATGTAACGTTCTTTGTGGGCCGAAAATGAAGACAAGTAAAAAAATTTGACCATAGCAGGAAATATGTATCCAAAAAATTGTGCCTACAGTTCATTCCTTGGAGCAACAGAACTATCAACTCTTAGCTTAGCTACGATGGAAGTAAAATCCTTTGGTGATGTGAGGGTCATTGAAGTACAGCCTTATTACAATAAACTCCAATTCTAAAAATTGTTCCTATGTGGGGCTTGTACCACAAAGCTCTACTATTTTAAGCTCTACTAAAAACAAAACAAACAAGCAAACAAACAAACAAAAAGACTTTACCTATTTATGTTCATTTAGAAAAATACTAGTAGTGATCTGTTATTTTAAAATATACAGTTAATATGTTTGAAGTTATTTAAAATATATATTGAGAAAAACATGTATTTTCAGTATTGCTGTAGACAAGCATCTACATAAGACTGTTCAATTGATTGTTGTTTTATATCAATTTTATAATACTTATATTTATTGTTATAATATTTTATAAATTTCAAAGAATATGACAAAATAAAAAAATGAAAGATATTGCAGGTATAGAAAGGGGATCTCTGGGAGAAGTTGGGGTACAAAAGGGAAACAAGAATGTGATATAATTCTATTTACTTAAAATATGTTTTTCAATGTTAACAAATTCAGATTAATTGAAATCATGTATCTTTTCTCATCATAATGCAATAAAACTTAAATCAATAAAAAAAAAGATATGATAGATATAGATGATGATAGATAGATACAGATGATAGAAAGATATGATAGATAGTATAATATATATATAGGAATTATGGAATGATGTATACACACATGGCTGCACATACACAGAGTTGCACAAATACATAGGTGAATTTGCATATATAAAGATACATGAGTATATGAGCACACAGATATATAAATAGGTATATGTACAAATATGTATATTACAGAGGCTCAGCAAAGCTGAAAAAGACTGAACGTTGGTTTTAGAATTTGTGTAATGAAACTGAATTGAAAAACACAGAATGAATTGTAGGATCAAAAAGTTTTAATTCCATAAGCAGCTTAATCTTGGTCATTAATCTTGGTCATAATCATGGTCTCTGGAGTCAGACTGCAAGTTGGTCAATCCTGGTGCTCCAAGGTCAATCTTGGTGCTCCTACTTACTAGTTCTGAAGCATTTAGGAAAATGCTATTTTACATTTACATTACATTTACAGGAATGTTTACAACATTCCTGTCTGGGAATTAATGGTAACAACAGCTCTTCCATAGAGTGCATGATGAGATGAATGTACTAATATGTTTAGAACACTGAGAGTAATATTTGTCAGATAACAAATAAGGACTCACACTTAAGTACAGGGGAACAAATTAGTTTGTTAGATCAATAACTTCACTAGAGTTTAACATTTATATTGGACAACCAAAACAGAAAAAAAATGTAGGCTGAAACGATAGTCATATAGGTAGGGACATTTGCCATCAAGTCTGATGACCTGAGTTTGATCACCAGTACCTCCATGGTATTAAAAAATGGACTCTCTCAAGTTGTCCTCTGACCTCAATATATGCACCATAGTACATGCATCCCCAAGAGAGTAGGGAGAGCTTGGTTTTGTAAGAGTAAAGAATAGTAGCCAATAGATAGTAATCTTGGAAAGTAATATTTGTTTCACTAGTTGTCAAAGCAAGAAAAGCACCAACAGAACATAGGCATATATATTGAATCACATTATGCATCGTTTGAGTGTCTCCTGTAGGCCCGTATATTTGAACACTTGGTCTCAGATGGTGGTGAAATTCTGAGAATGTATGGAACTTTCAAGAGGTGGGATATAACTGAATAATATGTGTCACTGGCGAACTGGGCTTTGTAGCTTATACTTCAACATTAATTGTGCTCTAGCTGTCTGCTCTCCGAATAACTGAAGAACTGAAATGTGAGCAAGCTGCTTTTTTCAGAGCATTCAGTAAGGTAGCAACATGATGATTGCTTCATGATGGAAATTATGATAAAATGATCATGGTGGTATCACAATGTAGTGAGGGTAACAGACATACTCACTGATAAAAGCAACTGAATAGCACATATGATGTAAAATGTTCCTAATTCCACACTATACACATGTGAAAATGGTAGATCTTAGTTCCATGGGTAAGAGGGTTTAGTTCCATACATGAGTATGAGGATAGGTGATGTTAGTTCCATACATGGGTGGGAGGGTGGGATGGTTTATTTTCATACATTAGTATGAGGGTGGCAAATCTTAGTGCCATATATGAGTGCAGGATGGGTGACTTCTAATAAGGTGGATCAGATGAGATTATGCAAAAGATTCAAGAAATGACCCATCACAGAGGAAAGGATTTCATTCTTACTAAGTTAAAAGGGTAATTTTCATGACCAGACACCATGAAATCAAGGGCCTTCTATTTATAATGTATTGCTCTTCTCTGTGTGAGAGATCTTGAGCAACCAGAATAGTTTCAAGGAGCATGGAGGACATTATTTCTTCCTAATAGAGATACAACTCGAAAATCTCTCTTGCCATTTTATTTTCATTCTATTTATCAAAACTCTAGTTAGTGAACTACTTGACTGCTCTGTAGGGAGGTTTTGGAGATAGAATGTTTACTATCAATTGTTACTTATCTAGCTAGAAAACCCATTGAAGGAAATACAAATATATGGGAAAAATTCTATCCTATACATTTTATTTCAAAATTCTGATAACCAGCCGGGCGGTGGTGGTGCATGCCTTTAATCCCAGCACTTGGGAGGCAAAGACAGGCAGATTTCTGAGTTTGAGGCCAGCCTGGTCTACAGGGTGAGTTCCAGGACAGCCAGGGCTACACAGAGAAATCCTGTCTCGAAAAAAACAAAAACAAAAAACAAAAAAAAATTCTAATAACCAAATCTATTAATTATGACACTGCTTACAGTAATTATTATCTACTGACATAAAATTCAGCTCCATTAAGCACTTAAATACTTGGACTCACTTTGCAGTAGTGCTTTGATCAACTTTTCTTATAGTAAGCTTTAGAACAGATGTGGAACGCTGTTTGGTTTGTTGTATTCCTAAGCAAATAAACTGTAGCATAATCTCTTTTAATTAAGTGGGCAGCCCGTACCTAACAACAAACACAACAAACACTTCTTAGGTTACCTGTCAGATTCCAAACTGTACTGAATGAAATTTTTGTTGCCTTGTTCTCTATCACCTCCATGGAGAAATCTTTATTACCATTTATAAGGGTCTTCTATTTCAAATTTGATGGACATGCATAGTATATAAGGTAATCTATATTTATGTTCCCCTAAAAGGCCAGAAGTTGACTGAGCACATCTAGAAGTGCCCCTGTCGGAATGTAGCTGTGCATGTCATGAATACTACAATAGCTACAGCATCTGCTGGGACCTTGGCAGCAACCACTGCAGCAAACAGTAAAGACTCACTAATCTCCCCTCCAAGGAGGAAATGCACATGTTTAAAGATGGCAAAACTCCTAACAGCATCACAGCAATCAAAGATTTTTCACAATTTTTATAATTTCTAAAAAAAAAATAGTTATTTTAATAATTCTTCACAAACACTCTTCTGTAAGTGTCAATTATCTTAGACTGAACAATGGAATAAGTTTAAATGTCACTCTCAACTTATTAGCATGTTGTTGTGATCAGAAAGCACTATCAACAACTAAATAAAGGCAAATGAAAACACCATATCCTAGCTTCTAAATAATATAAATAACATGTACTTTCTTCTAATTACACTACATATAATATAAATTGTGATATAATTTAATAAAAATAACTAAATAAAGGATGAACATATTTTAATAATCTGATAAGTCTCATTTGTTTTGAAAATAGGAGCTTTCAAATGTAAGTGTAACAGTCAAGGAACTACCACAGTAAGACTTCCTAACTTCCAACTTCCCCCAGCCAACATATGTTAAAAGAAGAATTTAATTAAAATGCCTAAGAAAGATCAAACATTTCATCGATAAAGGCTAATATTATAAAACTATATCCATTAGACACAAAATAAACACTAAAAGTGACAACTAAAATAAGAATATTCAAAACAAACGATGAAAGTATTAGAAAATAGCATCACCTGGGAGGAAATTAAAAGAACAAAGATATCAAAAGCAGGAAGGAAAAGATGCAAAATTAAACACTCAGCATAGAGGCCATGTGACTGAATAATAGAAGTTCTGAGAACAATAGAGGAAATGTTAAGAATACATTATCACATAATTAACAAGAAAAGACTTTTCATAACTAAAGGTTCTAAGTCTCTGCACTGAAAAACAAGACCCTCCAAGGATCCAGGGTGTTGTGTAAAGAATACTTTCCAAAGGAGAATTATAAACCTTCAGAACATGCAGACTTTGAAAGAAAGAATTGTGATTGCAGAATGGAATGCACAGGCCAGTGACCTTCCAGGAACAGTTCCAGGGACAAAAACTTGTCAACTATGTCTGTCAGGAATCTGTAATGAGGAATGTAGGGATTATATTCAAACATACTTTCAATAAGGATGAGCACAAGATTTTTGTCATGAAAAGAATAATGTATATTACTTTTGAGAAACTTAGGGAACAAGAACTATGGACTTTATCAAAACTGGAAAAGAAAGAAAGATGTAAGCTGGGATGAGGATAATCAAAAGGTAAAGGGATCCCCTGGTAATACTGATTCCAAGGGCTAAGAATGAAATACATCCAAACTAGGAGAATAGAGAAATGCCTCTGTGGGCTGAGTGCTTGTGCAAGTGTGAGGACTAGTGTGGATCCACAGCATTCAAAAATGTCACACATTTTTGACACCTGCATGCAATCCTAATGCCAATGAGTGAGCCTCATACTGAGTGAGAGATCCTGTCTCAGAATACAGAGAAAGCATTAGAGGAAGATATCCAGAGTCAATGTCTGTCTTCCACTCATATACATGTACTCCATATGCTTTCTTTTATACATCCCACAACCTTTCTTGAAGCAAATTTGGATTCTTTCTCTCCATTTATTTTCTCCGTTTGTGGACTGTATGTGTGGGTAAGGAGGAGGAGGAAGAGGAGGAAGTGCTTGTGGTGGTGGTGGTGGTGATGGTGGTGGTGGTAGTGGTAGTGGTGGTGCGTGCGTGCGTGCGTGCGTGCGTGCGTGTATGTGTGTGTGTGTGTGTGTGTGTGTGTGTGTGTGTGTGTGTGTGTGTGGTGTCAGGGGGGTGTATGTGTGGGTGTGTGCATGTCTGGAGGCCAGAGACTGATGAGCAGTGACTGCTGATTCCAACAAAGACTAGGATACCTTAATGTGGGGAAAGATGAAGGGATCCATTAGCTGATCCAAGATCTTTACTATAATATAGCTAATAAATTTTGTAAGGATGATCCAGTTAGCTTCAGCATAGTGTTTAGAAATACATGTTAAAATAACTCAAACCTGGAAAACACATCATACTAGAAAACAAGACTAGAAGACAGAAGCAGAGACTGAATGTAGCTGTCATTTAAGTTAAAGCTATCTGTTTACTTGCATAAGGTTCAATTCTGTACAAATAAATGCCCCAGTTGCTCTTTCAAATATTATGTGTAATCTTTTGTCCTTTTGGTATCATTTCTAGTAGGTTAAGCTATTCTTGGGCAATAAAGCATGGCTTGGTCATTTTTAGATGCCAGTATGGCAGCTATAATAGAAGCAGTTTCCTCAGTGAAGCCTCAGGTTTGTTTTGCTGGAGAATCATGAAGGCTGACTGTGGAGGACAGGGGTTTCTTACCTGTTTAGAATTTTGTTTATTTGTTTTGTCCACTACAACACTGTCTTTTCTGTGTGTGGGACATCTTTGCAGGTATCTTCTCTAATGCTAATCAGAGTTTGCTTGTAGACCACAGGAGTTCTTCCCTCCCTGCTTGCCTGTCCTTAGGATGGCTTCTCACTTTTTCTGCACACATTAATAATTATAAGGTATAAGAGTCCATGAATAAGGCATGGGGGAAGTTTACTCCCAAAAAAGCCAAAGGGAAATGCAGCTTATGTGATTGCCTCTCTTTTTTGTTCTCCTACATGACAGAGGACTTTTCACTTACTTTCTACCTTCAGTCTTTCCAGTATGCCACTGGAAACAGTTCTTATGTTCCTTTAAAATCTGAGTGAGCTTCAGATGTCTCTCTCTTGTAGGCTGAGAACAAACACACCATTCTTCACCTTATAGTGGAAAATTCCACATGGTAGGTATCAATACTCCAACTCTCTTCCCCTACTGCTGCTGGTCCTCTCCTTGTGTGGGAGATGCTCAAGCCTGGAAGCCTCACTTTTGTATCTGGTCAGGTGCACAGAGACCAGCTTCAGAACACAGAGCCATGTGACAACTATGGCTTTGTGCCTGGCCTTGTGGTATCAGATATTTCTAAAGAGTCATTTTACTATCTTGTTGCACTAACTTTTTGGTGGACTTTGTTGAACTATTTTGCATTTACATTTGGATGAAAAATGAAGGTTATTTTTCTTCTCAAGACATCACAATATAAACTAAAAATAAATTACAACCTTAAGTCTTTTGTTATTGTTTTTCCTTGGCATAGGAAGACTTGGAAATGGCATTTGTGGACATGAAGCAGAAAGCCTCCAATAAAGAGCTGAATATGCAAATAGCACAAAACCCAGTGTCCATAAAAAATGAGACATAATACATATAAATGAAGTAGTAACATAAAACTGTTCTTTACTGTTCCCTGTAACTGTGGTACACAGCTACTCCTTAGTGTCCCCTGTAATAATTGTAACTATGTTGCACATGTGTCATTCGATGCCCTCATCCTGTAATGTGGTACGCAGCTGTCCCTCTCTGTCCTCCACAGTTATGTTATATATAGACATCCTTTTGTGACCTCACCCTTTCCCCTACAGATACCCAAATTCACATTCAGCTCACATGCGTGAACACTGTAGCTGAATATAACTTTACATTAAAGCATCTCTTGGTTATTATACTACTTAATAAAGCGCAAATTATATGCAAATATTTGTTATACTGCATTAAATGAGGAATGATCAGAAAAAGTATCTGTGTGTGTTCAATACAGACTCAGTAACAGGATTCCATGTATACTCTGATTTGGAGGGTAAACAGTAAGAAACGGAGATCTAATGTTGAGGCCTACCAAGTGCCTATACATGACCATGTGGATTATACTCTACACTCAGATTATGCATGCATGGCAACCTAAAGTTTTGTTTTGGAGGAATTTGTGAGATCTTTCATCTTTTTTTCTGGGTGGTTTGGTCCATGCTTGGTTGAATCAAATACCATCCACCAAAAGAGAAAGCAAACAGTAATCAGAAATGCTTGTTCTTCCTGGCACAGAGCTATTGAAAACCTCAGAATTTCCTAAATGACAGATGTCTACAGGGTGGATCTGAGTTTATGATCCTGAAATGATAGGACTGAGGCCTTAGGACAAGGCTGAGTACAAAAAATAAAAATAAAAATAAAAACAGACAAACAGACAGATAAACCCCTGAAAGACCAAGTGTTCAATAAGTAGTACATTTCAGACCCAAAACCCAGAGCAGTCCTAGGTGGAACTCTGAAAAAATCTCCTGAACTTGATATTTGGGCAGCTCCTGACCAGAGCAACTGAGCACACTGGCTTGCTGGAGTGGGAGGTGGGACAGTGAGAGGCCATACTTATTACATAAAACGTGACTTGCAAAGAAATAACACAATGATACAAAATAATAAAACCTTCCTTTCTGTAAATATTACTGTCAGAGTCCTGAGTTAAATAGCTATTGTGTCATAGGTTAAATGTATAAAAAAATGTTATAATAAATAAAAACCCTTTCTTGAAAAGTCACGGGTGAAAATTAAAGCATACATCTTGACCTAACTATATCACAGAACAATAATAAATTGTTGAACAGGAAAGATGCATCCTAACCCACGTGCCCTGTATTCACAGGGGTTGGCCCATGTGTATTCACAGCTTCACTTATAGCCAATGAGCTGCTTGTTGTTCTACCTCTAGATCTGTGTTTAGAAGTTATTCTGGTGCTTTTACCAGATTCATGTAAACAGGAGTATAGACATGCCCCTTTACTCAGCATGCCACAATCACAATAGCAACCCTTCAAACAAGGATTGTGTTACACAGTAGTTCAGAAGTCCCCATTCACTTGCCTTTTCTAGAATGGCCTAGAGATGGTACATCCATCATTATTGATCTGTCCTATAAGATTGCTTTCTGCTGAACTTTGCCCTTCCACTTAACTTTTTATCCCTGACCCCCACTTCCTAAATTCCCTAAATGTCTGTCTATATCCATTGCTTTGAGCATAAATCAAGCCACTTTAGCCCCAACAAAGGACTAGAAACAGGTGTCTTGAAGTTCCAGATGTCTGTGGAGTTTCTACCTTGTAAAGGCTATGAAGGAGACTCTGCCTTCTCATTTCTAATTGTTTTTATAGCAAATCTTTTTTTTGTTCCTGGACTTTGTTCTTAGCTTTCAGATACACACAGTCATGTACTCATGTCTATATGTGAATTTTCTCCTCATGAAGATATCTGGATACTGAATTTGATTTCAAGCTAACAATACTTTATTCTCATTTGTATCTCCAGATAAGTCACTAGGAATTAGTACTTAATCATCTTTGAGAGTAACAAACAATTCAATACTTGAAGTTTCTCCAGCACAATACTTTCATATAAATTCTTGTGTGAAAATCTGCTTTCAGAAAGTCCCTGTGTTTATGATAGATTTAACAACATCTTAGTCTCAATAGTTAGAGTTACCAGAAAAATGCTATTCAAATAAAACTGACAAGTAATAAAAACAATTTATTGTCCTTCATTCAGTCTCTGCTCCACACTTTGTCTCTGTAACTCCTTCCATGGGTATTTTGTTTCTTCTTGAGTTTCTTGTGGTTTGTGGATTGTATCTTGGGTATTCCAAACCTCTGGACTAATATCCACTTATCTGTGAGTCCATACCATGTGTGTTCTTTTGTGATTAGGTTACCTCACTCGGGATGATATTTTCCAAATCCATCTATTTCCCTAAGAATTTCATAAATTCATTAGTTTTAATAGCTGAGTAGCACTCCATTGTGTAAATGTACCACATTTTCTGTATCCATTTCTCTGTTGAGGGACATCTGGGTTGTTTCCAGATTCTAGTTATTATAAATAAGGCTGCTATGAACATAGTAGAGCATGTGTCCTTGTTTTATGTTGGGGCATCTTCTGAGTATATCCCCAGGAGTGCCCCATCTGAGGATCCTTCCTATATACAATCACCAAACCCAGACATTATTGTGGATGCCAGAAAGTGCTGGCTGACAGGAGCCTGATATAGCTGTCTCCTGAGAGACTCTGCTAGTGCTGGACTAATACAAAAGTGGAGGCTCACAGCCATCCATTGGACTGAGCACAGGGTCCCCAGTGAAGGAGCTAGAGAAAGGACCCAAGGAGCTGAAGCAGTTTGCAGCCACATAGGAGGAACAACAATATGAACTAACCAATATCCCCAGAGCTCCCAGGGACTAAACCACCAACCAAAGAATACACATGGTGGGACTAATTGCTCCAGCTGCATATGAAGCAGAGAATGGCCTAGTCAGTCATCACTGGGAAGAAAGACCCTTGGTCCTGTGAAGGCTGTATGCCCCAGTGTAGGGGAATGCCATAGCCAGGAAGTGGGAGAGGGTGTACTGGTGATCAGGGGGCTGGGGGAAGGAATAGGTTTTTTTTTTTTTTTTTCAGAGGAGAAACCAGGTAAAGGGATACCATTTAAAATATAAATAAAGTAAATATCGAATAATACAAAAATAAAAACAATTTATTTAATTATATAAACAAAAAATTCAAGAGTCATACTTGAAGCATAAGTTCAAGAATTTTTGAGTGTGTCAACGAGTTTGAGTCCTGACTGTGTGCTTCCTTTTAAGCTATAACACAGAGTAAAGAGACACATTCCTGGAACATTCAATTAAGAAAAGATTTTTTAAAAAGACAAAATTAATATGTAAAAATATAGGAATTTAGATAATGATAATCATGTGGTGATTAAGCTGGATATGAGTCAGGAGTTCTGTTTGTGTGTGCATGTTTGGAAGTAGAAACACTGGCTTTGATATTTTGGTCTTAACAGGGTTCAATAAAAAGATAGCATTTGACAGATCAATCAATGGAGTGGAATTGAAGACCCAGAAATAAACCCACACACCTATGAACACTTGATCCTTGACAAAGAAGACAAAACCATTTAGTGGGAAAAGAACATCTTCAACAAATGATGCTAGTCTAACTGGCAGTCTGCTGGAAGAAGATTGAAAAGTGATCCATATTTAATTTCTTGTACAAAGCTCAAGTTCAAGTGGATCAGGCACATCAAAAAAAAAAAAAAAAAAAAAAAAAAAAAAAAACAGATACACTGAATCTAGTAGAAGAGAAAGTGGGAAATAGCTTTGAATGCATTGGCTCAGGGAAAAATTTCCTGAATAGAATACTAATGGCTCAGGCTCTAAGATTAACAATTGACAAATGGACCTCTTGAAACAAAAAACTTCTGTAAGGCAAAGGACACTGTCAATAAGACAAAATGGCAACCTACAGACTTGGAAAAGATCTTTACTAACCCTACATCTAAAAAAGGGCTAATATTCAAAATACACAAAGAACTCAAGAAGTTACACTCAAAAAAGAAAAATAAATAACCCAATTAAAAAATGGAGAACAATGGGATCCATTCCATATGCAGATACAAAACTCAGGCACTGTTGATGATGCTAAGAAGTGGTTGCTGACAGGAGCCTGATATAGCTGTATCCTGAGAGGCTCTGCCAGAGTCTCTGCGATACAGATGAGGATGCTTACAGCTAATCACCAGAATGAGCATTGAGCCTCTAATGGAGGAGTTAGAGGAAGGATTGAAGGAGAGTAAGGGGTTTGCAACCTCATAGGAAGAACAACAATATCAACCAACCAGACCTCCCAGGTCTTCAAGGGACTAAGCTACCAACCAAAGAGTACACATTGTGGGACCCATGGCTCCAGCTGCATTTGTAGCAGAGGATGGCCTTATTTGGCATCAATGGGAGGGGATGCTTTTGGTTCTGTGAAGGCTTGATGCCCCAGTATAGGGGAATGCTAGGGAGGTGAGGTGGGAGTGGGTAAGTGGATGGGTGAGGGAGCACCCTTATAGAAGCAGGTGAAGGTGGGATAAGGGGGTTGTGGATGGGAAACTGGGAAAGAGGATAACATTTGAAATGTAAATAAATAAAATATCCAATAAAAAAGAGAAAAAAAGAAAAAAGAAAAGGAAACACACAGGGCCCTGTATTCTATCCTCAGTGCAAAAATAAATATCTAAATAAGATTTAAGACTAGGGTTCTTTTTTTAAAATGGGGTACAGAGCTAAACATAGAACTCTCAACAGAGGAATTTCTAATGGCCAAGAAGCACTTAAAGAATGGTCTTATGGAAGCTTGATGTCCCCGAAAAGGGGGATGTTAAAGGGGTAAGACAGGAGGAAGTAGCTGGATAGGGGAGAACCTTCTTATAGGCAAAGTGGAGAGGGATAGGATGCAAAAGTTCATGGAGATGAGACTGGGAAGGGGGATAACACTTGAAATGTAAACAAAATAATACAAATGAGATATAAATCATCTTTAGTCATCAGTGAAATGAAATCAAAACAACTCTGAGATTCCACCATACATCAATCAGAATGGCTAAGACAAAAAACTCAAGTGTTTGCACATGTTGGTGATGAAGTAAAGGAAGACGACACTCCTCCATTGCTGGTGGTTTTGCAAACTGGTATAACCACTCTGGAAATCAATTTGACAGCTGGAAAATTGGAAATAGTTCTACCGGAAAAGCTTTACTGCTCCTGGGCATATACCCAAAAGATGCTCTACCATACCACAAGAACATATGCTCCACTATTTTCATAACAGCCTTATTTGCAATAGCCAGAAGCTGGAAACCCCAGATGTCCCTCCACCAAAGAATGGATTAATTTACACAATGGAATACTGTGCAGCTATTGAAAATGAGGACATTATGAATTTTGCAGGCAAATGGATGGAACTAGAAAATATGATCCTGAGTAGGTAACTTAGACCCAAAAAGTCATGCATAGTATGTACTCACTGAAAAGTGGATATTAACCAGAAAGTACAGAATATCCATGATACAACCCTTAGACCATAGGAAGTTTAATAAGAAGGAAGGCCCAAGTGAAAATGTTTCATTCCCACTTAGAAGGGGGAACAAAATAATCATAGGAGGTAAAGGAAGGGAGGGACATGGGTAGAAGAGGGGAAGGGGAGTGAAAAATGGGGCAGGATCAGGTACAGGGGAAAATAGGAGAGAACCCCTGAGGGCCAGGAGAATGAATGTAAATATGCAGCAGTATAGGGCCAGAGGTTGTGGGGGTAGGGGGTACGGGGATGGCAAGGGGTAGGGAGGAAACTCTAGAAAGTCCCAGAGACCTGGAATGTGAGAGGATCTCAGGACTCAATGGGGATGACTTTAACTGAAATGCTCAACAGTGGGGAGATATAACTTGAAGAGACCACGTCCAGTAGACAGACAGGGCCACAGTAAAGGGATAGAGTCACCTACCAATGTTCAGTTTTTTTGACCCAGAATTGTTCCTGTCTAAATGAAATTCAGGAACTAAAATGGAGTGATGATTGAAAGAAAGGGCATCCAGTGACCAGCCCAACTTGGGTCCATCCTATGGGCAGGCACTAAACACAAACACTATTACTGATGTTGTGTTTCCAGACAGGAACCTAGAATGGCTATTCTCTAACAGGCTCTAACAGCAGCTGACTGAGACAGATACAGATACTTAGAGCCAACCCCTATGAAAGAATTAAGAGAAGGATTGAAGGAGATGAAGGGATGGCAATTCCATAGTAAGAAACAGTATCAACTAACCCAGACCCCTGGTGCTCCCAGAGACTAAGCCACCAATCAAAGACCATACACAGGCTGGTCTATGGCCTCCAGCACATATGTAGCAGAGGATTGCCTTGTCTGATCTCAGTGGGAGAGTATGTGTCTAATCCTGTAGAGACTTGATGCTCCTGGGAAGGGGGATACAGAGTAAGTATGTTAGGAGGTTGGGGTTAGGGATAGCACCCTCTCAGAGGCAAAGGAGAGGAGAGATGGGAAGAAGAACTCTTGGAGGGAGGGACTGGGAAGGGGCCAACAATTGTACTGTAAATAAATAAAACAATTTTTTTAAAAAAAGAAAAGAAAAAGGTAGCATTTGAATAAAGATGTGGAAACAACAAGAAAAAGAATCCCAAGAATGTCCAATGGAACTCTACTCCAAGCAAAGGTAAAGAATCCTGAGAAAATCTGAAGGGAAAAGGAATCTAAGATGATATAGAGAAGAATAACTATTTTGTCCTTAGCAGAAGAAAAGTTTCAAGGTGAAGAAAAAAGTCAAGAGGGGACATTGTTCCAAGCACAAAGAAACTGTAGACTATTGCAGAGCTTTGGTCTTATTCTGAATTGTTGCAGAGTTCTTAGGTGGTGCTGAGCTGAGAATACAGTACATACTTAGACAAGCTGTCTTGCTTCAGAGCTGAAAGTTGGACGCAAACAAAAAGGCAGCTGTAGACTGGTGTAAGAAGGACACTATAATAACAAAGGGATGAAGGGGATTGTGTTCCAGCATGTTAATGTATGCTCAGGTAGTCAGATTGTTTATGCATTTTGGAGACATAGACAATGGACTCACCTTGCTATCACTTTCTTTGTTTTTTTTTTATTAATTTTTTATTGGTTATTTTATTTATTTACATTTCAAATGGTATCTCCTTTCCTGGTTTCCCTTCTACAAATTCCCTATCTCACCCTAGTCCCCCCTGCTTCTATGTGGGTTCTCCTTCACTTCTACGAGGGTGCATCTACCCACTCCTTCCTCATCACCTAGTATTCTCCTACACTGGGGTATCAAACCTTCAGAGGACCAACGTCCTCCCCTCCCATTGATACCAGATAAGGCCCTCCTCTGCTACATATGTAGCTGGAGCCATAGGTCCCTCCATGTGTACTCTTTGGTTGGTGGTTTAGTCCCTGGGATCTCTGGGGGGGTCTAATTGGTTGATATTGTTGTTCTTCCTATGGGGTTGCAAACCCCTTTAGCTCCTTCACTCCTTCCCCTAACTGAGAATTTTCAATTTATTAGTTATTTCATTGGTTGTATTAAATTTTAAATTTGGATAGTGTAGTTTTCTTCTGATTGTGGTATATTGTACTGGCTGGTTTTGTGTGTCAACTTGACACAGGCTGGAGTTGTCACAGAGAAGGGAGCTTCAGTTGGGGAAGTGCCTCCATGAGATCCAGCTGTGGGGCATTTTCTCAATTAGTGATCAAGCTTGGTAGGGCCCCTTGTGGGTGGTGCCATCCCTGAGCTGGAAGTCTTGGGTTCTATAAGAGAGCAGACTGAGCAAGCCAGGAGAAGAAAGCCAGTAAAGAACATCTCTCCATGGCCTCTGCATCAGCTCCTGCTTCCTAACCTGCTTGAGTTCCAGTCCTGACTTCCTTTGTGATAACAGCAGTGTGAAAGTAAGCCGAATAAACCCTTTCCTCCCCAACTTGGTCATGATGTTTGTGCAGGAATAGAAACCCTGACTAAGACATATATTAAATTGGAAAATACAATATGAAATGGCAAAAAATTCCCTAAAGTAAAAAATGTGACAAAATTTGGAGTACAGAAGTAATAAAGATTAAAAAAAACTATCTGTGAAGAGCACTAGTACATGATATGGAAAGTGAATAAGAACTCAAAGAACAAAACCTGTATGGATCATCTTCTCTCAACAATCACCTAGCCTTCTTTTTCACAATAGACTATTCTACAAGGATAAAATGTCTTCAGAGAGTGTGGTTATGTTCTCAGCTCCACTGTCCACAGAAAACTGGTCACATCAAGTTGCTTTTCTCATGGTAGAAAGATACTCATCCTGATATTTACTTTGTAATACTAGCAGAAAATTATCACTCTGTAAATTTATCCAATAATGACCCAACCAATGGTCCTTCTATATAAAATAGAGGTCAAATGTGCAATTATCAAAACAACACGTTTTAGAGGATGACTTAGGAACTATTTCTAAACCAGGAATCTTGTCAGAAAAAAATAGGAATATACTGAGTACCCCCAAATCTACTGTAACTCACAGAGTGAGCAAAATCATTGAAATAGAATTCCAATCACAAAATAGGAAAGAGATACAATAAATACTACTGAAGGTAATCAGTGTCAACTGCAAATGCAAATATAAGTTCACAGTGTTGTTCCCAGACTATACACCCATAGTTCCCTTCAGGATATGATCAACTATGAAGGAACAAACATTTAGTGCCAAGTGTCACAGTGAAGAATCAAGGCAAAATGATCATGGGAATCACTCAATATTTCCTTGGACAATATCCAATTCTACTATCATGAGTATCTTGCTCCTTTGCTGGGAATAGAAGATCAAGAAAGGAAGAACCTAATCTGACCTGATAGGGAGAAAAGCATTTCATATCTTGTTGTTTTGTGTTATGAAACTTTAGCCTCACTAAACACTTAAGCTTATGTGAACTGAGTGTTGGTACTACCTTTGATTTTTATTAACCTTCTTTAAAATACTAGATAACAACATTGGGATATGCTAAGAGCCTTAGCCCATTGAGATCCACAGTATCAAACTTCTAATTTGTCAGGAGAAGAGTGGTTTAGTATGTTTCCTCATAAGGTTCATGGCAGGTTAACAAGAAAAAAATCATAAAAAATTCTCTAACTGTAGTTTTATTTGATATAAGAGCTTTCAGGCACAGGAATCTAAAGTCTCTTTACTTGTGCATCAGGTAGACAAAGAATAGGGGTGATGAATGGGGTCTCATGTACTAGACTGATTGAGGGCAGTGAGAGCTGTTTGTTTACATCTTTTGTGGTCATTCCATATACTACTTCTTCCTTCTGGGTGTGGAATAGACCTTTTAAATTGTAGATTTTCCTAAGAGAAATGACCTTCCTAAATTGAATGGTTTGTTTTGGAAAGGTGTTCTAGTTTCTATGACTTGTTTAAAGAAAGTGTTGAAGGCAGGCAAGCAGCAAAGGATTCCAGAGAAATTTTGCTTCTGTGACCCAGTGTCCTTGAGGCAGAAGTACTTAGCAAACTAAAATACTGTATTTTGGGCTATCACTTTTCTGAGCCCTAACAAGACCAATAACTAAATTTTGGTCTGTAAACAACACCATTTGGTTTCAGTTGCTAAGTTCTTCATTAGCTTAATTGTCCTATAAATCTTAATCAACTAAATAATTCAGTATACATGTGCTGTCTGCAGTTTATCAGGTGTAATAAGCCAATTCAAAGATTCTGTGTCAGGGTTACTAGTATTGCAAAAAAAGTGTCACCATCAGGCAGAACACTAATAGCTGAATCAGTTACTCCTAAGTACTTGGAGTACTTTTCTTAGACATCTATAAATTCATCTCATTTTCTTCTTAGATTAAGGTTAAAGTCCTTCCACCAAACTAAGGATACTTTTACCACAGAGTCTAGTGTATGCTTCTGCCCAGAAGGCCATTAAAGGAGTTCCTATTTTACTATTTGTGTTTCTGTTTAAGTGAACTGGTACTGGAAGCACTCAATATACACAGTCTCTCAGATTTTAAATCTACAGAGAATACCAAAGCTACTTTCACAACTTTTAATATAAGCTGTGTACAGTGGTTCAACTGACTTCACCATGTAATGCAGCTACATTATGAAAAGTAGTTTTCGTCTTAGCAGTTTTGTCACCTAAATAGACCTAGTCAAATATGTCACCTAAATCTGACCTAGTCAAATACAAAATAGTTGTCTTTTAAATTCCCTGACTTAAAAATAAACAAAATAAACACTTTAACTTTTTTTAAGTTTTGTGATTTTGTCCTATATTTTTCAATATGCTAAGATCTATAACACATTTGAAAAAGTGTTAAGACTACCATTTTATCTGTGGATTTCTGCCCATTTTTTCTTTGAAATAAAGAGAATAAAAACCAAATTATCTCTAATTTTGCTTCTTGATCCTATGTTTCTAAAAAAACAAGCTGACTTACAAAGACCCCTCCTACAATTCAATTCATTGTGCAATTAAAACATGGTATTAGAATGTCTATAGACATTTGTATTCTTATGCTGAAACACAAAGTGTTCAAATGTGTGTGTGTATTTGTGTGTGTGTGATTTGCACTATATTAGGAAAATGTATACATGGACTACATACATATTAACATATATGTTTGTTCACAGAGTACATACACATATATGTATTATATGTGAACATGACATACAATGTTTCAGTGAACATGCTGTGTTACCTCAACAACTATATTACTTCCTGTAGTGGCTATTCCTGGTTGTCAACTTGACTGTATCTGAAATGAACTGCAATCCAGAATTGGAGGGCTCACCTGGCTCTAATCTGGAGGCTGAGAGATAACAAGTTTCCGACCTGAATCTTGGCATGGAGATCTTGAGGTGTAGTGGCTACGAATCCCAGAGGATTGAGATAGAAAGATCTACGAGTTCAATCGGGGTCACCTGGGGTTAAGGGTGTGGTAACACCTGTAACTTGGGTCACACCTTTTGCTGGAGACCTATATAAGGAAGAAGGAAAGCTCGCTTTTTTTCTTCAATTGCTTGCCTTGTGGGACTGAGCAACTGCTGGATCATCAGACTTCTATTCATAGCTGCTGCCGACCATTGTTGGGAGTGGATTGTTGGGAGCTGGACCACAGCCTGTAAGTCTGCAATAAATTCCTTGCTACATAGAGACTATCATAACTTCTGTGACTCTAAAGAACCCTGACTAATACACTTACCTATTTGTCAAATGATCTCAAAACAAGTTTCCACAGAGAAAATTGGGGTTAATCTGTTCAAAAACCTACATGGTTCCAATGTTATTCTAAACAGAAATAAAACAGATTCATGGTTTTAAATCCTAATTCACAGTTCCCTTCTGAGTAAGTTAAAACAGAAAACAAGTTTAGCTTCTCACCATACACATCTTTACCCGGAGTGACTTTCTCTTTTCTCCTGTGAAGTTAATGTGAAAGCAGTTGGTCCTTCAGTTCTAGTCTCATGTCAGAGTTGAATCCTATAGTGGGTGAAACAGATGCACCTCTCAAAATCCTGACAAAAATTCTTACTTTCCTTTACTGTGGCTTGGTTCTTTACAGATTTCTCTGAGGGTGACGAGTGAGACTTTGAGTGAGCAGCATTCAAGTGCTCTAGAAAGTCTCTCTTAAACTCAGATGCTGTCTTTTGAAGTAAAGAACTCTAAACTTTGACCTAATGCTCTGGATAAATGCCCTGCCTACACATGTGGCCTGTGGGTGTTTCATTTCATCTCATCTTTAGCTTGTCTTATCTGTAGCAGGATTTCATTATGAAGACTCTAATAAGATGAACTGATTATCTAAAAAATTAATGTTATGAATGACTACAAATGCTATTTATATATGTTTATTAACTGCCAGTGATGAAACAAACAACAGTATTAATAGAACAACATATACATAGATAAATATGTGTGTATATATATATATGTGTGTGTGTATATATATATGCATGTGTGTAATACATATTTATGTATTTAAAATTATATATGTAAATATATATATAAAATACATAATGTAATGATGTGTAAAGTATGTTAAGTAGAAAGAATAGACTTCCTACATTACAGTAGACTAATTTTGCCATGGGAAATTTTCTGCTTAAATGTATTAGCTGAAATTTTTCAAGCGTTAAGGGTCATTGCTTCAAATGAAAGACTTAAAAAGCATCCAGAGAGCTAAAAAAAAAAAAAAAAGCCATTTTAAAATGATATTAGTCAATACTGTAGGAGTTCAAGATGGTGAACTGTAAATAATCTCTAGTGTTATAGTTTGTGGTTTTAACAAATGAGAGCAAGCAGAGGAGATGATTCTGACATGAGAATGTCTTGAAGTCCTCAGAATGAGGGAAAAACAGTTCCTTCTTGTCTGGGTCTTCCCTGGTTTTTAGGATTGCATTGACCCATGTAATAAGACTTCGGTGATACAAAGTATAGACTTCCGTGATACAAAGTATAAACATGAGCGGTAGATAAGGAAAGTCCAACCAGGAACAAAACACTGCACTTTGAAATGTTTCATAACCTGGATACATACAGCAAAGGAAATGCAAACAAAAAAAAAAAAAACAATTGAGAAAACCTCCACAGGAGCAAGGATGGCAACAGAAAAAAAAAAGAAAAAATAAAAAGAAAAAAAGAAAAGAAAAGAAAAAGGTTCAAGGACAGAAAATGTGAAGCTCCAGGAATATGTTAAATCTGTCACAATGTGTCATTAAATACACGTGTAGTTAAGTTAAACATTGAAGACAGTTTCAGCTCTGTATGTACTATTACATCGAGATATCGAGTACTTCCTCACATACACTGACTATTCAATGATGGTTGAAAGTGGAAAGGAAGAGAATCAGATCCTATAGGGCAATGAAAGACCAGAACAAATTGATTTCTTACTGACATCAAAACAAAATGACTTCACTGAAAAAAGTATCTTGTGGGACAACGAAGCTGTTAAATGAGAACATTCACTGCAAAGATGATATAATTCATCAAAATACATTCTCAAATACACCATGAGGCACAAGTGGTCAAGATTAGAAAATATCATGCTTAATCCATTAAAGCAAATAGTCATATGTGTGTCTCAGAAATTGATATACTGAGCAAGAAAAACATTAGTGAGGAAATAGGAGATTTATATTATATGATTGCAAAATAAATGGCTAACCTCATCAATTAGGGAATCCATATTTTGTGGCATACATAGTCAATCTAGATCATCTTCCAAACTATAAAGATAACTTCAGCAATACTGAATAAAAATTACAACTTAAATGATCTGTGACAATAAAATAACCATAGACTGATAAAATGTTGCTGTAAATGAATATTTCACACTATTACAATGAAATGTGCTTCCACACATATCTGGCTGAATTATTTCAAAGGATAATCACAATGCAATTGTATGATATTGCCATTGCAACAGAAAGATAGTAAAAATTAAAAAAAAATATGACCTGTCTGAGAAATTCAATCACTGAAAAGTAAGTGGACTAAAAATGAACTAAAAGGTTAACTTGGGGGTAAACATTAACAGAATAAAGAAAATTAAAATAGTGAGAGAAAGGTATTTAGGATATAGGTAAAATATTAAAGTAGATTATAGTATGGTACATCCAAGAAACACAAAAATATTTAGGAACATACAGAAGAATAAGAGTGGGAGCAAAGGACTATCTCAATCATAATGGGGAAGGCATGACAGTGGGAACATAGAAACACCCATCATTTCAGACAAGACAAAGAGCTATGAGCACAGTCCCTCATGCTGTGGAAAGCATGGGTGCATAGGTGTGAGGCAGCTGGTCACATTACATCATTACATTCACAGTCAGGAAGCAAAGAGAGACAGACACACACACACACACACACACACAGAGAGAGAAAGAGAGAGAGAGAGAGAGAGAGAGAGAGAGAAAGAGACAGAGAGACAGAGACAGAGAGACAGAGAGAGACAGAGAGACAGAGAGACAGAGAGAGACAGAGACAGAGACAGGGAAAAAGAGAAACAGAGAAAGAGACAGAGACACAGAGAGAGAGAAAGGAGGAGGGGGGACCTCAGCCCATCCATGTTCCTGCCCTCATTAAAAGTAGATACTTCCTCTTTTTAAATTTTCTTGATCAATTCTAGACCTTTAAACTAAGATTAAGTATAACCTTCTCTAAACAACAATTATGAATACACCCAGAGGTGTTACCCAGGTAATCCTGGATCTAATTACTAGCCAATATGGTGACTAAGTTTTAAAAAGACAAACTCATTCAATTGATCTATCTACCCCTCACTGTACCAATACCAATCAGTTTTTATCACTATTGCTCTGTAGTATAGCTAAAGATCAGGGATGGTGATTCCCATAGAAGTTCTTTTATTGTTGAGAATAATTGTTCCTATCCTGGGTTTTTTTGTTATTCCACATGAATTTGATAATTGCTCTTTCTAACTCTATGAAGAATTAAGTTGGAATATTGATAAGGATTGCATTGAATCTGTAGATTGCTTTTGGCAAGATGGCCAATTTTACTATATTAATCTTGCCAATCAATGAGCATGGGTCTTCTGAGGTCTTCTTCCATTTCTTTCTTCATAGACTTGAAGTTCTTGTCTTATAGATGTTTCAGTTGTTTGTTTAGAGTCACAACAGGATATTTTATATTGGAATGGAAATCTTTTATGAAGTTTACTTCAGGAAAAACCAATAAGAAATTTGGTATGTAAAATACACCCAAAGTTCAGTGCTTAGGGAGATAAATCAAACAGAAGAGGACATTAAGAAGTTTGTCTGTGAAGTTGAAACACATACCTGTTGGCTGTGAAATATCTGGCAAGAAGAATGATGTTTTGATAAGCAATTCATAAGTAAGATGAGTTCTGTGGGGACCTGGAAAAGCCATAGTTTGAATATAAGGAAAAGAAGATGGAACTGTACAAACAAGGGCTTATCAAATATATTAGTCAGTTACTACCATTTAGCATTTACATTCATAATAAGTAAACACCTTCTTGCTAAGACCCTCACAGTTTGTGCTAGGTGCACTTCCGTAGTTTTCCTTATCTTTTTACCTCAATCCACAATTTTTATTCTTGATCAGTTTAGAGAATTAAATCTTATTCATAATTTTGTGGCATACAGCACTGCACTGAAGAATTAATTGCCCTTTCACTGAAGTGACCTTTTTTAGTACTTTCATTGCTGGCAAATAGCCATAAATTTGTCTCAGGTTCTGTGCTTTAGATCATTAACATAAGCATTTACTCACTGCCCTGATATGTGATAATTATCCTATGAAAATGTATTCTTTTAAAATTTTTGCTTGAAAATATTGATGTTGGATAAGAGTATTCTAGGAGATAGAAATGCAAGTCATTGGCAGTATTGTGTGTTAGGGGATACATTCCATTCCAGGAAGGTCACAATCTAATGGCAATGGTCTAATTATGGCTTTGAGCTGTAATGCCTCTTTTATTAAAGTTTTGCTTGCAAAATCAACATTTAAAACTGACAGGGCCTTTGTCCCGATTTACCATAATCTAATCTGTACTCAATTTCTCGAGCTAAGGAAAGGTCTAAAGTATGTTCTCATGCTCTGGAACTCAGGGATAAGTTTGTTTTCTAATATATTCTTTGAGATTGTATACATGTATACAACATATATTGATCATATTCACTTCTCACTCCTCTTCTTAGATCAAACCTATCTTTTCTACCTTCTTCCCTACCTTATGTCTTATTATTTATTTATTTATTTGTATAACCCACTGAGTTAAATGTATGCCTCATATATACTCATGAGTCTGAAGCCATTGGAGAGTGGATGGAACTAATGAGAGTCATGCCTTTAAAGAAAATTGACTCTCCTCTCTCCAGAAGCTATTAACTATCAATGGCTCCTTAGTTAAGGATAGGGGGACATAAGCCCCACCCCCTTCATGCATGATTGTCTTGTTGAAATTTTTTTACCATTATTGTGAAATGTCATGAATTGATAAATAAACATATAGTGCTCATGTAATAGTAATGGGTGAGCGTTATAACAGATAACAGGAAGCCTCCATGTAAGATCTCTGCTGTACGAACACATGCCTCCCTGTGTTTAGGTGCTTCTGCGGTACTTTTCTTATTTGTTTTACCTGAAAGAAAAGTTATAGAAGCTCACAAATAAAACACTTTGAACTCATGATAACATCATCAGAGTAAAATGTAGCTGGGAATGGAAATATTTGGCCCTTTTAAGAAAAGGAAAAAAAAACTGTAGCTTACGTTCTGGGTGAAGATCATTCAAAATTGTTAAGCATGTATCAATGACATAGATTGTTGAGTAAATACATTCATGTACTGGGAAATTTTTACCTTCACATTGTTCTTTTAAACATACAAGTTTCAGGGTAGCTGTTGCTGGTCATGATATTGTGCCTTATTGCAGCTAGAATGTTTTGAACATAGAAAAACAGGTCTAGTATCATTTTAAGTTTCAGCATATATTTAGCAGTAAAATCTGAAGACAGAGTATTTTAAAACCTACTTTTTATGTATTCTTTAGATAAACAGGACTATAGAGAGAGATATTTGGAAATATATAATATCTGAAAGTTAAGTACCAATGGCAAAATCTTCCTGGTTGCATTAAGCATACAATTAACATCATAAAATGCCCTATTCTGCTTAAGTAAGTAATATTTGTGTGGAGATTCAGTATCTGTGATAAAAATAATGACTATGATTTTTAAGAAATACAAATAAGTTGCTTCTATTATTTTTCATATTATCTAGCTTCAAGGAACCATGTTATTACCTATTGTTTTTAAAATGCTTTTGGAGCACAAGGATAAATTACTCCATTCATTTTTATTTGAAATCAAGGATCAGTCTTAAACCAAATGACTGGTGGTAAACTGTATCTAGTTTTCTTTTATTCTACAAGAACAAACACACTAAGTCTTCCAAGCCCAAGGACACTGGTCCATGTCATTCTCAAACAATGGAGTTTATAAAACATCATTGAATTAAAGAATAACACAATTTGCCTCAATACCTGATGGAAGGATGAGGTTACCAGAAATACTTTGACTGCATCTGTGTAATGTCAGGTATTTGTCTAAGCATTAAAACATTCTTTAACTTGGTAGAGTGAAGTTTAGCTCTGTAATGTTTAAACCCTGGAAGCGATCAGCGATTTTTGAATCTATGACCTTTTCTGGGGATAAATATGAGAGATCTGGGTGCTGTGATGGTGGGTGTGTAATGAACTGAGAAAGCTGCATTGTCTTTTGCTGATATTCATGGGATTCACTAAAACTGATTTTCTGTAGGGAGGATTTTGATATCTATATTGATACTTTACTTTTTATTTTTGTCACAGATAAATGCTATATTGAAACAATAAAATTTTGTCCATTCCTTGACAAAGTAAATCATATGTATTCAAGTTTCATTATTATAGATACAGCAGTTAAATAAGTAGCATTTTTACTGAATTAGGGAGATTTAAATGGTCACCACCCAGGGCCAAAGGTTATATTAACACAAGAATTCTGATAAATATATGATGAGAACATAAACTGGGTTAGTTCTTGCAGGGACTGAAATCCATCTCCCATATACTAGACCAAACTCCCTTCTGGTGAGCTGCATCCTCAGCCTTGCCAATAATGCATCTGAAATATATTTGGTGAAAGTCTTAGGTACAAAGACAAAAGCACAAGAATTTTCAGTTTCACAAACAATTTAAGTAAGTAAAAATATGGAAGGGATTCCATGAACAACAAACAGTATACATACCCAACAAACTTCTCCAAAGCCAGTGAGAATATACAGGGATCATTTTATTTCTGAAATAGGGGTCTTTAACAGTATGTTCAAGAAGAAAGCTATTGTAGGTAGCATACTGGTGAGAATACATTTTTTTACAAATAAAAAAGTAGCAGTTACTACGGGCTAAGAAATATTCATAAAATTATATTAATAACTCGTTATTTCATGGGAAATAATATAGGACTTCCACAACATTTCTAAATATCTTAGGATGTTAACGAATTGCCTGTATTGTTTATATATACAGAAAATACAATACAAACATATGGTTAACAAAGCGATGCATTCTTTCAACAACACTCTAATGTGCCACGCCTACTCCAATGAAGTCTTGTGACACTGATGAGTTTAAGATGAGGTCTTAGCCAAAATTAACTTGAAATAAGTAACTTATGTAACTGAGGCTTTAATAGTTAACTTACACAGAGAAATTTAAAGTTTTTTAATGATTACAGATTCACTAGAAATAAAATCTTTAAAATTACTAGGATGTAGAGGGGACAACAACCTTTTAAATACTCAATAACGTTACATGATATAGGCAAGCCAGATTGTAATGTTTCTATAAGTTACGTGAGCGCAAAAGCTGGGCCACTGACCAGAGGTGAAAAAACTTCAAAGGAAGCCAGTCTCTTTGAGTTCATTCCTTGGCATTCCCTAACTCAGAAGTAGCCCAGATATGTCCTTGCGAACTCCTGTGCTAGGTGCCCACCAAGATATGATTTACTAATAGCTAGACAAAATTGGGCATTGCTCTCTGACCTTTACCAATCTTACCAACATCTTAGCCAAACCCTGGCTTGGAATTTGGTAAAGAATGCTACCAACCCAGACTAATTGCCTTCGGCACTGTGGGTAAGACATTGAAGCTTACAGAATGGGAGATTTATCCCAGGGCAAGGTCAAGTAGAATCCTCATTCTCAGTCATTTATGGCAGCGAGCCATTCCTAGGAATTACCAAGAAAGAGACTTGTCTCTACTAGCCCAGAAGATTAGCATAGTGGGTGTTTTACTAAGGCTGGGCAGAACCTTGAGCAGAGTGTGTGTGTGAGAGACAGTGTACAGCAATCAGCAGCAGAGCAGTCAAGATTCAAGCCTCATGTGGTCTGCAGCCCCCCACCCCACCCAGAGTGCTTGGGTCCAGAAGACGTGGCTGCTTTAGACCCAGGGATTTTTAGATGGCCTCAGATGTACCCTGACCACTGAGCTGCCAGATTTCTCCTTTCTCTTTTGTAATGACTGTAAAAGTCTGATGCCATTTTTGAGAATTACATTCACATTCTGCACTTCCTTGTGTTGTGTCTGCCATCATTTCTTCACCTGATGCCTTGTTGACTTGTACTAGAACCCTGCTCACCGGAGGGCTGAGGGAGGCCCAGACTGGCCAGCCCGCGGCACTAATGCAACTAGTTTATTCTTAACTCACAGCTTATTGACAACTCTTTTATTTCTCTATCAAAAGGTACAATGATGTTGACTTTGTTTGTTTGTTTGTTTGTTTGTTTGTTTGTTTTTTTCAGTTCTCAAAATTTAATCTCAGTACTACAAGATGAGCATTTTGGTTATATTTCATGATTTTAGTATTTAGATTAATCTAAAGAGACTATTAGTTCAGTTAAGACTTTCTGAACAGGACACTTATAGTCTAGGCACCAAAGCCAACAATTAATAAATAACTGATAAATGAGACTGCATGAAGCTGAAGAGCTTCAACAGTGGAAAGTACACCATCATTTGGACTAATAATCAGCCTATAGAATCAGAAAAGGTCTCCACCAATTATTTATTCAGCAGAGGGTTAGTATCTAGAATATATAAAGAATTAAAAGAAACTGAACACCAATAAAAAAATAATGTAACTTTAAAATGGGATACAAAATTAAACAGAGTTCTCAAAAAATGAAACACAAATAGATGAGAAACACCTAAAGAATTTTCAACATCCTTAGTCAACAGAAAAAAGTATAAATTAAAAGTACTTTGAATTTCATCATTAAGAATGGTTAAGATGACTGGAGGCCCCAGGGAGTTTAGAAATCTGGTGGAGTGGGGTCATTCTCATGAAGATGGGGTATGGGGAGGAGGTATGAGATGTGAAACAGTCAGAGGGTGGACCAGGAGGGGAATAAAATTGGGAGTGTAAATAAATAAATAAAAGATTTTTTTAAAGAATGGTTAACATGGATAAAATAAGTGATAGCTCATGCTGGTGAGAATATAGGAAAAAAAGAACACTTATACAGCAATGGATGGTGGGAGTAAAACCTAGTACAACCAGTGTGCAAATCAGTGTGATTGTTCTTCAGGAGACTGTGAATAAATCTACTTCGAGATCCAGCTATACCACATTTGGGTACATACCCAAAGAATTATATATATATCCTACTACAAAGATACACAACATTGATTGTGAATTTATTTTAGTTAGGACCATTTCAGTCCAAAGAGGATATAAGTAAAAACAAATGGCCAATGAATTGAATTGGTATATCAGATGACTCAGTAGTAAACTAATTTGTCTATGGAGCAGGAGTTTAGAAAAACTATAAAAATCTTAATCCCTACTCCACATCCTACAGAGTAGAAAGCTTATATGCTGAAAGTTGAAGGTCTGAAAATATTAAAGAAAAGAATTAAAGCTTTTAGGATAACACATAGAAATTTTAGTAATACACTTATAAACTTAGCATAATAAATCTTTCTTTAAACTGTTGATGGAATAAGGAAGTATTGATAGTTGATAGCATTTGAAGAAAGCTGCTTTTCATAAAATGCACCTCATTAAGAATAAGAAAACAAACAAAAAAAGGAATAATAAAACAATACAAAGATGATACGTAACTAATACAGAATTGGCATCCAGGAAAGACACACATTTACATACAGATTAAGATATTAATAACTGTAATGATTGAATGTGATATGTAACAGAATTATGTTGATTGAATGAAATATGGTTGAAAGTAACTGAAACACATAAGTCAGAAAGGGAATTTGAGTGATGATCCTACTAAAAGTTATTCTGCCTTATACCCAAACAGGAAATGTGAATTTATAACTCATAATAAGATCCAATCTCATACATTTTCATGCAGCAACATGAAAATGGCTGAAACGAAGAATCAACATGGAATGGATGAAGGAGAAACTCTTCAACTAAATAAAAAGAAATATATACATTCATGTCCAAATATGAGTAAACACTGTTATTGTATCATCTGCTAATTTATTTATTTTGAAAATATTAAGAATATCTTCTGTGTATTTTTCTGTTAATTAACTTCATTCTTCCTGTAATTTTATTATAAAGCTGTTATCTCTAAGATTATTATCATTTTTTTAGATGTTTTCTTTATTTACAATATCTCCTTTCACAAGTTACCCTCAAAATAACTAAATAAAAAAACAAAAATGAAAACAAACCCCTGTTCCATCCCCCCTCCTCCTGCTCACCACTCCACACCCTCCTGCTTACTGGGCCTGGCATTCCCCTACACTAGGGCACAGAACCTTCACAAGGCCAAGGGCCTCTCCTCCCATTGATGACTGACTTGGCCATCCTCTGCTATACATATGCTGCTGGAGTAATGAGTCCCACCATGTGTACTCTTTGGTTGGAGTTTCAGTCTCTGGGAGCTCTGAGGTTACTAGTTAGTTCATATTGTTGTTTGTCCTAAGGGGCTACAAACCCTTCAGCTCCTTGGCTCCTTTCTCTAGCTCCTTCATTGTGGACCCTGTACTCAGTCCAATGGATGGCTATGAGCCTCTACTTCTGTGTTAGTCAGGCACTGTCAGAGCCTCTCAGGAGACAGCTATATCAGGCTCCTGTCATCTAGCACTTGCTGGCATCCACAATAGTGTATAGATTTGATGACTGAATATGGGAAGGATTCCCAGGTGAAACAGCCTCTGAATTGTCCTTCCTTTAGTCTCTGCTCTATAGTTAATCTCTACAACTCCTTTCATGGGTATTTTGTTCCCCCTTTTAAGAAGGACCGAAGTATTCATACTTTGGGCTTCCTTCTTGAGTTTCTTACGGTTTGTGGTTTGTACTTTGTATATTCCAATATTCTGGGCTAATATCCACTTATCATAGAATGCATAACATATGTGTTCTTTTGTGATTGAGTTACCTCACTGAGGATGATATTTTCCAAATCCATCCATTTCCCTAAGAATTTCATAAATTCATTGTTTTTAATAGCTGAGTAGTACTCCATTGTGTAGATGTACCACATTATCTCTATCCATTCCTCTGTTGAGGGACATCTGGGTTGCTTCCAGTTTCTAGCTATTATAAATAAGGCTGTAATGAACATAGTGGAGCATGTGTCCTTATTACATGTTGAAGCATCTTCTGGACATATGCCTAGGAGTGATATAGCTGGGTCATCTGGTAGTACTATGTCCAGTTTCCAGAGGAACTGCCAAACTGATTTCCAGAATAGTTGTACCAGCTTACAGTCCCACCAGCAATGAAGGTGTGTTCCTCTTTCTCCACAACTTCACCAGCATTTGCTGTCACCTGAGATTTTTATCCTAGCCATTCTGACTGGTGTGAGATGGAATCTCAGGATTGTTTTGATTTGCATTTCCCTGATGACTAAGGATGTTAACAATAGATATGTTGAAGTTACTTACACCTTTGACTTAATTTAGATGGGTCATATTGATGGAGAAATATAAATTTTTCATAAATTAGATAGTTCAGTTGGAAATAGAATTTCAAACTAGTGCACAATGATCATCTGAATTTCATTGTAATCACTTAAAATATCCCTCTCTTCATTTCTAATTTAAAAAATTTTTAGATCCTATTTTTGGGGGGGGGGTAAGTTTGTTGTATGGATTCATCAATCTTGTTTGTTTTTTCAAAGAACCACTCTGTTTCATTGATACATGCTGACCTTTTTTTCCCCCCTGTTTTGTTATTTTCTGTCTCAAATTTGACTATTTCTTTTATCTATTTGTTTAAGCTTGGATTTTTCTGGTATTTTTAAGAACTTGAAGTATACCATTAGGTTATTTCTTTAATGTTTAAATGATTTTTATGTAGACATACATAAATATAATTTTCCTCATTAGAATTTATTTGGTTATTCCCAAAAATTTTGATAAATTATGTTTTTATTTTCCCTTGTGTCTTAATTAGAGTTACTATTGTTATGATGAAATTCTATGAAAAAAAAGCAAATTGTAGATGGCTTACATTATCAGAGTATAGTGTATCACTCATCAAAGCCGGAACAGGAACTCAAACAGGACAGGAACCTAGAGAGAGGAGCTGACATAGAGGCTGTGGAAGGGTATTGCTTACTGGCTTGCTTATCATGGCTTGTTCAACCTCTTTTATTATAGAAACCAGGATCAGCAAACTAGAAATGGCACCACTCACAATAGGCTGAGCCCTCTGCCATCACTCACAAATTAAGAAAATGCCTTAAAGACTAATCTTATTGAGGCATTTCCTCAATTGAGGTCCCTTCCTTTCAGGTAACTATAACATGTCAAGTTGACATAAAATTGTCCACCACAATTGAGTCCTAGTCAACAGGACACACAAACATATCACTATTAAGCAACAACCTTTCATTTCTTATTAATTTCCAAGATCATGCATTAATAGCAGCATTACAATATAAAATGTTTTATAAACTTAAAAAGTCCCATAGTCTTTACAAATTAAAACACTTTTAAATTGGATCTCTAAAAATCTAGAGTCTCTTCCGTAATTCCACCATAGGGATCCTATGGTACAGAATGTCTAAACTCCTGGGGTCTCTTGAGGAAACTGGGCTACACTTTCACCAATAGCCTCTCCTGGGTCTTTTCATGGTGCCAAGCCTCAACTTCTCTTCATGGCTCCTTCAGTCCAGGAGTTTCAACGGACACTGAGGATGCATCTTTTCCTGGCTTTTCACAGTGCCAAGCCTCAGGTGCTTTTCTTGACTCCTTCATGCCTTCAAAACTAGCACCACCTGAGAGACTCTTACTCAGTACCAAATTTGTCTGACAGCACATGGTACAACCTAGGTTACTTCTGGACCATAGCTGTTGTATGCTTTCAGGAAACTACTTCCTAGAAGACTTAATGATGCTAGTCACTTCTTTCTTTTTTCCTCATTGATTAATTTATTTATTCACTTTACATCCCAATTGAAGCACCCCTCCTTCTTTTCCCTCCAGTCCCAATCTCACAAACACATCTTTCCATTGCCCCCTCCTCTTTTTCTCAGAGAAAGGGAAGTCCCTCATGGGTACCGACCCACCTGGCACATCAAGTCACAGCAGAACTAAGCACATCCTCTCCCACTGAGGCCAGAAAAAGCAGTCAAGCTAGAGGAAGGAAATCCAAAGGCAGGCAGAGTCAAAGACCCTGCTGCAATTATTGGTGGACACACATGAAGAACAAGCTGGACATCTGGTACAAATGTGTAGGGGGCCTAGTTTCAGCACCTTCATGATCTTTGTGAACCTCCACGGACTGATGTTAGTTTGCTCTGTAGGTCTCTTGTGGTGTTCTTGACTCCCTCATTCCTTCCTTCCACTCTTCACAAGACTCTGCCTATTTTCCTGCTAGTTTCTGCATCTGTTTTCCTCAACTGCTAGAAGAAGCCTCTCTGAAGACAGTTACGCTAGGCTCCTTTATGCAAGGATATTATTAATAGTGTCAGAGGTTGGGTCTCTCCCATGGGATGAGTCTCAAGTTGGACCAGTTATTGGTTGGGCATTCCTTTAATCTGCTCCATCTTTATCCCTGTTCATCTTGCAGGCAAGACACATTTTGGATCAAAGGTTTTGTGGGTATGGTGGTGTACTTCTTCCTCCACTGGAAGTCCAGCCTGACTACAGGAGGTAGAAACTTCAGTCTCCCTATCTATAGCTGCTAGGTTTGTCAGCTATGGTCACCCACATAGACTCCTGGGAGCCTTCCCCATCTCAGGTCTCCAGCTTATCCTTGAGATTCCATCATACCAATTTCCATTCTCTCTCCCAGTCCTCTCATCTCCTGACCTCACCAGAATCCCATACCCCTTTCCCTTCTCACCTTTCTATCCCCACGAAGTCCTTCCATTCACCCACTTCTGCTGTCTATTTTATTTCCCATTTGAAGGGAGATTTAAGTATCCTCCCTTGGGCTTTCCTTATTATGTAGCTTCTTTGAGTCTGTAGATTGTAGCATGGCTGTTCTGTATATTATGGCTAATATACACTTATAAGTGAGTACATACCATGCATGTTCTTTTGGATCTGGGTGACCTCACTCGGGATATTTTCTAGTTCTATCCATTTGCCTGCAGATTTTATGATGTCTTTGTTTTTAATAGCTGAGTAGTATTCCATTGTGTAAATGTACCACATTTTCTTTATCTGTTCTTTGGTTGAGGGGCATTTGGGTTGTTACCACTTTCTGGCTATTACAAATAGAGCTGCTATGAACATAGTTGAGCAAATCCTTGTGCTATTGTGGAGCATCTTTGGGGTATAAGTCCAGGATCTTGAGGTAGAGCTACTCCCAATTTTCTGAGAAACCACTAAGTTGATTTTCAAAGTGATTGTACAAGTTTGCACTCTCACCAGCAAAACAGTACTGCTTGCTCCTCTTGCTCCACATCCTTGCCAGCATGTCCCTTGAATTTTTTTAAAGTGGAAATTTCTGGTTTCATTGGAAACTCAACTCTGTTACATGATGTTTTTCTGGAAGCTGTCTTATGAGAGGATGTTTTGCTGAAACAGAAACATGAGAGGATAATTTACTGGTTTGGATACTTGAGAGGGCACATGATGTTTGGAAAGAGTATAAGTGGAACCCCACAGACAGTGAATTTTACATCAATATGCTTTGTAACACTTCACTGGTCTTCCCAGATCTTGGCTACCTGTGCAACGATTCTATGATCCTCACTTTGTAGAATCACTCCAAAGAACTCCTTATGGTATTCTAGCTGAACCTTGCTGCTTCTCCTGACTAGTGCTGATTAGGCAGAAACTTGTGGTTTCTGCTAGAAGGAGCTGCTGCTATTGATTCACGTCTGGTGGTTGAATTGGACTGAACTTCTGGTGTCTTGACAATGAAGAGTGGAATTACCCCTCCCCCCAAAGAACCACTTCTAAACAGGTCCACAATCCCTTTTCCTATAAAACTTCTTTTGCCCTACCTCTGGTTAGTGGGCTAGAAAGGTAGTTGACCTGTTCTAGGACCCTAAGTAAAGTAGGTTTAGGCAAATGTAAGCCTTCTCTTGGCCATTCTGTAAGATGGAATCTCAGAGTCATTCTGATTTGCATTTTCCTGATGACCAAGGATGTTGAATATTTTCTTTAGTGCTTCTGTCAAGAAACACTTAAAGCACAATACCCACCTGTTGAGAATTCTGTTTAGCTCTATATTCCATTGTTTAATTGGGTTATTTGGTTTGCTAGTGTCTAAGTTCTTGAGTTCTTTATATATTTTGGCTATTAACCCTCTGTTGGATGTAGGGTTGTTGATGATCTTTTACAATTCTGAAGGCTGCCTTTTTATCCTATTGCCTTCAGAAGATTTTCAGTTTCATGAGATCCCATTTATCAATTGTTTATCTTACTGAGCTATCAGTGTTCTGTTCAGAAAGCTGTCTCCTGTGCCAATGTGTTCAAGGCAGTTCCCCATGTTTTCTTCTATCAGATTTAGTGTGTCTGGTTTTATGTTGACATCTTCAAAGATGATATGATAGCATACATAAATGATCTCAAAACTTCTACCACATAACTTCTATAGCTGATAAATACCTACAAAAGGGGGCTGATTAGAAAAACAATGTAAAAAAATAGTAGCTCTTCTTCATACAAATGATAAATGGGTTGAGAAAGAAATTACGAAAATAACACCCTTTACAATAGCCACAAATAATATGAAATATCTTGGTGTAACTTGAACCAAGCAAATGAAAAACCTTTTCGAAAAGAACTTTAGGTCTCTGAAGAAATTATCAGAATTATCAGAATATATGAGAACATGGAAAGATCTCCCATGCTCATGGGTATGTTATGGATATTTAATGTGTTAAAAATGGCCATTTTACCAAAAACAATCTACAGATTCAAAGTAAATTCCCATTAAATTCTAACACAATTCTTTTCACACCTTAAAAGAGCAATTCTCAATTTCATATGGAAAAACAAACAAACAAACAAACAAAAACCAGGATAGCTAAAACAATCCTGTACAAAAGAACTTCTGGAGATATCACCATACCTGATTTCAAGATGAACTAAATAGAGAGCAATAGTAACAAAAAACACATGTTAATAACATAAAAACAGGTTGATCAATGGAATCAAATAGAAGACCCAGAAATATCCACACACCTATAGCACTTGAGTTTTTTACAAAGAAGCCAAAATGGATAAAAGACAGCATTGTCACAAATGGTGCTGGCCTAACTGGATGTCTGCATGAGAAGAATGCAAATAGATCCATATTCATCACCCTGCTAGTCTCTTCTTTGTCACAGCTGATTCTTCAGCCTCAGTTAACCTACATCCATTGACTCAGAAAAGCAAAGGTTTTACTTTAGTGATTCTGAGCTCTTGTTAACCTCAGTCAGTTCTTCAGCGCCAGTCACTGCAGATTCTTCAGTGGAACAATAGGAACACCAACCAACCCAACAAAACTTTCAACCCCAAATGTATCCTGTCTATAAGAAATGCAGACAGGGGCAAGAGACAAAGCAGAGACTGAGGGAATGACCAGGCAACTTGGGCAAGTTGAGCAACTGGCCCAATTTGAGACCCATCCCATGGACAGCACCAATCCCTAAAGCTATTATGCTTGCAGACAGGCTAGCATGACTGTCCTCTGAGAGTCTCCACTAACCAAAGACTGTGGGCTGGACCTAGGCCCCACCACACAGTTGTAGCAGATATACAACATGGTATTCGTGAGGGTCCTGAACAACAGAGCAGGGGCTATCCCAAAAGCTGTTGCCTGTGGGATATGTTTTTCTAGCTTGGCTGCCTTGTCTGGCCTCAGTGGTAGAGGATGTCCCTATTCCTGCAGAGACTTTATGTGCCAGGGTAGGAGGATGCCCTGGGGGCCTCCACCCTCTCAGAAGACAAGAGGGAAGGTAGGAAAGATTGCTGAAAGGTGTGACTTAGAGGAGGAGCAGTGAGTGGAATATAAAGTGAATAAAGTGGATAAAATGGAAAAGCAAAAAAAAGAAAACTCTTTACTGCTCTCTGAAATATCACAAGCCACCCTCCATTGTCTATACTTCTCTCAACATTCTTATTTTTCTAGGGCACCTACACAACAGCCCACTGAGTTTTGAACATACAATAGCTTTTCCAGCCCAAAGTTCTAAAATCCTACCACAATCCTCCCCCAAACACTTGGTCTGGTCTGTGACAACAATACCCCACGTCTGATAACAATTTGCCTTAGTAAGGGTGACTATTGCTATGATGAAACATCATGACTAAAAATCAGGTTGAAGATGAAAGGGCTTAGACTTTCACATTATAGCTCATCACAGAAGAAAGCCAGTACAGGAACTCAAACATGGAAACAACCAGGAAGCAGTTGCTGATAAAGAGTCCATGGAAGGATGCTGCTTACTGGTTTGCTCATCAAGGCTTGTTCCAGCCTGATTATAGAATCTAGGATTACAAGCCTATCACAATACACAATGAGCTAGACTCTTCCTTTTCAATTACTAATTAAGCAAACTAAGAAAAAAAATTACAGCCAGATCTTATGGGGGCATTTTTTTTTCAATGAAAGTTCCCTCCTTTCAGATGACACAAGTTACAACTTGTGTCAAGTTGACATAAAACTATCCAGAATACCTTGTTTCTAAGAAAATATTAATTTTTTCTCTGATTTTAATCAATTATACCACATAATTTAACCTTTACTGGTTAGGCTTTGTCAGCTTGACACAAACTATAGTCATTTTGGGAGAAACTAAATTGAAGAGATGCCTCTATCAGATTGAATTGAAAGCAATTTTGTAGGCCATTTTCTTAATGAATGATTGATGTTGAAGGGCTCAGTCACTGTCTTGGCCTGGGTAGATCCTGGATTGTAAAATAATGCAAATTGAAGAAACAAAGGGGGAACAAGTCACTAACTAGGATTCCTTCATTGTCTCTGCTTCAATTCTAACCTTCAGGCTCTTTCCTTGAATGTCTGCCCTAACTTTACTTTATGAGAGATTGTTAGCTATAAGATGAAGCATATACAATAAGATGAAGCATATGCCTTTCCCCTAAGCTGCTTTTGCTCATGATGTTTATTACAGGAATAGGAAGCAGAATAAGACATTGTTTAATGTTAATTTGTTGTTACAGTTTATATAGTTTACTTTGATATTGATCTTTAGTGTTATTCCATTGTGATCTGAAAAGTTAGAACAAATAATTTAAATTACTTTTTATTTATTAACACATGCTTTATGGCCAGGCATCCTATTCTGAAGAATGTTTTATGGACTTCTGAGTACTATATGTATTTTGTAAATAACTTGAGATAATACAATTTAAGTCTGTACTTTATTGTTCAGGATGATATATTTATTGATGAAAATAAAGTGCTAAGGTCTGCCACTACTTTTGTGTGGACCTATCTTTCCTTTATGTTTTGTGGAATTTATATATTTTTATAAAATTATGAACCTATACATTTAATGCATGTATATCCATGTTCTAATTTTTGATGAGTGTTTTCTTTATTAACATGTAATAAACTTATTTATGTCCTCTAATTACATTTTTACCTGAAGTCTTTCTTCCAAAATATTAGAAGAGCTAGTCCTGCCCATTTCCTGCTTCCATGTGTGCAGTACATAGCTTTTCACCTCTTGACTTTGAACCTATCTTTACCAGTGAAGTTAGCCTTTTGCATAGAACAAAATGTTGGACTTTCTGTTTTGATCCAATAGGCTATTTTATATTTTTTAACTGATGAGTTGAAGATATTAACATTTGAGTTATCATTTAGACATTTAGTGGTGTCTTTAAAGTTTTGTTTTTTTTTCTTTAGATATTTGAATGTTGTTTGTTATTTTCTTTTTCCCTTCTCTATATCTTAAAATAATTTTCTGTCTTAGGGATGTGATAACTTTGGCTGGTAGTTATTTATCATCAGGATTTAAAATATAACATTCTAACTTATATAGCTTTTAATGTTCCTATAAAAAGGTCAGATGTTATCTGATAGGTTTTCCTTTGAAATTAAATTAATGTTATTCTCTTGCTTCTTCTTTTATGTTCTTTTTTTATTAGATATTTTCTTTATTTACATATAAATTTCTCCTTTCCCAGTTTCCCCTCCAAAAAACAAAGAAACAAACAAAAACAACAAAAACAAACCCCTGTTGCCTCCCCACTCCCCATGCCTGCCACCCCACCCTCTCCCACTTATCTTAACATTCTAAATGTATATAATATGACACAAAGAGGATCTTTTCTGGTTATTTCTCTTTGGGATTTTAAATGCAATTATATGCCCATATCATTCCTAATACTTGGAAACTTTTCTGCTATAATTTCACAAAATAATTTTTTAACCCAGTAGTTTTTGTCTCTGTATCTTCCTCTGTTACATAGATTCTTGGGTTTAATCCTTGATAATGCTTCAGTGTGCTTAAGTCTTATGGTCCTGTATAGTTTTCTTCATTGCTGTATGAATGCAATCTGTAATGATCTTTCTCTTCTGTCCCTGATATTCCTTCTTCTGCTTGGTCTATTTGAAATGCTTTCTACTGTGTCCTTACCTTTAACAGTTATTGTTCATTTTTCAAAATACCAACGTCCTTGCTCAATTTTCTTTATATGAAATTTGGTGGTAATGCTGGATGTTTCTTTCATGTTGCTTTTTGATTCACTAGTTTAGATCCTGAATTGACTTATTCCCTTCATTTATCTACTTATTTGAATCCTCTTTGAAGTCACTAAATGTTTTTAAAGGGGAAATTTGAATTCATTGTCTAGCATTCCAGTTAATTTATGATCTTTTGTTGCAGTTATTGAGGTATTGTGAACTATAAGGGGGTCACATTTATTTTTTTCATAGCTTTCATGTTTTGTCTTGTGATTTTCACATCTGTCTTTCAGTTCTTTGCTTCTTCTACCATCCATTTTTTCTTGGGATTTTTGTTTGCTTGCCCTTTGGGTTTTTTGGAGGGGTCTTCTTAATGGCTAGTTTTCTCTTGGGCTTGCAACCTCCACTTGTGACCATCTGTTCTATTAGCAGGTTTATTTTCTTTTCTACTAAGTTCCAGGAGTCTTTGTCCCATTACGTACTTTTTATTATCTTTAGCTTTCAAGTTGATATCTAAATTAGAAAAATAAACAATTTAATTAAAAGTATAAAATATCATTGTCTTTAATGGATACAAAATGTGAGTTTAAGAGAGCAGTCTCACTATAAAGACCATCTAACAAATATACTTGAAGAGTCTTATGCACCCAGGGTCATTTCTTACTCAAAAATTCTCCCTGACTTTTAACAGCCAACAATGACAAAGCAACCATTTTTGTTTATAATGCTCACTGAGTTTGATCTGCCCTGCGAAACCCTACCAGCTCTGATGTTATAAGACCTCTATCTCCATGAATCCAAAACCAACAGTTTTCTCTTACCCTGTTACCAATATCTAAGGAAGCCAACTTTTTTCCCCTCTTTGTGTGTAGTTTTACCTTAATTGAGAATTCTTCAAAGAGGATATCTTTGCAAATATTTCAAACATTAGGAAAGAATTATGTGAAAAGTTTTTTGCACCTGACAGTTTAATATCATTGTGCTTTTTATTTTCAAGTAAGGTTTATGCCTGCTCATCCCAATAATAGATTATCATTTCAATGATTTTAATAGTGAGTCAAATAACTTGATTAGCACCTCATAAAATTTTATAGCTTAATATCTAACCATATGTAGATGCATATTGAATAGCTAGTCTTAAAACTCTTTGGTCTAACTTTGTAAATTGTGAATTTTTAAATGTTAGGCATCTGCATGAAGTTTTCAGTGTGTCATCTACATATTGTTAGAAATAGTGCTGGAGACAGGAAAAGTTGAAGTTTAAAGACAAAAGAACATTTGCATTTCAACAGTTCTACAATTCTTTGAAACCACTGACATCATCAATACACCTCATTGTATAAATGCTGAAGGTGGCCAAATTTCCTTCAAGATTCATAAATCTTAGCTGGGGGTGGGGGAGGTGTCCTGGGGCCTTGTAGGCAAAGCCTCTTTACTGACATTTCTAGTATTGTATTCACTTTCACCACAAAATCCCTTCTGTCTGGATCTTTATGGCCAAAAGTGAGATTATAATCTAAAGAAAAAGGAAAAAGAAGGCATGTGGTTTAAAATAAGCTATTGTGGCACTGAATTTTACTTTGGGGTTTCACAAGCTTTCTCCCATTGGAAAGAAAAACAATTTCTCCTACCTAATGGGAGGACATCTCTTCATTTATGAAGGCCAGAAATTACTTGTAGCCAGCTGTTATGCTGAATAGAAATTGAAATGTTTTGATGCAAGAAAGTGGATCATCAAGTTAGAATAAGAAGTTCTGCAAACAGTTCTAATCTCTGATGAGATTTGTGTGTCTTTTTCGTAAGGGTAGACCCAACATACAGCTTTAGGAAAGAAGTGAAAGACTGTGAGAAAGAACATTGTAAGCAGTACTGAAAAGAACTGGAACCTTGCAAAAGATTTCTGTAATGGGGCATAAGCTGTGATGAGCTATTTTAAATAGATTTTCAATTACTATCTATTTTTTTTTTCACAGCACCTCCTCCAGCTGAGATATTATAACTTACAGCAAGATGTTTACAGAAAAAAAGTGGGCAAAAAAATAGAGTTCAACAAAGGTCAGGTTTTAAAAGTGTCCTTTCAACACTTTTTGTCATTTCTTTGCCATTTTCAGAACAAGTTTTACACTGTTTCATGACGTTTTTTTCTTAAAATCTGGTTTTCCAAAATGTACTCCTTTCCTCTTCTATATGTAAATTAAGGGAAGTCTCCTTAAGAGGCCACCTCGGTGTCCTGATAAAGCAGTAATCCTCTTCCCTAATTATCTGCAGACGTGGAGGTCTCAGTCTCCAATCTCTTCCTAGACAATACCTGGCAGCCTGGGGTGGGGGCAGGGTGGAACGTTTAACCTTGAAGACTTTTCATATTCCAGATCTAAGATACACGCCAGCACTTTTGGAAGCTCACACAACTCTGAGTGGCATCTGGATGTCACAGTCCACTGACATTGTAGAGAAAGAAGGGGATGGCTCCTAGCCCTATCACCTCTAAATCGTAAAAGAATCCAGGGGTAGAAGGAATTCGGTTTCTAGAGAGCAGGGGTCTAAATATAGCACCAATTTCATCACTATGCTTTTTAAAGCTTTTTGTGCATATCTGTGTTTTTCTGTGTGTGCATTCCAGTGAATGTGTGTGGAGGAGCAAATGTTCCTGAGTTCGGGGCAGAAGGAGCAAGATTGTGAATAAATGAAAGGAAGATGGGAAACACTTCTCATTTTTGCACGTCCCCTGAGCAGCAATCTCAGACCAAAATGAGAAGAAGGGGTGTTGAAAGCTGCCATTGAGTCTGTATGATAGTACTAAATAAGCCACTAGACTCACAAGCCTTTTTCTTGGGCAGCCTTGTAACCTGCAGCGGGCAACACAGGCAGGGAGGAAACCCCAAGGAGGCGCTCCTGGCGGTCTCTTTGCTGAGATAGCAGGAGCGGCAGCCTGCGGAGCCACGCGCAGCGTCACTGAACTGGTGCGGGAGCACCCAGCGCACAGGCCTGGAGCCGCGGTGCTGGTGGATTCCCGGCGCTGCACAACGCCGCGCCTCCAGGAGGAGCGCCCGGGGCTAGTGGGAGAACGCCGGGAGCCCGCGCTGCCCCGTGCGAGCCTGAGGACACCTGCTTTGTGTACTCCGGGCAATTGAGGGACCTAGAGAGCTCAGCTGACTGTCTAAAAGCTGCGGGTGGTAACGGGACCAGAGAAAGCTAGAACATCGCTTTTCTCCGCGGGATGAGATCTTGCTCCTCCAAATTGCAGGGAATCCAAGTAGAGGTCATGAGGGGCAAGCAAGGTAGTCCAAGAATGGCTGAGGTCTGGCAAGGTGGTCACCCTCTCTGAGCCCTGGAAAATCTCCTTGACATTTTTCACACTTTGAAGCAGCTGCAGCTGGTGTCGTCGGAAAAGGGGGTGGGAGGAAAGAGAGGGGGCGGGGAGAGTGGGGAGTCACAGGCGCGAGCCAGGAGCAGCGCCTCGTCTGCCAATCCTGGCACCTGTGCGCCAAGCCGCGGCACAGTGGAAGACCCCGCTCCGGGCCAACCCCGGGCTCCAAGCCACGGCCACCCAGCCTCTGGGCCAGCGCGACCTGCAGCCGCCCACCCAGGACCCCCGCCGCTACCCGCAGCTGAGGGAGCGCAGAAGCCCAGCCAGTGCTTGCTGTGCCCCGAGCCACGGGATCCCTCGTCCCTTCAGAGGCGTCGTGGCTGGCCCGGGCAGCAGCCGAGTTGGGTACACGATTCGCCCGCGCTGCCGTTCTCTTCTCCACCCAGGATTTATTGTCTGTGGAGCCTTCTGGGGGCGGGGAGGGAGCTGCGCCTCCGCTGCCGCTGCCGCCGCCGCCGCCGCCACTGCTGCTGCTACGGTCGCTAGCGCGGCGCTCTGGGCGGGCGGAGGCCGGGGACTGGCCGCAGTGGTGCTCCAGGCGGGCTCCCGGCTCCCCAGGGGCACCTCTCCACCCCTGCACCAGAAGGGCAGTGGCACCATGGTCTGACACCGCATCTACCCGGAGTCCCCTCTGCCTTTGCTTCGGAGGACTCCCCTATTGGCTTCACTGCGGACCCCAGAGCACTTTAAGGAGTAACCCTCAGCAGCTGCAAGGCCTTCGCTCCTCGGACCCTCATGGGTAGTTTCTGCTTCCGGCAATGTGAGTAGGGCATTGGGGGACCTTTGCCCACGGTCGAGGAGTGGGGATCTGGGAGGATCAGGTGGCCCGCGTGCTTCAACGTTGGGGCGGTTGCCGGTCTGTGGGAATCCAGCGCTAGCTAGACAAGTGCTTAGGAGCCCGGTGCTTTGGATGGTCAAGGGACCCTAAAGGGTTACATATTGCGAAAAGGAAAGGTGAGGAGCGAGTGTGGGGCACTGGTGCTGGGACCGCAGGGTCCTGAGAGATATGGCTTTCTGCATTTTTTTTTTTTTTTGTCCTGGGGTACCGCTTTCCTCGTGGTGTGTGAGGGTTGGAACAAGTGTGATACACACACACACACACACACACTTGTGGCAGCACACACTTGTGCTTTATCTTGGAAGGTGTATTACTGTTTTGGTGTCTATAAAGGAATTATTGGGGTGTATGTCATTGAGGATGGAAAGAAAAGGGTGGGGTTTGAGGAGAAGAAGGGGATGGGAAAGAAGGAAAGACTAAAGGACAGAAAGAAGTGGGAAGGGATACAGCGAATGCTTTCCTTGGAGTCAAGGAAGATGCCTGGCTTAGAGAGCCAGGCAACTCCTTTGTGTTCTGCGGGAGAAGCTGGGGAACCTCACTGCTCCTGGTCCAGCTCAGGGTCCCTTGACATCCTCTGGGGGGGTCTTTAGGGATTCAGGACATGTCTGGATTGTATTTGGAAAAGGAGCAAAGAGCGCCAATATTGGGTAACTATGACACCCTGCTTGCGGACAGTTAGCTGGGCTACCAGAGATCTCCTGTATCACCAAATTTAGAGTCAAGATGGGGGCGGGATGGGGGTGGGGGCTGCACAGATTGTCGTTAAAAACAGTGACTTCATAACCGAGATGGCTGCAAAATTGCTTCATTACACTACTTGGCCATCAGGGTTGGGGAGAGAAAAGATCCGCCTCCGCCCCCCACCCCCATCTCGCTTGCTGGTTGCCCCTCCCCACCAAGGCACAAAGCAAGTAGCACCTCACCAGGCAGGGAAGGGGTTACTTTCACAACTCCTGGGAATCGGCCTCAGGAAGGAACCATCTGTGACTCCCACGTCCCTTTCCAAGTTCTCCATCAAAAGGAATCTCAGAAAGCAGGAGGGGGTGGGTGGGAATTGAGGCAGCGGGCCTCCACCTGCTCTTTGCTATTACTTTCCCAGTACACTTAAGCACATCGGAATTACCTGCAGTGGTAATTGGGTCAGCAGGAGAGCATGTGCACCCGAGTCTCTAGATGGGGCTCTGCTGATGGATGAGAAGCAATTTGTGTTTGAGCATATTTTAACCTGAGCAAAATTTCTAAGCACAATAGAGGTTTCATCCTGTGGGCGAGCAGAGTGCGTACCAGTGAAAGTGAACACGTGATCCCTCCAACGCAAGAGAAACTGTATTAGGAAGTCGCTTTTCTTTGTTTCAAGCTGAGCCTATGAGAAGCTCAGCATCCCAGTTGCTGAAGTTCCCTTTTATTTTTAATAAAGTTGACCAGAGTCGAAAGAAAGCGAAAGGGAACACAGTCTGGGATGCCTTTTGGTTAGCACATCCTACATTCTTTGTTACAATGCACCCTCCACCCAGATATCTGGTCCCAGCTAGCTCCTAGTTTGAAGTGATACATTCCCTCTGAGGGCACAGGGGAAAGTTCTTCAGACCATGAGTTTGAGCACATGTAGATGTGTGCTCTAGAACATCAAAAGCTTCTGCCTTTCTGAAACACGTGCATTGTGCATCTGTCTCTGGTTCAAACACTCTCAGTTGTCAGGGTCTAGAGAATCACCTGGAGGTCTTGCTGGAAATGAATGAATCAGTCTGCCAGGCTTCCTTGAAAGTACTCATCACAACAGAGAAAGGAGAGAAAGCAGGGTTCAGGGGTGATTTTATTTCTCCCTAACTATCTGAGACTAAAGCTATTTAGGGGTGTACTTAGCAATGTCTGTATTTGAATCCCTCAGGCTTACAAAATGTCCTGAATTCTGATAATCTATTAATTTAGTGTAAGTGGAGCTGGTTTCCTACCCAACAGTTAAGGGCAGTTACCTAACATGGGGATCTCTTACTTCCAAGAGACCTTAAAAACCTGAGGTCTTTAAAATTTGAGTTCTATATGTCCTACCTAGACAATACCCTTCCACCACACCAAGATGTCATGGGAGAAAAAGCATCCTCAATTTTCAGAATATACCATGAACTGAGAGGTCTTTATGCACATTTCTTTTTAATTTAACTTCTCAAAAAGATGTGTGCTCACCATGGCAACCCTTGCCTCCCACATCCAGGCTCCTGCACATATGCAGCTTCAGAATTAGAACAACTTCATAAGAAATGAACTTGGTCCAATTACAGGAACCATGTTTTATTCAGAAATTTAGCCTGACTTTAGGCAGGCATGAATATTTTCTTAATTAAAATAGCATTCCATTTTATTTTGTAAGCTTTTAATTTTTCCAATTTCTCCATATAATACAGAACATAAGCATGAACTGTTTAGTGTACATTTTTATTTGATTTGAATTTTTAGAAACTCTGAAGATATTGTTATTACAAACCTGTATTGCATATGAAAGGATCCTGTATTGCTGTCAAAATGCTAATCTGGGGTATTTTCAGTACATAGTGTATGGTCATAATTGTAAAAAAAAAATCTCTATTTATAACTTAAAACATCACATTTTTACAATAGCTGAAAAGTTGTAGGTATTAGATTTTAATTGATATTAGTATCTCACTGATGTTGTAATTTTGTTTGCTCAGTGCCTATAACCCTAGTATAAGAATGGGTCACATATTCCACAGCACTAAAACTGTACACCCAAACCAAGAATACACAGGGAAAGACTAACTGCTCATAAATTTCCTGATGGGTTGTTTCTGGGTTGTTTTTTGTTTGTTTCTTTGTTTTTGTTTTGTTTTGTTTACTCCACAAAATTATTTCATGTTTAGAAAATTCTAAAGTTTAAAATTATGTGATGTGCTTTAAAATAAAGAATTATAGTAGCCACACATACCAGCAATAAAAACATTATTTTGTTCTCTTCAGCAGCAACTTACTTTGCACTGTATCCTTTGCACTCCTTCTTTGGGATAAGAGAGGTCTAATTGTTCAAGGGTTTACATCTTGACTTTCAGAACAATTCTAATCTGTGACACAGAGGATACATTCAATTTGTGTTACACTTTTTTTGGTTGTGAATGATATCCCCAAGGAATGATAAAGTGGATATGTTTCTAGGATCTTCTGAAAAACTTGATGTTTTCTCTGGGAATCTCTAAGGACTACATCAGTCTCCCATTGGGTATTTTACTGTTTCTATATCAGAACATGGAATTTGAACATAAAACAATTTTAACAGTGTAAAGCTATTGTTTCTGGGGAAGGAGCAAAGCAGAAAGTATGGTCTTTAAGAATCTTTGGATCAGGATTCACTAAGCCTACATTCACACCATCAAGCAAAGGCCATACTTAATTTACATCAGAATTCACTCTGTGTTATATTTTATGTGAACTTTGTCAAATGTATAATAACATCTGTCAACCATTTTAATATTATACAAAATGTTTTTTCACCTTAACAGCCTTTTATATTATACATGCTTGTTTTCTCTCCACTGCAACTTTAGAAATACTGAAATTGTATACTCCTTAGTTTTGCCTTTTCCCATAATGTCATATAGTCAGATTAGCATGTGTTTGACTCAGTTTCTATGATTTACCAATATTTACATATGCCTTGAAACATCAAATTATGAATTTGCATAATACTAAAAATTAAAAGTAAGTGCACCATAAAACAACAATGTGTGGAAGGAAGTACAAATCAACAATCTTGCTCCATATTTTAGGGTTTTATTGCTGTGAAGAGATACCATGACTAAAGAAAATAAAACATTTAGTTGTGGCTGGCTTACTGTTCAGAGGTTTAGTTCATTTTTTGTCAGTGGCTGGAATCATGGCAGCATGCAGGTATGCATGGTACTAGAGAGGAAACCGAGAGTTCTATATCCAGAGTGTCAAGCAGCAGGAAGAGAAAGGGATATCTGGCTTGGCTTGAGAATTTAAGAGTACACATGGAGGAACCCATGGCTCCAGTTGCAATGTAGCAGAGGATGGCCTTGTTGGACATCAATAGGTCTAGAGGCCCTTGGTCCTTAAAAGGCTTGATGCCCCAGTGTAAGGAAATGCCAGGACAGGGAAGAGGGAGTGGGTTGGTGAGCAGGGGGAGAGAGTTGTAGTATAGGGAGGTTTTCAGAGGGGAAGCTGGGAAAGGATATAACATTTGAAATGTAAATAAAGAAAATATCTAATAACAAAAAAGAAAAAAAGGTAATAGTGACAAGAAAAACAAATAGAGCATTTGAAACCTCAAAGCCCACCCTCAGTGGCAGGTTTTTTTTCAGTACTTCCTAATCCCTGTCAAGTAACTCCTCTTCCCTAAAATGGCCAAGCAAAATGACCTATGTGGGCTATTCATATTCAAAGCACAGCACTCCCCTGTAATGTTCTAACTCTGTTCTGTGAGCAAGGTTTGAATCATTAGAATCACCCATTTCTAGAGAAGTGGAATAAGAGCAAGCTGGCCTTAGGAGCTTCCAGAGCAACTATATAGTCACCAATAACATGAAGAAGAGTGTTAAAACTGTTGCTGAGCTAGAATCGATTTCCTACTGGACAGAGTTCTGCATTCAAACTGGGACATCAGGTTAAATGAATATTTGTTAAACTTTTGGGTATAAGTGCTGAGGAGTCAGCGAACAACACTTAATACCTGCCTTTCCTTACAGAATACAGTGGCAAACTATATTCATTCTATTAGGCATCAGTCACTAACCCTCAGGATGAGTCAAGAACAGAACTTCAAAATTGCACTGTAGGAAGCATCATTCCCACTACTCCAAGTACTGAATATTTGAGGCTCAAACAGGTTCAAAGGTGTGAACTGAAGCTTGTGGAGTAAAAATCCAAAGCATTTTTAAATTATGCATGTATGTATATATGTATGTATTTTAAAGTAAGTCTTATGTTTTAGAGTTTCATATATGATTATACCCTATTTATGTATTCCCACCACTTCCTCTCCTCACTCCAATTTCTCTTTGGTTTCTCAAATTGAGGACCTCTTATTTTATACTTATTATTTTATATTTATACATATATTATACATATACTACAGCTACTTAGATCATTTGGTGTTGCTTTATGTACATCTGTTTAGGTACACTGATAACATTTCAGTGTGGTTTCCCAAACAAAACTTACATTTTCTTGATTTATAAAGAAAGAAATGTATTCTGATCCAAATTTTCAAAAACTAGCTACATATTTGGCAACAACATATATTACTTTTATGACCACCTTAACATGAGAATAAGAGATAGTCTTGTTTGTATTCTAGAAATAATTAACACATGGAAGAAGTTTTTTATCTCCTGTTAGAATCTGTTACACTAAAATGTATTAAGAACTTTTCAGTAAAGCATGCAGGGTCAATATCTGTCATCTATTCTTAAACTACGATGGTAGACTTGATCAATAACCTCCTTGGAAGTGTCAGATAGGCTACTCACATTATTAATCAAAATATAAAGTTTATCATTTGTCACTCAAAGACACATGGAAAATTTATTAAATAAATGCAATTCCAGAGGTTTCCCATGTGCACTTGGTTTCATTGATTGTTCATTGATTTAATAAACTTAAAATCTTCCCATCAATTGTCATTTTAATACACACAAAGCATGATCAGGGATGACATATCAAAGCTTATATTAGCATCAACATAATCTATTTAAACATAAACACTTTAACCACGGAGTCAGTGTTTATATTGACTGGCTTTCAAAAGATATCATTTCTTCAGTTGCCCTGATTATCTTTGTTTTATACCAAGTTCAGGTTAGTTGAAAATTATCTTAAATTATGGGAGAGTTGTAGTATGCTGAAGGTTATACCTCTAACAAACTTATTAGGCTAGAGACACACATGCTTGCACAGATGTATGCCTGTGTTCATGTAAGGGCAGAATTACACTTTGTGGAATTTAAGGGATAAAGTAGCAGCAAAAAAAAAAAAAAAATGTGTTTCTATGAAAAGAGAGAGAGAATAGCTGACCTGAAAAAGAAACTGTTTTGCTACTGTTCTGCATTAGTACTTCACCATCAAATATTCCTAGGGGGAAAAAAAAAGAACGTGGCATTATAAAGAACAGAAAATCAGAAATAGCATAAAAAGTTGGGGAGCCAACATCCAGAAAAGTTTGACTTAATTTGGTGAGGAAATGGAGGTTTATACTATTATCATATTTGAAAGAGGAAAAAATACCTTTGTGAGGTGGCAAAAAATCTTATAGAAGGTTGCATTACCAAGCTATGGGATAATAGAATGAGACCAGAGTGAAGCTGAGACACTGTGTACTATGAAGACATCAGTGTATTAATGGTGAGTAATGGACAGAAAGCTAAGCTATGCCAGCTGAATACCAAGATATACTGTGACACAGATGGTATGACTAAAATAATTAAAATGTGTAGATAATTAGGTTTCTTGAGTAGTAAATGCTCAGTGATCTGAATTCACCATAATAGGTGCCTCTCAGAGTCACAGAGGATGGAAAGGTACCTGGGACCACTTTCACCACATATGATGTGCCATTCAGTGTTACTCAGAGATGTGAGTGTAGTCCATGACATAATTTTTTTTCTTCTCCATTTCAAGTGCAATTAATTCTGTAAGACAATTGTAAAGACTATGGTGATTAAGTTACAAATACTTATTTAAATGTTGAGCGAGTATTAAATATCAGAGATCTCCTGGAATAATACTGAGTGTGGAAAAACATATACAGGGCATATATGCACACACGGTGTGATGCCCTGTTTCTCAACACACGTGACAGAAGAATCTACTTTTTCATTGCTTCTTAAAATTTCAGGGCTGGACAAAATTCCAGAGGTCACATTATATAAGAAAGGAAGTTGAGGCCTAGAGAAATTTGCTTTTTTGTTCTAGATCAAAGAGCTGTAAATGGGAGCAACTTCTTGGGACCAGCTTAGTGTCCAACCTTTGCCCACAAAACTACACCTGCAGAATGTTGAAGCATTTTATACCATAGGGCATGAGCAAGAACTTAATACATAGATGCGGTCAACTGAGCTATTAGCACCACACACTTATTTTTCATTTGGGTTTTGGACTAAATTTTTCACTAAGACTATATTTGGTTTAGGGTTTTTTAACAATTACCTTATATTTTCTCTTTAATTTAACTATATAAAACACTATAATATCATAAATGTAACATATATTAAGTATTCCATTTTAAAAGATGCCTTTATTTAAGAATCTAATTAATTGCCAGGCGGTGGTGGCACACGCCTTTAATCCCAGCACTTGGGAGGCAGAGGCAGGCGGATTTCTGAGTTTGAGGCCAGCCTAGTCTACAGAGTGAGTTCCAGGACAGCCACAGCTACACAGAGAAAACCTGTCTCAAAAAAACCAAACCAACCAACCAAACAAACAAAAGAAACTAATTAATTAATTAACTAAACTAATTAATTAATAATTTAAGAAACTAACTAATTAATTATTCAAGAAATTAATAGAATTAATTTTTACTGTATTGAAGTATTCTAAATGTGGCAGAGTCTATCTTAATAGAAACTAAAATGTTCTCTTAAGATATTGATTTGTTTTATAATAATTCTAGCAACATGAGTATTGGATGATGAGAGATGTGCAATTCAGTTTGCATAAGTAAATTCTTTTCTAAATTTGTTGATTTTATTAAAGGCCAGTTGATGAGTTTTCTTACCCAAAACAAAATTATTTAAAATATTACACTTCATATAAAATATAACCTTAAATATTGATTAAGAAATAATTCTAATTTGGTAATATAAATACATTACAATTGGAGTTTGTACAACATGTCATTTTCTGTGTTTTACCTACCTTTCTGTGGTTTGCTGATTAGCTTTCTCAACTCTAACACCTCAAATTTTTCTTCCATTTGGTGAAACTCAAAAGTTACAGTTCACATTACCTTAGAAATAACAAATTTCCCCTTCTCAATGTGTTTAGTATCTGTCATATCTTATTTGTTTTGTCACAAGATAAATTGTAAGCAAATGACCTATGTGCTTTCTAGTGCTTGAGTGATCACTGCACATCCTATAGCTTTGCTGATAGGAAAACAAAGGGGAAGACCCTGTTATTCAACAAACAAAACATGCTGACAGTTTAAAGCAGTTCTGAAACTTAGATGTAAGCCTTTTAAAATATGTATTTACCTTATGGACAGTGAAGCCCAGAAACATTTGCAAACAAAAGTGTTAAGGAAATTAAACCTATAAATCCCATCTCACAATGATTTTAAAGGAAGATTAAGGGGTTGCAAGGCAGTATGCAGATAAAATGTTTGCTGTGCAAGTGTGAGGTCCTATTCAGACCCCCAGAATAAATGTAAAAATGGTAAATGTGGCATAATAGGTCTGTAATCCTAATGCTGGCAAGGAAGATAGAAAGAGAATCCATGGAGCTTAATCTTAAACCAATCTAACCACATTGGTGAAATCCAGGTTAATTGAAAGACCTGTCTCAAGAACAAAAGTGGGAAGCAATTGAGGAAGGCACCCAAAGTCACCTCTTGAATCCATACAGGCACACAAACAAGTAAATAAAAATGTAGCACACACATACACACACACACAAACACACACACACACACACAGAGAAAGAGAGAGAGATAGAGACAGAGACAGAGAGAGAGGGAGAGAGAAGGAGAGAGAAGGAGAGAGAGAAAGAGAGAGAGATTAAATCTTGTTTAAAGTTGTAGGAATACCATAGTGACTAACTACTGCCTACTGAGCTGCATATATCAACACAGACATCCCCCCTCCTTTCTGAACAGTTCTTACTCATTCTGGCCTTCAATGTGCAGTCTAAGGCTCGTGGGTGTGACAGAATGGAACATATTTCTGCATCTGAGAATGCAATCCCACACACCATACAACATGATACAGTCTGAATGTCCTATGTCTGTGCTGACAGGAAGACAAGATGCCAGCCTCCACCAGCATGGGCCTCCACTTACCCTCATAGTAACAACTGTTGCATCTTTCGGATCTAGTTTTATTTAGTGAGATGGTATATAAAGATGTAATGTTTTATATGCTTTGTTGTGGCTTACTTGTTAGATTTCTCATACTTAGCATACGTAAATTTGCTTCCTGCAGCCAGAAAGCTTTTCAGTTAAATTCATACACAGCTGGTAACAAGGTAGGATGTGAACATATCAGGAACTATTTGATAAGGACATATTTTTTCTGTTTCTGTATGTGAAGAAACTACCCCAACTGACATGATGTTTAACTTACAAATTAATATCATGAAGTAGATAAACATTATCAAGTTAACTTATGGCCAAGTTTAGGGCCTCACACCCTGAAATCCCAGTATTCTGAAGGATGAGGTAGGTAGATGAGAACCAGAGGACAAGATTGACAAATGAGCTACCCAATGAGACTAGGTTTCAAAAAACAAAAGAGGAAAAGAAAGAGTATATCCTATATTGAGGCAGAGTCCCTGCTCACTTATAAAATTCTAGCACATGGTAAGTGCAGGTTCAAGCAAGTGTACATACACAGGGCTTCAGGGCTGTATACTGTTATTATCATAAATGTTTATATAAATAAATATATACAATCATTGTTTCATAACAAGACCATCATCTTCTGTAGCAGTTGGCATGGCATGTACTTCATTTGTTCCCAAAGACCTGCTATGATGGAGACTGCTAACCATGTGCCTGTTGTGTCTAATGCATTTTCTGCTACTATAACTGAATTTGAGTTGAAATATTTTATAAAGTAAGCTTATTCAACACATAGAGTCTTGAAGCCCACAAGCCATGAGCTGCATTTAGTGAAACTTTTCTTGTTGTGGGAAATCTAGAATCTAGATGCCATTGGTATATTAAATGGAGTGAGGCTGAGTCCCAGAGACAGAGGTAACCAGATTTTTGTAATAGAACCACACTCAAATAACTCTTCAATCCATCCATTCATGAGTAGTCTCCATCCTCATGTTATAATCAGACTGGGACTTTGAAAATCCTAGGCAAACACTTCATTATTGAACTACACCCCTACTTTTCCTCACCTCTTAAAGGTTCTTTCTGGCTCCATCTCTTAAACACCAGCAAAGGATGACTTTCAATATGGGTGTTGAGAAAATTTAAACCACAGTGGCCAGTATCTCTGCAGTTAGTCTTAGCTAAGTAAGTTGACCTCCTTATTCTATGTGAGACCAGCCAGCTCTATTGCTCAGAGGTCTATCTCTTCTTTGCCTGTGTTGAGTTCCCACTATTTGCTGAACTGTGTTCTAAATCTTCACTTTCCTGACAGGATTTCATTGTGGGAGCAAGTGTGAAAAATAGAAATTCAGGAAAACAAAGAAATCTGTATTTTGATTGTGGAAATATAGATTAATTCTTTCTTATTTAAATTCCATTTACTAGCTTTAATAGTAAATGGTTTAAAAGTTTATGGAATGTCATACTCAGTACAGAAGACAAATCGTTTTTTTTGGGGGGGGGGAGCTAAGAGTTGCAGTACCAGGAACTAACATTATAACAAACATAATGCCTGCTAGTGTTTCAACTGAGAACAAAGGCAACAGAAAGCCTTAGAATAATCCTTCACAGTTTCACACTCTTTCCTTCTAGAGGACAGACCATGAAAATTTTATCTTTGAACTGAATAATTATCACTGTCAATTAGTAAATTATTTTTAGAGTAATTGAAAGAAAACCATATTGAATACACAGCAGTTTAATGAAGTGCACCATTCCCTGAGTGCATTGTTTGCCTGTCTCTCTTTAAAAATTATCATACCTTCATATTGTGTGATTTTAAGTCATCTTCATAGGATCCTATTCATACCATTGTTGTTTAAATAATAGTTGTTGGTTTAGATATGAATTCCAAATGAGCACGTGCAAAGGATCTCTCTTACTTTGTCTACTTCTGGAAAACTAGCTCATGTCTCAATATAAATGAGGCACATGTATCACTGTGTGAATGAATGACTGAATAGAATAGCCTAGTTTCAATTCTTTAGGTCTTGGTAACACTTACACTATGGTTGAACAACATTTCTCTTTCTGAGACCAGCACAGGAACATACTTTGCAGTTTCTCATTCCAGTTTGATGAGGTCTTGGAACATGCTTCAGCCAGAGTGACAGAAGCTTCTTTTCTGAGAGAGGTATTTATGGGTCAGTGGGCTGGGGGCTATTGTGTGGCAATGGTAAGAAACAGTGTTGTGACGAAGCCTTCATTCATCTAGACCCTGAACAGGTGCACCAAGTTACATCCATTCAGCAAGTATTCATTCAATATATAGCTTGGCCAACACAGAGAGCTGCTATGCTGAGATTCAGGGGTTGTTATCAGAAATTACTGCTAGGACTCCTTTTTCTCAGTCCAAGAGACAGACACAGATGAATTCTAGTGAAGATGGATTTCTGATGTTCATCCAGTATATGACATTATGATTCTAGAGATATTATATAAATGTGTCTATAATGTAACAATGAATCATAAACACAGTTCACCTGAGAACATCATGCATGTTTTAAGTTTTTATTCTCAGTTTATAATTTTGTGTGTGTTTTCAAGCATAGCACAGGTAGAACTAAGTTCAGAGTCATCATATTATCTTATTCTGTGTATTTTTAGGACAATTTTTATACTTAGAAATCAAGTTGATTATTGTTGTAGAAGTAGAAAGGTTAAGATAGAAATGTGCATTTTAGGTCTGTTGCTGAATTAAGTGAAGACAGTTAATAAAAGAAATTGGAGTAAAAAATTATTCTCTAACTTGAGAAATTAGATATGTGAGGGTACAAGGTGCAGACTGTAGAATCTTGTAGAAGGAGATAATTTATTCAAATGCAACCAGAACACTGATTATTAATAAGAATGAAACCAAGTAACAGGTTAACATATAGAAGCAGCATAAATTAATTAATACAAAGTAATTAATACAAAGTAAATTCACCTATGTAAAATTACTAGAAATACATTGAACATTTTTATGGGAAAAATAGAGCCTCCTTTTAAGAAAAAAATATGTTTTCAAATAAATGAAAATTGGGTATGCAACAGAATGACTCATTTTATTTTGCTATCTTGGTTTCTTTTTAATTATTTTTTGGCATACAAAGAAAGTATGAATACATACCCTCTTCTTCTGAATACTAATTTCCTCCATCCATTTATATTTTGCTTTACAGTTTAGAAAGGATGCTTGAGTTCTGGTCTTTTGTATACTGATTTTCTGAGATGAGAAAATAGTTGGCTCACATTTAAAGTTTTTAGGCCCATTCTTGTTACATTAGTCAAACAAAGCAAGTCACATAAGCAATCCTGCAAGAGAAATAGTTAACTGAGATCCACATTGGCATAAAGGCATGATGGCATGAGGGTGACATAAAGGCATGATGGCATGAGGGTGACAGGCTTTTGTTCCAAATCTGTATCTGTGTCTTGGCTGGGTTCTTTTTTATTATTATTATTATTATTATTATTATTATTATTATTATTATTATTATTATTTTATTATTTTATTTTGGCAAAAAGACAGCTTGTATGTTTAGCATAGTTGCCTCTAGGTGTACTACACCATAGTTCCCCACTGTATTGAAACACACTTGTATGGCCAGCTGGAGCAGAAGAGTCAGCATAATTAACAAGGGACCAGCACGATTGAAAAGAAACCTTTGCTTTACTGGGACAATTGATGCTGTTTAAGTGGAGCTAAGAAATTAGTGATGATTAAGAAGAGACCAGCATCACATCCCAGATGAAATCTGGGAAGTGTTTCCTGAAAGCACAGTAAAGCTGTGTTCCAGGGGTAGCCACAGTTGTGCCTTCTATTGGCAACCAAACTTGGTAATGTGTAAGAGGCACCCAGATAGTGCGGGATTTGAAGGCATGAAGGGGTCATGGAGAGCAGCTGAGGCTTGGCATTGTGAGAGGTCAGGAGAGACTACTGTTGAAGGTGCAGTCCTCAGTGAGAGTTGAAAGCCCAGTACTGAAGGGGTTAGGCAAAGAAGTTGGAGCTTAGCACTAGGAAGAGAGCATATAAGAAGATATTGGTGCAATTGCAGCCCAGTTGCTGCAAGGTATCCCAGCAGAAATTGTCTACTTTGAAGGGACTGGAATTGCATTTGTATTTATAAAGACTGTGGGAATTTAAAGTCATTTACATTGTAATATGAGACCTTGGGGAGAAATAAGGAAAGGTTGTGGCTTAATAATGATGTGTTTGTGTGTCAAGTGGACAAGGAGTCAGTTGTGTTGGCTGGTTTTGTGTCAAGTTTCCATAAAACAATGTCATCAGAGAGGATGAAAGAAGCCTCAGTTGACGAAATGCCTTTATGAGATCCAGCTGTAAGGCATTTTCTCAATTAGTGATCAATGAGAAAGGTCCCAGCATACTGGACTGATGGTCTCAGGTTCTATAAGAAAGCAGAGCTGGGCGGTGGTGG